>NC_053024.1:184767645-185109572 GCF_003073215.2 Triticum urartu | reverse complement strand
ATCACCATCCAGCAAGCCTACGATGAGATTACTCACGCACGGCGGTGAGCATCATGAAATTGGTGATGGAGGATGGTTGATGATGATGATGGCGACGGATTCCCCTCTCCGGAGCCCCGAACAGACTCCAGATTAGCCCTCCCGAGGAAGATTAGGGCTTGGTGGCGGCTCCGTATGGTAAAATGTGATGAATCCTTCTCCCTGATTTTTTTCTCCCTGAAAGTGAATATATGGAGTTGGGGTTGAGGTCGGTGGAGTCCCATGGGTTCCACGAGGCAGGGGGCGCGCCCCATGGGGGGCGCCCTGCACCCTCGTTGACAGGGTGTGGGGCCCCTGATGCTGATTCTTTCGCTAGTATTTTCCATTAATTCCAAAACGTGTCTCCGTGGATTTTCAGGTCATTCCGAGAACTTTTATTTCTGCACAAAAATAACACCATGGCAGTTCTGCTGAAAACAGCGTCAGTCCGGATTAGTTCCATTCAAATCATGCAAGTTAGAGTCCAAAACAAGGGCAAAAGTGTTTGGAAAAGTAGATACGTTGGCGACGTAACCCAAGGCTCCTTCCTAACATCTTGTACTTGCAAATCCTCAATCTTATCTTCGTTGCACCCCCTCTACAAGGAGACACAAACTACTTACTCATCTCCTTGGAAGACAAATATGCATACTTTCCAGTCTATGAACAACACAAAGGGATGAGATTATAACAAAACAACACCACATAATGAAACATGCCACATCTCTTGCACTTGCACACAATGAAATGAGCATTTACTATGTGTGCACTATGTAAAAACTAGGCATACCTTCGAACTGGATCTCCATGTACTCTTGGAGAGCCTACTTTAGTGTACAGCCAAACCTTTATGTCACCTATGAGTTAGACAAGCCCCCACTACAGCAGCCCTTAGTGTTTAAATTGTTGACAAGCTCTGTTAGAGTGTTAGGTCAAGAACAGCAAGTAATCAAAGCAAACAGTCCTGGTATGGCTGGTTGATGCAAACAAGCAATTGAACAGATATGTGAGCAAATCTTACATACTCCCTCCTTCCATCTATATAGGGCCTAATCATTTTTTGAGGCTAACTTTGACCAAGTGTTAGAGCAATAATATATGGCTTGCAAATTACACAAAGCATACCGTCAAATTGGTACGTGAAAGGAGCTTCCAATGATATAATTTCCACATTATACATCTCATGTATTATTAGTCTTATCAATAGTCAAAGGCGGTCTTGAAAAACACATTAGGCCTTATATAGATGGAAGGAGGGGGTATCAAAAAAAGAATCAAAGAAGGAGGCTTAAAGACCATCACTTGACTGACCAGATTTAAGGGGCATTTAAACATCATGTGCAATGTATGAACTAACATAAACATTGCATATCCAGATTCTACAATGGAATGCACATGTATCAGGTTGTGCCATGTATGATGATGCCTAAATGTACACTATAGCAGGCAGGAGTGATTCACCATTGCACGCACAATTGAATTGCAGGTTAAGGGCTGCTACCTCTTGAGCACTGCGTTGGTTTTCCCTTGAAGAGGGAAGGGTGATGCAGTAAAGTAACGTAAGTATTTCCCTCATTTTTTGAGAACCAAGGTATCAATCCAGTAGGAGATCATGCTCGAGTCCCACGCACCTACACAAACAAATAAGAACCTCGCAACCAACGCGATGAAGGGGTTGTCAATCCCTTCATGGTCACTTACGAGAGTGAGATCTGATAGATATGCTAAGATAATATTTTTGGTATTTTTTATGATAAAGAGAAATAAAGATGCAAAGTAAAATAAACGACAATAGAAATAGCCAAGTGTTGGAAGATTAATATGATGGAAGATAGACCCCGGGGCCATAGGTTTCACTAGTGGCTTCTCTCAAGAGCATAAGTATTACAGTGGCTAAACGAATTACTGTCGAGCAATTGATAGAATTGAGCATAGTTATGAGAATATCTACGTATGATCATGTATATAGGCATCACGTCCGCGACAAGTAAACCGAAATGATTCTCCACACATCGACCGCTATCCAGCATCCATCTAGAGTATTAAGTTCATAAGAACAGAGTAATGCTTTAAGTAAGATGACATGATGTAGAGGGATAAACTCATGCAATATGATATAAACCCCATCTTTTTATCCTCTATGGGAACAATACAATACGTGCCTTGCTGCCCCTGCTGTCACTGGGAAAGGACACCGCAAGATTGAACCCAAAGCTAAGCACTTCTCCCATTGCAAGAAAGATCAATCTAGTAGGCCAAACCAAGCTGATAATTCGAAGAGACTTGCAAAGATAAACCAATCATACATAAAATAATTCAGAGGAGATTCAAATATTGTTCATAGATAAACTTGATCATAAACCCGCAATTCATCGGATCTCGACAAACACACCGCAAAAGAAGATTACATCGAATAGATCTCCAAGAAAATTGAGGAGAACTTTGTATTGAGATCCAAAGAGAGAGAAGAAGGCATCTAGCTAATAACTATGGACCGGAAGGTCCGAAGTAAACTACTCACACATCACCGGAGAGGCCATGGAGTTGATGTAGAGGCCCTCCGTGATCAATGCCACCTCCGGCGGAGCTCCGAAAAAGGCCCCAAGATGGGATCTCTCGGGTACAGAAGGTTGCGGCGGTGGAATTAGGTTTTCGTGGTGCTCCTGGATGTTTGGGGTGGTATGTGGATATATATAGGAGGAAGAAGTAGGTCGGTGGAGCAACGAGGGGCCCACGAGGGTGGAGGGCGCGCCCAGGGGGGTAGGCGCGCCCCCTGCCTCGTGGCCTCCTCGATTGTTTCTTGACGCCCACTCCAAGTCTCCTGGATCACGTTTGTTGAGAAAATCATGTTCCCAAAGGTTTCATTCCGTTTGGACTCCGATTGATATTCCTTTTCTGCGAAACACTGAAATAGGCAAAAACCCAGCAATTTGGGTTGGGCCTCCGGTTAGTAGGTTAGTCCCAAAAATGATATAAAAGTGTAAACTAAAGCCCATTAACATCCTAAACAGATAATATAATAGCATGGAGCAATCAAAAATTATAGATACATTGGGGATGTATCAAGCATCCCCAAGCTTAATTCTTGCTCGTCCTCAAGTAGGTAAATGATAAGAAAAGAATTTTTGTCGTGGAATGCTTTCTAACATATTTCTCAATGTATTTTTTATTTATTGTGGCATGAATGTTCAGATACGAAAGATTCAAGATAAAAGTTTAATATTGACATAGAAATAATAATACTTCAAGCATACTAACTAAGCAATTATGTCTTCTGAAAATAACATGGCCAAAGAAAGTTATCCCTACAAAATCATATAGTCTGGCTATGCTCTATCTTCACCACACAAAATATTTAAATCATGCACAACCCCGATGACAAGCCAAGCAATTGTTTCATACTTTTGATGTTCTCAAACTTTTTCAATCTTCACGCAATACATGAGCGTGAGCCATGGATATAGCACTATATGGTGGAATAGAATGGTGGTTGTGGAGAAGACAAAAAGGAGAAGATAGTCTCACATCAACTAGGCGTATCAATGGGCTATGGAGATGCACATCAATAGATATTGATGTGAGTGAGTAGGGATTGCCATGCAATGGATGCACTAGAGCTATAAGTATAAGAAAGCTCAACAAAAGAAACTAAGTGGGTGAGGGAGTCCTGGATTAGGGGGTGTTCGGATGGCCGGACTATACCTTCAGCCGAACTCCTGGACTATGAAGATACAAGATTGAAGACTCCGTCCCGTGTCTGGAAGGGACTTTCCTTGGCGTGGAAGGCAAGCTTGGCGATACGGATATGAAGATCTCCTACCATTTTAACCGACTTTGTGTAACCCTAACCCTCTCCGGTGCCTATATAAACCGAAGGGTTTTAGTTCGTAGGACAACGTACACATCAACAATCATACCATAGGCTAGCTTCTAGGGTTTAGCCTCTTCGATCTCGTGGTAGATCTACTCTTGTACTACCCATATCATCAATATTAATCAAGCAGGACGTAGGGCTTTACACCCATCGAGAGGGCCCGAACCTGGGTAAAACTTCGTGTCCCTTGCCTCCTGTTACCATCCGGCCTAGACGCACAGTTCGGGACCCCCTACCCAAGATCCGTCGGTTTTGACACCGACATTGGTGCTTTCATTGAGAGTTCCTCTGTGTCGTTGCCATCAGGCTCGATGGCTCCTACGATCATCAATAGTGATGTAGTCCAGGGTGAGACCTTCCTCCCCGGACAGATCTTCGTCTTCGGCGGCTTCGCACTGCGGGCCAATTCGCTTGGCTGTCTGGAGCAGATCGAAAGCTACGCCCCTGGCCGTCAGGTCAGATTTGGAAGTTTAAACTACATGGCTGACAACCGCGGGGACTTGATCTTCGATGGATTCGAGCCACTGCCGAGCGCGCCGCACTGTCACGACGAGCATGATCTAGCTCTGCCGCCGAACAGTGCCCTGGAGGCTGCACCCGCATCGGCTCCGACCCTTAATTCGGAGCCAACTGCGCCGATCGAGGATGGGCGGTTGGACGCCACCTCGGGGGCTGCGACCCCAACGGCGATTGAGCCGAACACCAGCCCCATACTCTATGAGACTCGTGACTCCAAGGAGCCGGACTCCTCTCCGGACTCCGAACCCTCCGCGCCCCTGCCGATCGAATCCGATTGGGCGCCGATCATGGAGTTCACTGCCGTGGACATCTTTCAGCACTCGCCTTTCGGCGATATCCTGAAGTCACTGAAGTCTCTCTCTTTATCAGGAGAGCCCTGGCCGGACTACGGTCAGCAAGGTTGGGGTATGAACGATGAAGAAATTCAAAGCCCACCCACCACCCACTTTCTAGCCACTGTCGATGACTTAACCGACATGCTCGACTTCGACTCCGAAGACATCGACGATATGGACACCGATGAAGGAGATGATGAAGAACCAGTGCCTACTAGTCCCTGAAAAGAAACCTCATCATATGACATATACATGGTGGACACCCCAAAAGAGGGAGATGGCGATGGAACAGCGGAGGATGACCCCTCCAAGAAACAGCCTAAGCGCCAGCGTCAGCGGCGCCGCTCAAAATCCCGCCAAAACAAATATGGTGATTCCAGCACGGGAGATAATAATAATCTAGAAAGCGCCGAAGAAAACCCCCTCCAGCAAGATTTAGCACAGGAGGATGGAGAAACCAGCCCTCATGAGAGAGCGGCAGACAAAGAGGTTGAGGACGATAATTATATGCCTCCCTCCGAAGACGAGGCAAGCCTCGACGACGACGAATTCGTCGTGCCAGAGGATCCCGTCGAGTAAGAGCGTTTTCAACGCAGGCTTATGGCCACGGCAAGAAGCCTCAAGAAAAAACAGCAACAGCTTAGAGCTGATCAAGATTTGCTAGTCGACAGATGGACTGAAGTCCTTGCGGCTGAAGAGCATATACTTGAACGCCCCTCCAAGAACTACCCAAAGCGCAAGTTGCTACCCCAATTAGAGGAGGAAGCACTTGATGCGGCCGACCGGCCACCTCGTGGCCGCGACAGAGAGGCCTCTCGGCCCTCCACTCAAGCCCAACCCCGTACCAAGGCACGGGAGTATGCGCCGGACTTACGAGACATGTTGGAGGACAAGGCAAGGCAAACAAGATCAATCTACGGATCGCGTGGGCGCCCCATGGCTCGAGACGGTAACCGTCACGCCGGCCACAAATTCGGCAGGGCCGAACACGGTAGACAAGGCTCATTGGAGCTACGTCATGATATAGCCCAGTACAGAGGCGCCGCACACCCACTATGCTTTACAGACAAAATAATGGATCATCAAATCCCCGAGGGTTTCAAACCTGTAAACATCGAATCATATGATGGCACAACAGATCCTGCGGTATGGATCGAGGATTATCTCCTTCATATCCACATGGCCCGCGGCGACAATTTCCACGCCATCAAATACCTCCCACTCAAGCTTAAAGGACCAGCTCGGCATTGGCTTAACAGCTTGCCAACATGATCAATCAGTTGTTGGGAGGACCTGGAAGCCGCATTCCTCGACAATTTCTAGGGCACTTATGTGCGACCCCCAGACGTCGATGACCTAAGTCACGTAATTCAGTAGCCAGAGGAATCGGCCAGGCAATTCTGGACACGGTTCCTAACAAAGAAAAATCAAATAGTCGACTGTCCGGACGCTGAGGCCCTAGCAGCCTTCAAGCACAATATCCGTGACGAGTGGCTGGCCCGGCACCTTGGACAGGAAAAGCCGAAATCTATGGCAGCACTCACGACACTCATGACCCGCTTTTGCGCGGGAGAAGACAGCTGGCTTGCTCGTAGCAACAATATGACCAAGAACCCTGGTAATTCGGACACCAGGGACAGTAGTGGCAGGTCACGTCGCAACAAGCAGAAGCGCCGCATTAACGGCGACAATGCTGAGGATACGGCAGTTAATGCCGGATTCAGAGGCTCTAAATCCGGTCAGCGGAAAAAGCCATTCAAAAGGAATCCTAGGGGCCCGTCCAGTTTGGACCGAATACTCGACCGCTTGTGCCAGATACATGGCACCCCCGAAAAGCCGGCCAATCACACCAACAGGGATTGTTGGGTGTTCAAGCAGGCAGGCAAGTTAAACACCGAAAATGAAGACAAGGGGCTGCATAGCGATGACGACAAGGAGCCCCGGCAGCCGAACAACAATGGACAGAAGGGTTTTCCCCCACAAGTGCGGATGCTGAACATGATATACGCAACCCACGTCCCCAAAAGGGAGCGGAAGCGCGCGTTAAGGGACGTATACGCGATAGAGCCAGTCGCCCCAAAGTTCAACCCATGGTCCTCCTGCCCAATCACCTTTGATCGAAGGGACCATCCCACTAGCATCCGTCATGGCGGATTCGCCGCATTGGTTCTAGACCCAATTATTGACGGATTTCATCTCACTAGAGTCCTTATGGACGGCGGCAGCAGCCTGAACCTGCTTTACCAGGATACAGTGCGAAAAATGGGCATAGATCCCTCGAGGATTAAGCCCACCAAAACGACCTTTAAAGGCGTAATACCAGGTGTAGAGGCCAACTGTACAGGCTCAGTCACACTTGAAGTGGTCTTCGGATCTCCGGATAATTTCCGAAGCGAGGAGTCAATCTTTGACATAGTCCCATTTCGCAGTGGTTATCACGCACTGCTCGGGCGAACCGCATTCGCTAAGTTCAATGCGGTACCGCACTACGCATACCTTAAGCTCAAGATGCCAGGCCCTCGAGGAGTAATTACGGTCAATGGAAACACCGAACGCTCCCTCCGAACGGAGGAGCACACGGCAGCCCTTGCAGCGGAAGTACAAAGCAGCCTCTCCAGGCAGTTCTCCAGTCCGGCCACTAAACGACCGGACAACATCAAGCGTGCCCGGAGTAACCTACAACAAGACCGCCTGGCACGATCGGAGTAGGCGTAGCAATGCGGCCCCAACCCCAACCCTCGCAAAAAGGCAACGCCAGTACTTCGCGTACATAACTACGCTCTAGAGATACCATGGGTACAGGGGGAGGGGCACCATCACGGCACGCCCAAAACACGGCTTAAACCATACCAGGGGCTGCCGATTTTTTAATTTTCTCTTACTTTCAGGACTCCATCCTTCGGAAGGCCTGTTCGCAGTTCAATTGTCGTACAAACGATGCAAGAACCAGGGAAGCAGACAAGCCACGCCGCATTACGGAACTCCCAGGTGGTCTCTATCACGAGCAGTATACCTGTTCCGCATACTATTCCGCAGCTTGCCCCTGGAACGGACATGTTAACTAGTCCAACCTTCCGCTTATCGCATTATTTGTATCGTTCTACTTCGATCGCAGCCCTTTTTAATAAACAATGCATAGCTTTCGTCTATTTTTGCATTACCTTTTTTTCTTTATATATGTTCCTTAACGACATGTTGCACCCGTACACGTTGGTACGGCCAAAATATGCCAGGGGCTTTAGTACCCCTCAATATGGTGTGAGAAGTCGAACACTTTAACAAGTGCGGCACCCCGAACTTATAGCATTATATGCATCGGCTCCGAATCATGTCTTGGGTAAATAGTTGGGTTTGCCCGGCTCCTATGTTTTGGTGCCTTATGTTCCGCTATATCGGCTAAGGTAGCACTAGGAGAACCACTGCGATTGTGCCCCAGTTGAGCTGGGTCGAGCACCTCAGTGGAGAAAGCTAAAACTGACTGTCATGATGAAGCGAGAGCTGGTCGCTGTTCGAGAGGTTTTTCGAGTCCCTAAAGACTTATGCCGCTTAGGGCGAGGAGTCGGCTCTGTCCGGCCAAGGCGTGGATAGCGCCCCGAACTCGGTCTTCTGAATACCAGGGGCTTCGCCGAAATTTAAAATTATAGAATTCTATGGCTAAGTGAGAGTGTTCATGCATTATAGTCCGATTGCCTTGTTCGTTGGGCTGAGCGCCTCCCTCGAAGGACCCAAACATGGGAAAAAGAGCGCTCAGGTTTATCCCCGAACACCCCAGCACTAGCGGCACGGGGGCAGAAGCTGACAACTCGCCATCTCTCAGAATTGATAAACAGCCGCACAGAAGGTAATATTTTAAAGTCCAACATCATTGCTTAGCGCATATAAACAAGTTTTCAGCGCACAGGACAAAACGAGCAAGTTTCACTCAAAAATTACATCCCTAGAACATTCATCCGCCACAAGGCAGGCACCCTTCAGAACATCCTTATAGTAATTCTCGGGCTTGCGATGCTCTTTCCCCGGCGGTGGCCCGTCCTTCACAAGCTTCTCAGCATCCAGCTTGCCCCAGTGCGCCTTAGCACGGGAAAGGGCCCTACGGGCACCTTCAATGCAGATGGAGCGCTTGATGATTTCTACTAGGCGTATCAACGGGCTATGGAGATGCACATCAATAGATATCGATGTGAGTGAGTAGGGATTGCCATGCAACGGATGCGCTAGAGCTATAAGTATATGAAAGCTCAACAAAAGAAACTAAGTGGGTGTGCATCCAACTCGCTTGCTCATGAAGACCTAGGGCATTTTGAGGAAGCCCATCATTGGAATATACAAGCCAAGTTCTATAATGAAAAATTCCCACTAGTATATGAAAGTGATATCGTAGGAGACTCTTTATCATGAAGATCATGGTGCTACTTTGAAGCACAGGTGTGGAAAAAGGATAGTAGCATTGTCCCTTCTCTCTTTCTCTCTCATTTTTTTATTATTTTGGCCTTTTCTCTTTTTTGGCCTTTTTTATTTTATTTTCTTTTTTAATTTTCATCCGGAGTCTCATCCCTACTTGTGGGGGAATCATAGTCTCCATCATCCTTTCCTCACTTGGTACAATGCTCTAATAATGATGATCGTCACACTTTATTTACTTACAACTCAAAAATTACAACTCAATACTTAGAACAAAATATGACTCTATGTGAATGCCTCCGGCGGTGTACCGGGATGTGCAATGATGCATGAGTGACATGTATGAAGAATTATGAACGGTGGCTTTGCCACAAATACGATGTCAACTACATGATCATGCAAGCAATATGACAATGATAAAGCGTGTCATAATAACGGAACGGTGGAAAGTTGCATGGCAATATATCTCGTAATGGCTATGGAAATGCCATAATAGGTAGGTATGGTGGCTGTTTTGAGGAAGGTATATGGTGGCTTTAAGGTATCGGTGAAAGTTGTGCGATACTAGAGAGGCTAGCCATGGTGGAAGGGTGAGAGTGCGTATAATCCATGGACTCAACATTAGTCATAAAGAACTCACATACTTATTGCAAAAATCTATTAGTTATCGAAACAAGGTATTATGCGCATGCTCCTAGGGGATAGATTGGTAGGAAAAGACCATCGCTCATCCCCGACCGCCACTCATAAGGAAGGCAATCAATAAATAAATCATGCTCCGACTTCATCACATAACGGTTCACCATACGTGCATGCTACAGGAATCACAAACTTCAACACAAGTATTTCTCAAATTCACAACTAATCAACTAGCATGACTCTAATATCACCATCTCCATATCTCAAAACAATTATCAAGTATCAAACTTCTCATAGTATTCAATGCACTTCTATGAAAGTTTTTATATTATTCCTAAAAGCAAATTTCCATGTTGTTCTAAAGGACCCTCTAAATAATATAAGTGAAGAATGAGAGATCAATTATTTCTATAAAAAAATCCACCGCCGTGCTCTAAAAGATATAAGTGAAGAACTAGAGCAAAAACTATATAGCTCAAAAGATATAAGTGAAGCACATAGAGTGTTCTAATAAATTTCAAATCATGTGAGTCTCTCTCAAAAGGTGTGTACAGAAAGGATGATTGTGGTAAAATAAAAGCAAAGACTCAAATCATACAAGATGCTCCAAGCAAAACACATATCATGTGGTGAATAAAAATATAGCTCCAAGTAAAGTTACCGATGGACGAAGACGAAAGAGGGGATGCCTTCGGGGGCATCCCCAAGCTTAGGCTTTTTGGTGTCCTTTAATTTTACCTTGGGGTGCCATGGGCATCCCCAAGCTTAGGCTCTTGCCACTCCTTGTTCCATAATCCATCAAATCTTTACCCAAAACTTGAAAACTTCACAACACAAAACTTAAAAAAAAAAATCTTGTGAGCTCCGTTAGCGAAAGAAAAAAAAACACCACTTCAAGGTACTGTAATTAACTCATTATTGATTTATATTGGTGTTAAACCTACTGTATTCTAACTTCTCTATGGTTTATAAACTCTTTTACTAGCCATAGATTCATCAAAATAAGCAAAGATCACATGAAAAACAGAATCTGTCAAAAACAGAACAGTCTGTAGTAATCTGTAGCTAACGCAAACTTCTGGAACCCCAAAAATTCTAAAATAAATTTATGGACGTGAGGAATTTATCTGTTAATCATATTAAAAAAGAATTAACTAAATATCACTCTCCAAATAAAAATGGCAGCAATTCTCGTGAGCGCTAAAGTTTCTGTTTTTTACAGCAAGATCAAAAAGACTTTCCCCAAGTCTTCCCAACGGTTCTACTTGGAACAAACTCTAATTAAACACAAGAAACACAACAAAAACAGAGTCTAGATAAATTATTTATTACTAAACAGAAGCAAAAAGCAAGGGATAAAAATAAAATTGTCTTGCCTCCCAACAAGTGCTATCATTTAACGCCCCTACCTAGGCATAAAAGCGAAGATAGATCTAGGTATTGCCATCTTTGGTATGCAATCCATAAGTGTCTCTCATAATAGATTCATATGGTAAATTAATTTTATTTCTAGGAAAGTGTTCCATGCCTTTCCTTAATGGAAATTGGAATTTAATATCCCCTTCCTTCATATCAATAATTGCACCAATCGTTCTAAGAAAAGGTCTACCAAGAATAATAGGACATGAAGGATTGCAATCTATGTCAAGAACAATGAAATCTACGGGCACATAGTTCCTATTTGCAACAATAAGAACATCATTAATTCTTCCCATAGGTTTCTTAATGGTGGAATCCGCAAGATGCAAGTTTAAAGAACAATCATCAAAATCACGGAAACCTAGCAAATCACACAAAGTTTTTGGAATCATGGAAACACTAGCACCCAAATCACACAAAGCATAGTATTCATGATCTTTAATTTTAATTTGAATAGTAGGTTCCCACTCATCATAAAGTTCTCTAGGTATAGAAACTTCCAACTCAAGTTTTTCTTCATAAGATTGCATCAAAGCATCAACGATATGTTTAGTAAAAGCTTTATTTTGACTATAAGCATGAGGAGAATTTAGCACGGATTGCAACAAGGAAATACAATCTATCAAAGAGCAATTATCATAATTAAATTCCTTGAAATCCAAAATAGTGGTTCATTGCTATTTAAAGTTTTGACCTCTTCAATCCCACTTTTACCAATTTTTGCATCAAGATCTAAAAACTCCGAATTTTTGGAACGCCTTCTAGGTAAAGGTGGCTCATCTTTAGTCCCATCATTATCAAGATTCATATTCCAAAACAAAGATTTAATAGGAGACACATCAATAAATTTTAGATCTTCATCTTTATTTTCATAGATACTAGAAGAACACGCTTTCACAAAGCAATCTTTCTTAGCACGCATCCTAGCGGTTATTTCTTTGCACTCCATCAATGGAAATTCTCATGGCTTTGAGAGACTCATTGATATCATGCTTAGGTGGAATAGATGTAAGTTTCAAAGAATCAACATCAAGAGAAATTCTATCAACGTTCCTAGCCAATTCATCAACCTTAAGCATTTTTTATTCAAGAAAAGCATTGAAATTCTTTTGTGAATTCATAAACTCCTTAACACTAGTCTAAAATTCAGAGGGTATATTATTAAAATTTCCATAAGAATTGTTGTAGGAATTACCATAATTATTAGAGGAATTACTAGGAAACGGCCTAGAATTAAAATTACCTCTATACGCGTTATTACCAAAATTCTTCCTACCAACAAAATTCACATCCATAGATTCATTATTATTCTCAATAAAGGTAGACAAAGGCACATCATTAGGATCATAGGAAACACTCTTATTAGCAAACAATTTCGTAAGTTCATCCATCTTTCCACTCAAAACATTAATTTCTACTATCGCATGCACTTTTTTATTAGTAGATCTTTTCAGTGTGCCATTGAGAATAATTAACCATAATATTATCTAGGAGTTTAGTAGCTTCTCCTAAGTGATTTCCATAAAAGTGCCTCCCGCGGCCGAATCTAAAAGATCTCTAGAAGAAAAATTCAATCTGGCATAAAAATTTTGTATAATCATCCACAAATTCAAACCATGTGTAGGGCAATTATGTATCATTAATTTCATCCTCTCCCAAGCTTGTGCAACATGTTCATGATCAAGTTGCTTAAAATTCATAATATCATTTCTAAGAGAGATGATCTTAGCGGGAGGAAAATACTTAGAGATAAAAGAATCTTTGCACTTATTCCACGAATCAATACTATTTTTAGGCAAAGATGAAAACCAAGCTTTAGCACGATCTCTAAGCGAAAAAGGAAATAGCTTCAATTTAACAATATCATTGTCCACATCTTTCTTCTTTTGCATATCACACAGATCAAAAAAAAATTTTAGATGGGTAGTGGCATCTTGACTAGGAAGGCCGGAAAACGGATCTTTCATGACAAGATTCAGCAATGCAACATTAACTTCACAAGATTCGGCATCGGTAAGAGGAGCAATTGGAGTGCTAATAAAATCATTGTTGTTAGTATTGGTAAAGTCACATAATTTGGTATTATCTTGAGACATCGGGACAAGCAAGCAATCTGGCACACAAGCAAACAAGAAACAGGCAAAAAGAGGCGAATAGAGAAAGAGAGGGAGGATGGAGAGAGAGAGGGTGAATAAAACGGCAAGGGTGAAGTGGGGGAGAGGAAAACGAGAGGCAAATGGCAAATAATGTAATGCGGAGATAAGGGTTTGTGATGGGTACTTGATATGTTGACTTTTGCGTAGACTCCCCGGCAACGGCGCTAGAAATCCTTCTTGCTACCTCTTGAGCACTACGTTGGTTTTCCCTTGAAGAGGAAAGGGTGATGCAGCAGAGCAGCGTAAGTATTTCCCTCAGTTTTTAAGAACCAAGGTATCAATCCAGTAGGAGGACACGCACGAGTCCCTCGCACCTACACAAACAAATAAACTCCTCGCAACCAACACGATAAAGGGGTTGTCAATCCCTTCACAGTCACCTACGAGAGTGAGATCTGATAGATATGATAAGATAATATTTTTGGTATTTTTATGATAAAGAGAAATAAAGATGCAAGTAAAATAAATGGCAAAGGAAATAACTAAGTATTGGAAGATTAATATGATGGAAAATAGACCCCGGGGCCATAGGTTTCACTAGAGGCTTCTCTCACAGCATAAGTATTATGATGGGTGAACAAATTATTGTTGAGCAATTGAAAGAATTGAGCATAGTTATGAGAATATCTAGGTATGATCATGTATATAGGCATCACGTCCAAGACAAGTAGACCGACTCCTGCCTGCATCTACTACTATTACTCCACACATCGACCGCTATCCAGCATGCATCTAGAGTATTAAGTTCAAGAGAACAGAGTAACGCTTTAAGCAAGATGACATGATGTAGAGGGATAAACTCATGCAATATGATAAAACCCCATCTTGTTATCCTCGATGGCAACAATACAATACGTGCCTTGCTGCCCCTACTGTCACTGGGAAAGGACACCGCAAGATTGAACCCAAAGCTAAGCACTTCTCCCATTGCAAGAAAGATCAATCTAGTAGGCCAAACCAAACTGATAATTCGAAGAGACTTGCAAAGATAACAATCATACATAAAAGAATTCAGAGGAGATTCAAATATTGTTCATAGATAAACTTGATCATAAACCCACAATTCATCGGATCTCAACAAACACACCGCAAAAGAAGATTACATCGAATAGATCTCCAAGAGAGGGAGAACTTTGTATTGAGATCCAAAAAGAGAGAAGAAGCCATCTAGCTAATAACTATGGACCCGTAGGTCTGAGTAAACTACTCACACTTCATCGGAGAGGCTATGGTGTTGATGTAGAAGCCCTCCGTGATCGATGCCCCCTCCGGCGGAGCTCCGGAACAGGCCCCAGATGGGATCTTGTGGATACAGAAAGTTACGGCGATGGAATTAGGGTTTTGGCTCCGTATCTGGGAGTTTGGGGGTACGTAGGTATATATAGGAGGAAGGAGTACGTCGGTGGAGCAACATGGGCCCCACAAGGGTGGAGGGCGCGCCTGGGGGGGTAGGCGCGCCCCCTACCTCGTGCCTTCCTGGTTGATTGCTTGACGTAGGGTCCAAATCCTCTTAATGATGTTCGTTCCAAAAATCACGTTCCCGAAGGTTTCATTCCATTTGGACTCCGTTTGTTATTCTTTTTCTGCGAAACCCTAAAATAGGCAAAAAAAACAGCAATTCTGGGCTGGGCCTCCGGTTAATAGGTTAGTCCCAAAAATAATATAAAAGTGTATCATAAAGCCCAAAATTATAGATACGTTGGAGACGTATCAAGGCGCGCCAGGGAGGAGTCTACTCCCACCGGGAGTAGGACTCCCTCCTTTCTAGTTGGAGTTAGGAGAGGGGGAAGAGGAGGGAGGAGAGGAAGAAAGGGGGCGCGCCCCCCCCTCCTTGTCCAATTTGGACTAGAGGGAGAGGGGCGCGTGCTCCTGACCTGGCCGCCCCTTCTTTTCTCACTAAGGCACATCTTGGGCCCATTAAACCCCCGGGGTGCGGTAACCCCCGGTACTCCGGTAAAATCCCGATTTCACCCGGAACACTTCCGATATCCAAATAGGCTTCCAATATATCAATCTTTATGTCTCGACCATTTCGAGACTCCTCGTCATGTCCGTGATCACATCCGGGACTCCGAACTACCTTCGGTACATCAAAACACATAAACTCATAATATAACTGTCATCAAACTTTAAGCGTGCGGACCCTACGGGTTCGAGAACTATGTAGACATGACCGAGACACGTCTCCGGTCAATAACCAATAGCGGAACCTGGATGCTCATATTGGCTCCTACATATTCTACGAAGATCTTTATCGGTCAAACCGCATAACAACATACGTTGTTCCCTTTGTCATCGGTATGTTACTTGCCCGAGATTCGATCGTCGGTATCTCAATACCTAGTTCAATCTCGTTACCGGCAAGTCTCTTTACTCGTTCTGTAATACATCATCCCGCAACTAACTCATTAGTTGCAATGCTTGCAAGGCTTAAGTGATGTGCATTACCGAGTGGGCCCAGAGATACCTCTCCGACAATCGGAGTGACAAATCCTAATCTCGAAATACGCCAACCCAACAAGTACCTTCGGAGACACCTGTAGAGCACCTTTATAATCACCCAGTTACGTTGTGACGTTTGGTAGGCACACAAAGTGTTCCTCCGGTAAACGGGAGTTGCATAATCTCATAGTCATAGGAACATGTATAAGTCATGAAGAAAGCAATAGCAACAAACTAAACGATCAAGTGCTAAGCTAACGGAATGGGTCAAGTCAATCACATCATTCTCCTAATGATGTGATCCCGTTAATCAAATGACAACTCATGTCTATGGTTAGGAAACATAACCATCTTTGATCAACGAGCTAGTCAAGTAGAGGCATACTAGTGACACTCTGTTTGTCTATGTATTCACACATGTATTATGTTTCCGGTTAATACAAATTCTAGCATGAATAATAAACATTTATCATGATAAGGAAATAAATAATAACTTTATTATTGCCTCTAGGGCATATTTCCTTCATTTTTCCTGCTGTCGATCGATATGGGAGGTGCTCGTTTGGGCCGCGAGCCTGCTATAGGGCCTACCTTTCACTTACGTTATTGACCGATCAAAATTGAAATGTTTTTCTTCATTTTTTACATTGTCTGCTCGTGCGCTGGGACGAACAAAACTAGCATGGGCCAACCTGGATGACTCAAACTAGGCGCATACTTTCCAGCCACCCGAGGCGGCCGCCCATACCAGCCCCTACGGTGGCGTCACCCCTTTTTGCGTGTATGATTGGGGTAGTGAAAAATATTCCAGTGGCACTTTTGATTTACCCACAAAATGGTTGAATTGCCATTTTCTATGAACTGAGTTCGCCAATAATGTGAAGGATGCCAGTCTTTTCATCCTATGTAGATTGCTTAGATCTCGATATGCCAAATGTAATCGCATGAAATATACAGTAAAAGCCAATGTGATGTGTGTGGCTATAACTAGTCTGACAACCCGTCCTCATATAACATATCAAGGACGCACCATCTTATCAGATTAACCATTCGACTTACCAATGCACTGTGGCAAGAAAGAAGTATTGGGACTGCGAATCCAAGCAATTGATGCCATGGACTCCTTTGTAGAACCTTGTAAGTGAAAAAGAAGTTGCAGTGTGCCTGTACAAAGAGCTAGCGTAAGTTCAGTTACCTGCTTCATAGAATTTTAGTTAGCCACTTATTGCAAAATTGTTCAATTACGTTGCTTGGCTTAATTTAGTTTGCTACTGATTACATAATGTCATAGCCTATTAATCCTATTATTGACTGCGTCTATCTATGTGTGTCATACTTACTGTTAAGAATTACCTGTTTGCCTGAACTTAAATAGCTACTTAAGTATGTAGATAGTTGGCCATACGTACTTCTAGGGTGTAGCAGAATTCACGTGTAATTTACGTTTTGATACCTTGTTTATATTATATTATATATATAAGCACTATTCTAATCCTGGGATCAGAATAGTTATTAGGATCACAGCTCGCCCTATAAGGAGGTGCGTAGATCTTTCTGAACTCCACGAACTGCCCCACCAGTCCCAGCTAAAAAAACCCCGCCACGAGGCCACAACCACGACCCCCACCACCTCCCCCCACTCCCATCGCCGCCGATCTCGCCATGGATCCACTCGCCCCGGCCTGGACTCTCCGTCGCCGGAGCCCCACTCGCCGCCGGCCCCGCCAACCGCGCGAGCCGCCCCCCTTAGCCCGGCCGTCACTCTCCGACGTCGACCCAGACGCATCTCCTGCCCCCTCGATCCATCCCCTTCCCCCTGACTCCCTCCCCTCCATAGCACCGCCGACCTCCCTCCACTGCGCCGCCAGGCTTCCTCCACTGTGCGCCGGCCTCCCTCCAGTGCGCCCCCAGCCTCCCCGAGCCAAACGCGGCACTCACCACCAACAGGCGACCCCGTCGCCGCTCTCCCTCAGCCGGTGACACCGCCGCCGCCCATCCCCAAGCAGGCGCCTCCGCGTCCGGCCTGGCCCTAGCAACAGACGCGCTGCAACCTCGACCCCAACCGATGACACACCACACCCCGCCTCCAACAAGGGAGGAGACATCGCCGCACCACCTCCCGGAGCACGTCGGGGGTCGTCAGATCCGGCAAGATCCTTCACCACCCTTTACTCGCTGGTGACCACTTTCCATTTTTTTGGAATTGAAGTTCAGGTACAACAGAGGAAGAAAACTTTAGATAGTTCTTGCATATAAATTCAGAAGAATGTTGTTCATACACTGTTTGACTTTCCATTATAAATGTACATACATGTTTATGCCTGCGCACCACCACTGCCTGCAACCCGCCTGACGCAGCCGCTCAAATTTCCCATCGCTGGCGTCGGCAGCGTCAATTGCGGCTGGAATGGAGATGCAAAATGTCGTCGCACTAAAAACAAATCCTCCCAACAGTCCGTCAGTAGCATAGGGTATTAGTTACTTGTTCTTGCAGATGTAGGTATTTCCTTCGGTCCACATGAGCAGAGGTCATGAGCATCTATTTCTTTTTTTTCTATATGAAAAATTATGAAAAGAAGGATGGTCTGGCTGGATGAGCAGTCCTAGTTGAGTTCTCCCTACGGATACTTAGAATTATATTTCCAAATATTAAGTTCCCTTTGATATTTGATTAGTACTCCACCTTACAAGCAAGGATGCTCTAAAAATCGAACACGATGATGCTTGATACACTGCGCGACTCAAGTTCTCTGTTATTTCCTGTTGAAGGTCATCAGCAGGGCACAAGGCACATGAGACGGTTGCCCGGACTGACTGTATCCATTCTGCCTCCATCAGAACTGTGACGGCCATGCGTCCGTTGAGCGTCGACTTCGTCTGTCGTGAGACCTCTTCCACACAATCAACCACAGATACACGATACACATGTACTCGTATACTTGTACTTCATAGCTGCTGACCTCTCTGAATTTGTGTGCATGTTTTTTGGTGCATGTCATTGCATAACTCCACCACTGAATTTCGAATTTCAGTCAATGCTTAAACTTGGTAAAAAAGAGCGAGAAACAATGACAAATGATGTGTGTTTTTCAGGGAAGTGAGCTGAGAATTTAGATGTTCCTTTCACAATATTGAGGGCATCGATCAAGCTAGTGTATGGTCATAAAAAACTAGTATGATGTTATGTATTTATGGTTCTAGGAAAGATGGTTTCTACGTCAAAAGTATGTGGTAGTTGTGTGTGCGTGTGCCCGCGCGCGTGTTTCTGTGTGTGCTTGTGTGATGGGTGTGTCCTTTTATTTTACTAGTTGACCCGTTGCGCCAAATGGCGCAGAGACCCGCTGAAGACATGTTGTTGATGAAAAGAGTTTCATGCTGCAAGAACCTTGAACTGAACCATAGTTCGGGAAAAGGAAAATTTTGCATAATATGAACATGTTCAATCTGAAAAAATGGCCACTATGATGAGGTAGTAAAGTTGGCATCTTTGTATTTTTTTAGCAAGTTTGAAATGATGGTTATCATGATGAAAAATTTGTGCATGCATATATTTCTTGGGATGATGAGAGGGTAAAGTTGGCTTGGCTGCATTTTTTAGCAAGTTTGAAAACATGCAGTATGATGAGAAAGAAAAGTTGGCTTGGTTGTATTTTTTTAGCAAGTTTGAAAACATGGTTATCATGATGAAAAAGTTGGGCATGCATATATTTCTTGGAAAAAAAGAGGGGAAAAGATAAGAAACCTAAGGGAAAAAGATATAATATAGTCGGTTTATCTTAAAATAGTTGATTTATTTTAATAGCATAGAGTGAAAGCCGAAACAAAAAAATATTCATTGGTATGAAAAATGAAGATAGAAGTGTTTTGAAATGTTGTCTCTATTCATAAAAATCGGCTGTACCAATTACTGAGGCATATATGAATATAGTTGGTTTATTTTAATATACTTGGTTTACTTTAATAGCATAGAGTCAGAGTTGAAACAAAAAAATAGCCATTGCTATGAAAAATTAAATTAGAAGTGTTTTGAAAAGGTTGTATCTCTCAATAAAAAACTGTTGTACCAATTAGTGAGACATATGCATGTATTATGTGGACTGAAAGTTATGTGCCTGTTTCTCCTAAAAAAAGAGCTATGTGTCTATTTTCTTTTAGAAGCATGTCTAATATTATTTACAGAGTATTTAAGGTTTACTGGGCCGGCCTGCTTGTTGTTTGGCCCATGGGCAATTTTTCTGCCCGGCCCGCTCGCTGTACAATACCAAGCGACAGGCATCGGTCCCCTGCTATTCCTCTTCCTCGACATCTCCGTTTGGTGGTCGAACCCTTTCGTGGAGAGACGAACCCTAGCGTTTGCGTGCTGGTGAGATTTCTTCCCCTTTTTGACTGGCTGGGGCTTATTTGAAACATGGATCTGGTCCGCATTCATTTGGGTTTGGCAACTCCTTTTCGTTTTCAGTCGACTCCTACTCCATTGCTGTCTTTTTTCAGCACGATGTTTTCTGCCTGTTTCCACATAGTTTGTGCCGATTGAAAATCTTTGCTGTTTAGGTTTGAAGGCATGAGGGGAGATCGCATCAACGATCCTGTGAACATTAGCTCTGATGAGAGCGCGGACAGCAGCTCTGAATGAAGCTCTGGACACGAGCTCTGATGAACCCGCGTACACCACCTCTGATGAAGTTGTGGACACGAGCTCTGATGAAGGGTGCATCAGCTCTGATGATGGCGTGGACACAAGCTCTGATGAAGGTATTTTTAGTAATGGTAAACATCAGACATTTGACCTAATAAAATGTGGCCATGATCTGTATTTTAATCATTTGCGCTTATGGGACATTTTTTTTGTTGAATTATTGAGGCATGTGCTACCGTATGAAGAAAAAGAAGCTTCAGAAAGACATGCAAGGATGTGTGTGACTGCCCTAGGGAGTATTCAGTTGGTAAGGACTTAATGCTAGATAATCCAGAGTGTTTCTTTCTATAGATAGGAAATTAATTATTTTACTTTTGTTGTTAGGATATGATCCTAATTCTGAAGCCGACTGATGTATTCAAAGAAATTTATGATGTTTCAAAGTGTGCTCGAAAGCGTCTTAGCTGCTATGTCGTTCTGTTAAGCCTGCTATTAGGCACTATGTGTGTGAGATGAACAAGACTTTTACCAAAGCTGGGCAGAGAATGGTGAGAAGCGAATTTATTTGCCTATATGTGTATTTTGCCTGCTCTATCAATCATAATGTATAACTATAAGTCTGTTGAATGCTTGTAGTACTTCTCTACTTTGTTCACTGAGAAGCACCTCATGAAGTTTCTCTCCAGTCCGGTTGACCGAATGCGGATTAAGCTTTCATCTGGGCATTGTTTAACCTATGTTCGACTGATAAAAGGGGTTGATAAGAGGGCTGCTATAACACATAACTGGAGCCGCTTTGCGGAAAGAGCGAAGCTAAAAGAACAGGAAATCTATGTCTTTTCTCTCCGACATTGCAAGGAGGTGCCAGAGTTCACTGTGCACAAAATCTGAAGAGGTTGGTGTATGGAACATAATTTTATTTCTGAAAGAAATATTTAGTTTATTTCCTAGTCTAAGTAAGTATGGGTTTTTGTAGGTTTCTGTGATGCAGTTTGGAAGTAGGAAGATGGGAAGGTGTTCTGCAAGGACATGTAGATATGTTCTCTAGTATGATGGTATGCCTATGTTTAGTAATGTTCAGTCGTTTGATAGACTATGGTCGGGTTTGTTGGGCCAAGGGAACCAGGATGCTTTTCTTTTGGCAGTAATGTATCCTCTATGCTATCTATGTAATGTAATGATGATGAAGACTCTAAACTATTAGTGAGCTATATGCGTTTTCCTAACATTGTAATTCTGTTTGTCTGAAGTAATTAAGCGTACGCACATAGATATAGCATAGTTAGTACATGGGATTTCATAAGATAGGATTAAAGTTTTGGCTGCATGAAAATACTCCCCACAAAGGATAATAAGTTTTGGTAATGCCTTTGAGCTAGCTTTCAAAAGTATCCTGGTCGACGTTGTTGCTTGGGTTTATAGCTCATTGCCATGGTCGAACAACGCTCTTTTTGCACTTCTTTTTCCATACACCCTGCATACAGTGCTTTGTTGGTTGGTCAAAGAGGAAGATAGTTGATTTAGTAGGTTTTTCTTGTGAGTGTTTTACCTAGTAGTTCCATTGCCTGCGATTTCCGGGTCCAGCTTGCTGGTGGCAGGAAAGAGGTTAGAGATCACTTCAGCTGGCGGTGTGTTCGTTGCGCTGCCATTGAACTGTGGTTCTTCTTCAGGTGTTGGAACCAATTCATCATCGGGTTCCTGAAACTTGTCATGATATATACATGGACTATTTTTTGTATGTGTAAAACTGGTACACAAACTAAGACAAAAGTATGTCTAATATACCTCAAGAAGCAGTGTATTTGGACTGTCATCGTTGGATGAAAGCAGCAATGTTAATGGTTGCACCCTATCTCTTTCCATGGCTTCGACTTGTTTTTTAAGCTGCATAGTAGATTGCTCAAAACCCCATGACCAGGATGTTGCTTGTAGAAGTTCTCTTCTGCATTTCTTTAGGGGTTGTAGGTTTGCATCATCAAATACTACTATGTTGTTTTCTTGTAGATAGCTTATTGCAGCTACATTAGCTGATTCAGCAGCTTCGAGGGATGTAGTTTTGAAATCCCCATAAAAAAATTGGTTCTCTGGCTGCCCAGCCTCTATGAGGTGGTAAGTTGATTGAAAGAGAGGCAATTAGGCCATGCTCTCACATGTCAAGTATGTCATGGACAGTTATTTGCAGCTTAAGAGTGTTCGTGGCTTGTTGAAGAATGTAACGTTTGCTTATGTTGACATGGGTTGGCGACATCGGCAAGTTGTAAATTAGGCATGAATCACGCAAATGCACAAAGATGTCATTGCATAAATGCTTTAATCGACTATATAAATAGGAAGTAAATTACCCAATTGTCTTGAGGCACGTACCTGTGGAAGGCCCCTGACCATGAGTTCTTCGTCCAATGGAGAATCCGGATTCTCTCTCGCCATATCCTTGCACTGGATGCGTGGTTTACGGAGTTGGAAGATAGAGGCGGCTCGGGGGGAGGTAGATCGAACTGGAAATGGATGCGGCTGATAGAAACCCTAGAATCTGTGAGTTGGAGCCAGTGTGCTTGCTGTATATGGACTGCTGTGGGCTTGTCAAGGGTTTTCAGTGCGGCCTGATATGGACACCAGGCCCAAGGCTTTATTCATTTTTTTAGCACGTGTATTTTAGAATACGATCCCACTTTCACAGCCGTGCGATCGAATTTTCACAGGCAGATAGAAACGAGCTATTTTGCACTGCATTAGCAAATTTAGTTTTGCTATCTACAGAAACAGGAATTGTATACGCAATAGGAATCCTGTAGTATATTGATGGCCTTGGCTATGCCAGTTATAGAGACATACATGGCACTAAAAATTAAATAAAAAGTCACACAGACATAAACGGTACAAGCAACAGAGTCTTAACAGGGCCATCATTACTTCTTACACAGTCTTCGCAAGTCTTACACAGACAGAGAAATATAATTATACATTACGGTTAATCTATGCGGTTAAACAAAAGGATCGAAATAGACTACAATTCTAAAAGGTCTGGTTTAGGATCCATTCTTGTAGAACAGAACTCTAGAAACCTCTCCTGATGCTTTTTAGTTGCTTTTCTGATTTGAGCACCCTGCGCTTGAGCCTTTCTGCTATCTTCTCAATGTTGTTAAGAGGTTCGTTCATAAGTTGATCCATGGGTTCTTTCCCAGATGATCTGTTGGGCGGTCACATTGCATATATGATCAGATAATCCATGCATGTATCTTGTAAGAACGAACCAGCCCATAGCATTTTTCTTGTTCTTATACCTAGCCATCATTAATCTGTTCTTGATGGATCTGTTCTTCGCCTTTGTTTTCTGCTTGTTATACTTCGCCACTGCTAGCTCATGCTTTAGAGACTAATTTTCCTCATCCAGTTTCTTCATGTTGTTGTAATTGTAGTCTCTTAGTTCAGTCTTAACCATGCATTTTATGTATCCAATTGCCTCCATGGCAGCATTGTCCTCTGACATTGCATGATCGATACATTGTACCCCGGGAGTAGCCATACGACTGCCATGATCTTCAACATATGATGTGGGCGTATGGAAAAAAACAGTGACATATACTCTATCGTCGTCACATGCTTTGCTTCGATATTCAGCTGCTGGAAGTTCTAAAGTCTGTAAAAGAACATCCAGCATCATCCTGTAAGGGATTTTGATCATCGGTGGTATGGCCTGTGATTTTAAACGGATGTCATTAGGCGCGAGGGCATGAATCATATTTCGGCAGGTAAAAGCTTTTACAAGGGAAAGTTTACTTTGAATAACCCAAGCAGAACTAACACCATATTAGTTTTTTCTATGGTAACAGCTGAATGAAGATAACTAATTTATCCTGGAAAACTTTATGCATAAGAGCATAAGGTATGCACCGACGGTGTAGACCACAACATTCACTACCTGGTAGGTTCTAATTATCACAAGCATGAATTAATGACTATCACAAGTGTGAATTGAATCCTGAATGCAATGTATAAACAGGAGTATTGTGCCTGTGTGAAACAAAAAGACACACATCTAACACTGAAATAATGCAGGAAGCTCTCTAGTACTGTGCCTATATGAAACAAAAAGACTTTGGTGTGTGCTTGTATGGAAGTATTTGGTGTATTCTTTTTAGATGACCACGCCAGCATTGGTTTTCATGGTTCAAAATTTGCCTTGCTGAGTGGTGTCAGTACAGGCATATCTTTTAGCCTGCTTAAAACTTCATGACACTAAGAAATAGTTTTCATAACAAGCCCACGAATCTTAAACTACGAATCTTCCTGAGAGGAAATAGGCATAGAAAAAGTATCCACAACAAATGACTAAAGTATAAGTTGTTTTCTACTATATAACCACCAACCTCATAGCGGGGCTGCGAATTCACATACTGAGTGTAGGCCTCTTCCATGCCTGCCATCTCCTCCTGCATCAAAAATTGGAACAGCTTCAGTGCATACCAAGGAAAATCATTCTGGTCAAAGGAATGCTTTTTTATTTTTCTGAAAGAAAGCCACCTCAAGCAGCTGGCCTTCAGATTGGTTATTGTTGGAGTATTCTTCATCCGGAGAAAACCTAGAATGTATCTCCTCTGCATCCAGTGGCATCTCCTGTGAAATCAGGTAGATAGATTAAGCACCGACCACAGCTGCAAGCTTAATCAGAAAGAGGGCACATAGATCTGCGGCTACATCACTGAATTGTAAGGGTAGTTACTGAAGGAAAATGCCCTAGAGAGCAATAATAAAGTTATTATTTATTTCCTTATTTCATGATAAATATTAAATATTCATGCTAGAATTGTATTAACCGGAAACATAATATATGTGTGAATACATAGACAAACATAGTGTCACCAGTATGCCTCTACTTGACTAGCTCATTGATCAAAGATGGTTAAGTTTCCTAGCCATAGACATGAGTTGTTATTTGATCAACGGGATCACATCATTAGGAGAATGATGTGATTGACTTTACCCATTTCGTTAGCTTAACACTTGATCGTTTAAGTATACCACTATTGCTTTCTTCATGACTTATAGATGTTCCTATGACTATGAGATTATGCAACTCCTGAATACTGGAGGAACACTTTGTGTGATACCAAACATCACAATGTAACCAGGTGATTATAAAGGTGCTCTATAGGTGTCTCCGATGGTGTTCGTGGAGTTGGCATAGATCAAGAATAGGATTTGTCACTCCGATTGCCGGAGAGGTATCTCTGGGCCCTCTCGGTAATGCTCACCGCTATAAGCCTTGCAAGCAATGTGACTAATGAATTAGTTGCAGGATGTTGCACTACGGAACGATTAAAGAGACTTGCCGGTAACGAGATTGAGCTAGGTATTGGGATACCGACGATCGATTCTCGGGCAAGTAACATACAGATGACAAAGGGAACAACGTATATTGTTATGCGGTTTGACTGATAAAGATCTTTATAGAATATGTAGGATCCAATATGAGTATCCAGGTAGCGCTATTGGTTATTTACCGAAGACATGTCTCGATCATGTCTACATAGTTCTCGAACCCGTAGGGTCCGCACGCTTAATGTTCTGTGACGATCGGTATTATGAGTTTATATGTTTTGAAGTACCGAAGGTAGTTCGGAGCCCCGGATATGATCACAGACATGACGAGGAGTCTCGAAATGGTCAAGAAATAAAGATTGATATATTGGAAGCCTACATTTGGACATCGGAAGAGTTCTGGGTGAAATCGGGATTTTACCAGAGTGCCGGAGGGGTTACCGGAACCCCCCCCCCCCCCGGGGGGGTTAATGGGCCTTATTGGGCCCTAGTGGTGAGAGATAGGGGCCGGCCAGGGCAGGCCGCACGCCCCTCCCCCTCTGGTCCGAATTGGACTAGGAGAGGGGGGGCCTTCTCCTTCTCCCCCTTCCTTTCCCCCTCCTACTAGGAGTAGGAAAGAGGGGAATCCTACTCCTACTTGGAGAAGGATTCCTCCTCCTGGTGCGCCCTCTAGGGCCGGTCGGCCCCCCCTTGCTCCTTTATATACGGGGGCAGGGGGGCACCTCTAGACACACAAGTTGATCATTGATCTCTCCCAGCCGTGTGCGATGCCCTCCTTCCACCATAATCCACCTCGGTCATACTGTAGCGGTGCTTAGGCAAAGCCCTGCAATGGTAGCTTCATCAACATCGTCACCACGCCGTCGTGCTGAAGAAACTCTTCCTCGAGCTCTAATGGATCATGAGTTTGCGGGACGTCGCCAAGCTGAACGTGTGCTGAACGCGAAGGTGCCGTACGTTTGGTACTGAGGATCGGTCGATCGTGAAGACGTACGTCTACATCAACCGCGTTGTCATAACGATTCCGCTTAACATTCTACGAGGGTACATGGATGACACTCTCCCCTCTCATTGCTATGCATCACCATGATCTTGCGTGTGCGTAGGAATTTTTTTGAAATTACTACGTTCCCCAACAGTGGCATCCGAGCCAGGTTATTGCGTAGATGTTATATGCACGAGTAGAACACAAGTGAGTTGTGGGCGATACAAGTCATACTGCTTACCAGCATGTCATACTTTGGTTCAGCGGTATTGTTCGATGAAGCGGCCCGGACCGACATTACGCGTACGCTTACGCGAGACTAGTTCTACCGACGTGCTTTGCATACAGGTGGCTGGCGGGTGTCAGTTTCTCCAACTTTAGTTGAACCAAGTGTGGCTATGCCCGGTCCTTGAGAAGGTTAAAACAACACTAACTTGACGAACTATCATTGTGGTTTTGATGCATATGTAAGAACGGTTCTTGCTCAGCCCGTAGCAGCCACGTAAAACTTGCAACAACAAAGTAGAGGACGTCTAACTTGTTTTTGCAAGGCATGTTGTGATGTGATATGGTCAAGACATGATGCTATATTTACTGTATGAGATGATCATGTTTTGTAACAGAGTTATCGGCAACTGGCAGGAGCCATATGGTTGTTTCTTTATTGTATGAAATGCAATCGCCCTATAATTGCTTAACTTTATCACTAAGCGTTAGCGATAGTCGTAGAAGCAATAGTTGGCGAGACGAAAATGATGCTACGATGGAGATCAAGGTGTCGCGCCGGTGACGATGGTGATCATGACGGTGCTTTGGAGATGGAGATCAAAGGCACAAGATGATGATGGCCAAATCATATCACTTATATTGATTGCATGTGATGTTTATCCTTTATGCATCTTATTCTGCTTTGTTTGAGGATAGCATTATAAGATGATCTCTCACTAAATTTCAAGGTAAAAGTGTTCTCCCTGAGTATGCACCGTTGCCAAAGTTTGTCGTGCCGAGACACCACGTGATGATCGGGTGTGATAAGCTCAACGTTCATCTACAACAGGTGTAAGATAGTTTTACACATGCAGAATACTCAGGTTAAACTTGACGAGCCTAGCATATGCAGATATGGCCTCGGAACACTGAGACCGAAAGGTCGAGCGTGAATCATATAGTAGATATGATCAACATAGTGATGTTCACCATTGAAAAGTACTCCAGTTCACATGATGATCGGTTATGGTTTAGTTG
This sequence comes from Triticum urartu, assembly GCF_003073215.2. Lineage (NCBI taxonomy): Eukaryota > Viridiplantae > Streptophyta > Magnoliopsida > Poales > Poaceae > Triticum > Triticum urartu. The sequence continues at coordinate 185,081,584 of NC_053024.1, read as the reverse complement.
ATATGGATCGCGTGATCACTTAGATGATTAGAGGGATGTCTATCTAAGTGGGATTTCTTAAGTAATATGATTAATTGAACTTAAATTTATCATGAACTTAGTACCTGATAGTATTTTGCTTGCCCTATGTTATTGTAGATAAATGGCCCGTGTTGTTGTTCCGTTGAATTTTAATGCGTTCCTTGAGAAAGCAAAGTTGAAAGATGATGGTAGCAATTACACGGACTGGGTCCATAACTTGAGGATTATCCTCATTGTTGCGCAGAAGAATTACGTCCTGGAAGCACCGCTGGGTGCCAAACCCGCTGCAGGAGCAATGCCAGATGTTATGAACGTCTGGCAGAGCAAAGCTGATGACTACTCAATAGTTCAGTGTGCCATGCTTTACGGCTTAGAACCGGGACTTCAACGACGTTTTGAACGTCATGGAGCATATGAGATGTTCCAGGAGTTGAGGTTAATATTTCAAGAAAATGCCCGGATTGAGAGATATGAAGTCTCCAATAAGTTCTACAACTACAACTGCAAGATGGAGGAGAATAGTTCTATCAGTGAACATATACTCAGAATGTCTGGGTACCATAATCACTTGACTCAGCTGGGAGTTAATCTTCCGGTTGATAGTGTCATTGACAGAGTTCTTCAATCACTGCCACCAAGCTACAAGAGCTTCATGATGAACTATAACATGCAAGGGATGGATAAGACAATTCCTATGCTCTTCGCAATGCTAAAGGCTGCGGAGGTAGAAATCAAGAAGGAGCATCAAGTGTTGATGGTCAACAAGACCACCAATTTCAAGAAAAGGGTAAAGGGAAGAAGAAAGGGAACTTCAAGAAGAACGGCAAACAAGTTGTTGCTCAAGAGAAGAAACCAAAGTTTGGACCTAAGCCTGAGACTGAGTGCTTCTACTGCAAAGGGATTGGTCACTAGAAGCGGAACTGCCCCAAGTATTTGGCGGATAAGAAGGATGGAAAGGTGAACAGAGGTATATGTGATATATATGTTATTGATGTGTACCTTACTAGAGCTCGCAGTAGCACCTGGGTATTTGATACTAGTTCTGTTGCTAATATTTGCAACTCGAAATAGGGACTACGGATTAAGCGAAGACTGGCTAAGGACGAGGTGACAATGCGCGTGGGAAATGGTTCCAAAGTCGATGTGATCGTCGTCGGCACGCTACCTCTACATCTACCTTTGGGATTAGTTTTAGACCTAAATAATTGTTATTTGGTGCTAGCGTTAAGCATGAAAATTATATCTGGATCTTGTTTGATGCGAGACGGTTATTCATTTAAATCTGAGAATAATGGTTGTTCTATTTATATGAGTAATATCTTTTATGGTCATGCACCCTTAAAGAGTGGTCTATTTGTGTTGAATCTCGATAGTAGTGATACACATATTCATAATGTTGAAGCCAAAAGATGCAGAGTTGATAATGATAGTGCAACTTATTTGTGGCACTGCCGTTTGGGTCATATTGGTGTAAAGCGCATGAAGAAACTCCATACTGATGGACTTCTGGAATCACTTGGTACTTGCGAACCATGCCTCATGGGCAAGATGACTAAAACGCCGTCTTCCGGAACAATGGAGCGAGCAACAGATTTGTTGGAAATCATACATACTGATGTATGTGGTCCGATGAATGTTGAGGCTCGCGGCGGGTATCGTTATTTTCTCACCTTCATAGATGATTTGAGCAGATATGGGTATATCTACTTAATGCAACATAAGTCTGAAACATTTGAAAAGTTCAAAGAATTTCATATTGAAGAGGAAAATCATCGTAACAAGAAAATAAATTTTCTCTGATCTGATCGTGGAGGAAAATATTTGAGTTACGAGTTTGGTTTACATTTGAAACAATGTGGAATAGTTTCGCAACTCACGCCACCCGGAACACCACAGCGTAATGGTGTGTCCGAACATCGTAATCGTACTTTACTAGATATGGTGCGATCTATGATGTCTCTTACTGATTTACCGCTATCGTTTTGGGGTTATGCTTTAGAGACGGCTGCATTCACGTTAAATAGGGCACCATCGAAATCCGTTGAGACGACGCCTTATGAACTGCGGTTTGGCAACAAACCAAAGTTGTCGTTTCTTAAAGTTTGGGGCTGCAATGCTTATGTGAAAAAGCTTCAACCTGATAAGCTCGAACCCAAATTGGAGAAATGTGTCTTCATAGGATACCCAAGGGAAACTGTTGGGTACACCTTCTATCATAGATCCGAAGGCAAGACATTCGTTGCTAAGAATGGATCCTTTCTAGAGAAGGAGTTTCTCTTGAAAGAAGTGAGTGGGAGGAAAGTAGAACTTGATGGCGTAACTGTACCTGCTCCCTTATTGGAAAGTAGTTCATCATAGAAACCGGTTCCTGTGACACCTACACCAATTAGTGAGGAAGCTAACGATGATGATCATGAAACTTTAGATCAAGTTACTACCGAACCTCGTAGGTAAACCAGAGCAAGATCCGCACCAGAGTGGTACGGTAATCCTGTTCTGGAGGTCATGTTACTTGACCATGACGAACCTACGAACTATGAGGAAGCGATGATGAGCCCAGATTCCGCAAAATGGCTTGAGGCCATGAAATCTAAGATGGGATCCATGTATGAGAACAAAGTGTGGACTTTGGTTGACTTGCCCGATGATCGGCAAACCGTCGAGAATAAATGGATCTTCAAGAAGAAGACTGACGCTGACGGTAATGTTACTATCTACAAAGCTCGACTTGTTGCGTAAGGTTTTCGACAAGTTCAAGGAGTTGACTACGATGAGACCTTCTCACCCGTAGCGATGCTTAAGTCCGTCCGAATCATGTTAGCAATTGTCACATTTTATGATCATGAAATTTGGCAAATGGATGTAAAGACTGCATTCCTGAATGGTTTTCTGGAAGAAGAGTTGTATATGATGCAACCTGAAGGTTTTATCGATCCAAAAGGTATTAACAAAGTGTGCAAGATCCAACGATCCATTTATGGACTGGTGCAAGCCTCTCGGATTTGGAATAAACATTTTGATAGTGTGATCAAAGCATATGGTTTTATATAGACTTTTGGAGAAGCCTGTATTTACAAAAAAGTGAGTGGGAGCTATGTAGCATTTGTAATATTATATGTGGATGACATATTATTGATTGGAAATGATATATAATTTCTGGATAGAATAAAAGGATACTTGAATAAGAGTTTTTCAATGAAAGACCTCGGTGAAGCTGTCTATATATTGGGCATCAAGATCTATAGAGATAGATCAAGGCGCTTAATTGGACTTTCACAAAGCACATACCTTGATAAACTTTTGAAGAAGTTCAAAATGGATCAAGCTAAGAAAGGGTTCTTGCCTGTGTTACAAGGTGTGAAATTGAGTAAGACTCAATGCCCGACCACTGTAGAAGATAGAGAGAAAATGAAAAGTGTTCCCTAAGCTTCAGCCATAGGCTCTATCATGTATGCAATGTTGTGTACCAGACCTGATGTGTGCCTTGCTATTAGTTTAGCAGGGAGGTACCAAAGTAATCCAGGAGTGGATCACTGGACATCGGTCAAGAACATCCTAAAATACCTGGAAAGGACTAAGGATATGTTCTCATTTATGGAGGTGACAAAGAGCTCATCGTAAATGGTTACGTCGATGCAAGCTTTGACACTGATCCGGACGATTCTAAATGGCAAACCAGATACATGTTTATATTGAATGGTGGAGTTGTCAGTTGGAGCAGTTCTAAACAAAGCATCGTGGCAGGATCTATGTGTGCAGCGGAGTGCATAGCTTCTTAAGAAGCAGCAAATGAAGGAGTCTGGATGAAGGAGTTCATATCCAATCTAGGTCTCATACCTAGTGCATCGGGTCCAATGAAAATCTTTTGTGACAATACTGGTGCAATTGCCTTGGCAAAGGAATCCAGATTTCACAAGAGAACCAAGCACATCAAGAGACGCTTAAATTCCATTCGGGATCAAGTCCAGGTGGGAGACATAGAGATATGCAAGATACATATGTATCTGAATGTTGCAGACCCACTGACTAAGCCTCTTCCACGAGCAAAACATGATCAACACCAAGACTCCATGGGTGTTACAATCATTACTGTGTAATATAGATTATTGACTCTAGTGCAAGTGGGAGACTAAAGGAAATATGCCCTAGAGCCAATAATAAAGTTATTATTTATTTTCTTATTTCATGATAAATGTTTATTATTCATGCTAGAATTGTATTAACCGGAAACATAATACATGTGTTAATACATAGACAAACATAGTGTCACTAGTACGCCTCTACTTGACTAGCTCATTGATCAAAGATGGTTAAGTTTCCTAGCCATAGACATGAGTTGTTATTTGATCAACGGGATCACATCATTAGGAGAATGGTGTGATTTACTTGACCAATTTTGTTAGCTTAGCACTTGATCGTTTAAGTTTACTACTATTGCTTTCTTCATGACTTATATATGTTCCTATGACTATGAGATTATGCAACTCCTGAATACCGGAGTAACACTTTGTGTGCTACCAAACGTCACAACATAACTGGGTGATTATAAAGGTGCTCTAAAGGTGTCTCCCATGGTGTTCGTGGAGTTGGCATAGATCAAGAATAGGATTTGTCACTCCGATTGTCGGAGAGGTATCTCTGGGCCCTCTCGGTAATGCACATCACTATAAGCCTTACAAGCAATGTGACAATGAGTTAGTTGCCGGATGTTGCATTACGGAACGAGTAAAGATACTTGCCGGTAACAAGATTGAGCTAGGTATTGGGGTACTGACGATTGAATCTCGGGCAAGTAACATACCGATGACAAAGGGAACAACGTATATTGTTATGCGGTTTGACCGATAAAGATCTTCGTAGAATATGTAGGAACCAATATGAGCATCCATGTTCTGCTATTGGTTATTGATCGGAGACAAGTCCCGGTCATGTCTACATAGTTCTCGAACCCGTAGGGTCCGCACGCTTAATGTTCTGTGATGATCGGTATTATGAGTTTATATGTTTTGATGTACCGAAGGTAGTTCGGAGTCCCGGATATGATCACGGACATGACGAGGAGTCTCGAAATGGTCGAGACATAAATATTGATATATTGGAAGCCTACATTTGGACATCGGAAGAGTTCCGGGTGAAATCGGGATTTTAGCGGAGTGCCGGAGGGGTTACCGGAACCCCCCGGGGGTTAATGGGCCTTATTGGGCCCTAGTGGAGAGAGAGAGGGGCCGGCCAGGGAAGGCCGCGCGCCCCCTCCCCCTCTGGTCCAAATTGGACTAGGAGAGGAACCAATATGAGCATCCAGGTTCCGCTATTGGTTATTGACCGGAGACAAGCCTTGGTCATGTCTACATAGTTCTCGAACCCGTAGGGTCCGCACGCTTAAAGTTCTATGACGATTGGTATTATGAGTTTATTTGTTTTGATGTACCGAAGGTAGTTCGGAGTCCCGGATATGATCACGGACATGACGAGGAGTCTCGAAATGGCCGAGACATAAATATTGATATATTGGAAGCCTACATTTGGACATCGGAAGAGTTCCGGGTGAAATCGGGGTTTTACCAGAGTGCCGGAGGGGTTACCGGAACCCCCCGGGGGTTAATGGGCCTTATTGGGCCCTAGTGGAGAGAGAGAGGGGCCGGCCAGGGCAGGCCGCGCGCCCCCTCCCCCTCTGGTCCGAATTGGACTAGGAGAGGGGGGTGGCGCCCCCCTTTCCTTCTCCTTCTCCACTTCCTTTCCCCTCCTAGTAGGAGTAGAAAAGAGGGGAATCCTACTCCTACTAGGAGCAGGATTCCTCCTCCTGGCGCGCCCTCTAGGGCCGGCCGGCCTCCCCCCTTGCTCCTTTATATACGGGGGTAGGGGGGCACCTCTAGACACACAAGTTGATCATTGATCTCTCCCAGCCGTGTGCGGTGCTCCCCTTCCACCATAATCCACCTCGGCCATACTGTAGCAGTGCTTAGGCGAAGCCCTTCAACAGCAGCTTCATCAACATCATCACCATGCTGTCGTGCTGACGAAACTCTTCCTCGAGCTCTACTGGATCGTGAGTTCGCGGGACGTCACCAAGCTGAAAGTGTGCTGAACGCGGAGGTGCCGTACGTTCGGTACTGAGGATTGGTCGATCGTGAAGACGTACGACTACATCAACCGCGTTGTCATAATGCTTCCGCTTAACGGTCTATGAGGGTACGTGGACGACACTCTCCCCTCTTGTTGCTATGCATCACCATGATCTTGCGTGTGCATAGGAATTTTTTTGAAATTACTACGTTCCCCAACACCAGCTTGGTATACCGCGTTTTTATCACGGCCCAGGCTTCTTGCGCACCCTCTCGGCAGGCCGATATCTTCCAGAGTCGGATACGCCACTGCGCTCCCTTGAACAGCTCTACAAGCTTCTCCATACTCCCTGGAGGGGAGTCGGATGGCCATAAGGCCTTGGCGACACTCCGCATTGCCTGCCGAGCTTGCTCGTGCAACTGCGACAGCTCTTGCGGAAGATCACTTGATGATCCGGACACCTCCTCTTCGGGGCGGCCCGTCAATACACCTGCAATCACAGCTATATCAGCTACTATTACTTCCAAACTGTTATAAGATAAATGCGGCCACATACTGAATATGTCGCCTCCTAGTTTTTTGTTCTCGTTCACGGAGTCAGCTAGCTGACCTCGCACGTCTTTCAGTTCTTCGCCCAGTTTGGGGTTCGAATCCTGGAGCTTCTTTTTCTCCTGAACGAGTTTTGTTAACGCACGCTTGCCAGTTGCTAGCGGTTTTTTTGTTTCCGTGTTCTTCGCTTCGAGCAGCGTCCAGCTGCTCTCGCAATTGGTCTAACAATCCAATACAAAGATAAGCAACCATATTAGCATTATTAGTGTACAATTATGATTTCTCGATGGAGGGAAACATTACCGGGGGATGTCTTCTTGGATTTCTCCAGTTCGGCATTGGCAGCAGACAGCTGGCTCCGACACTTTTCTAGTTCCTGAGTTAACAGGGTGTTCTTCTCCATAAGCACCTGGTTGTACATTGATCCTAAATCGGTTGTTTCAACTACTTTAAGTCTCGGGGGCTACTGGTATATGGTTATCATAAGACAAACTTACCCGCACATCTTTTAAATGTTGTTTTGTGGCTCTATTAAGCCCATCTCGAGCAGCTCGGATGTATGCATCGGCCGAGCTGAAAGCGTTAAATGACTCTTTTGAAAAGACAGGGTCTTGTAAAATGGCCCTGCGGCGCCGATGATTCATGGCACTCTCCACTTCCGAGTTGGTGACGGATACATCATCCGAGTCCTCAGCTGGAGGATAGTCCGGCGTCACCCCCGCGTCACCCCCCGTCTTCACGGCAGGATTTGAATCCTGCCTGCGGGAAGTATGACCGGTCGGACCCCCGGATATAGTCCGCCACACCTTTTCCCTGATACAGGGTAAATGGAAAGGTCACAGTTGGATGTGACTGGCAAGATGCATACTTGCAAATTCATACCTCTTTGATGAAGGCTCGGCCGTATCTTCGTTTGCCTTCCTCTTAGAAGGCTTGCCTGGTGTGGGGGATGCTCTCTTCGGTTATGCTCTCGGGGCAGCATGGCGTGCTGAACGCTTCCCCTTCTAAGCACAGGACAGTGCGGTGGGTAAGGAGGAATGAGAAAACTCTTTTGATAAGGTGTCTTTGGATTACTTACACGTGAAGCAGGAAGGAGGCCGGGGTAATCGGCGATAATGGGTACATATGTACCGTCGTAACTCATTTGATAGAATATTCCATCTTGAAGCTCCACAAATATGTCCGGGTCTTCCTCATATTCGGGGTCAAGATCCCGGTTGCGATTCTCCGGCTGAGGGGCAGGGTCATCGATCCCCTCGACAGCCTTTCGCCTTTCCTGTTATGAGCAGATAAGATGCTACCTATCAAGAATGATTCAGGGACAAGAGTAAAATAGTGGAGCTGAACCTTACCCAGCTGGGAGGATTATACATGGAAAATCCGTCTCGATATTGGAGATGGGTGAACTCCTCCTTCTCCCCTTTATACAGCTCGGCCAGTATTTTGGCCAGGGTGGCGGGGGTCTTCGGGCCCTTCTGACCTTCCCCGTTATAATGCCACATGGGCAGCCCTCTGTATTGGAGTGGCTGGACCCCCCGCGTTATAGAGATCGCCATTACCTCGACTATTGACAACCCGGACTGGGTAAGCGCCTTGATCTTGCCCAGCAGCAGGCTGACCTCTGCACTATCCTCTTCCTCGAGGCTCCGAGGATGCCATCTATGGCGTTTCTTCAGCGAAGCATTTGAAAACTCGGGGAGGACAATGCGGACGGGGTCGGGTAGAGAGACGACGTTGATGTAGAACCATTCGAAGGGCCACTCTTCGGGAGCTTTCTTCGGCGTGCCGGACATGTATCCGGTCTCGGCGATGCGCCACACTTCGGCTCCTCCCACTTCAAAAATTGACCCACCTTGATTGTGAGGGACGAGGCAGAACAGTCTTCTCCACAAATCAAAATGGGCCTCGCAACCTAGGAAAAGTTCGCATAAAGCGACATAACCTGCAATGTGCAGGATGGAGGCCGAGGTAAAATTATGCAGCTGGAGGCCATAATACTCCAGAAGCCCTTGGAGGAATGGGTGAATTGGAAATCCCACGCCCCTCGGCAGATAGGAGACAAAGCACACTCGTTCTCCCATAGACGGATTGGGGAAATTCTCCGCTTGGGTTTTGCCGTTGAAGGAGGCCAATCTTGCTCGAACAGGGACCAGATCTGCAGGAGGGAGAAATCCCTGCATTTGCAGCTTCACCAATTGGCTGTGGTACATGGAGCACCTCTCCCACTCGCCTCTCTCTAGGTTGGAATGGGAAGAGGAGGTGGGTATGTTGGCCATGTTGGAATGGTTTGCCTGGCAGTATCTGAGGAGTTTCTCCGCGTGGTGCCGAAAGGATCTGAGATCCAATCTCTTTAAATAGACACTCTTTCTTGCAGGGCTAGGGTGTTATTTGCAAAAGATACCCTGATCGTCTGTATTTGCCCGACACGTGGAGGATGAAGTCATAAATGCACAGAAGCCGAGGGGTGCGACATTGAATTGAAAGCCAAACACATTACTTGGAAGACGTCGAAGGAGGAACCCTCCTTGCAATGCCGAAGACAGTCTGCACACCGAACACCTCGTCATTGCAGCCTGGTTCGGGGGCCACTGAGGGAGTCCTGGACTAAGGGGTCCTCGGGTGTCTGGCCTGTTAACCATGGGCTGGACTGATGGGCTGTGAAGATACGAAGACTGAAGACTGCACTCGTGTCCGGATGGGACTCTCCTTGCCGTGGGAGGCAAGCTTGGCGACCGGATATGTAGATTCCTTTCTTTGTAACCGACCTTGTGTAACCGTAGATCCTCCCGGTGTCTATATAAACCGGAGGACTTAGTACGGATAGGGGAGACTCATTATCATAGCCATACGAGCTAGACCTCTAGGGTTTAGCTATTACAATCTCGAGGTAGATCAACTCTTGTAATACTCCTATTCATCAATATCAATCAAGAAGGACATAGGGTATTACCTCCATAGAGAGGGCCCGAACCTGGGTAAACATCGTGTCCCTTGTCTCCTGTTACCATCAACCTTAGACGTACAGTTCGGGACCCCCTACCCGAGATCCGCCGGTTTTGACGCCGACAGTGGTGCGTAGTACACTTGCCCGGCAGGGGTTGCCTCAGGCAACAGCGACTACGCGCGTATGGGGGTGTGAGTTATCCAACCTTCTAACCCTTTCTACGTTTGCCATGGGCCTACTTTTATAGATCAAGGGGTAACCACAGTGCCAAAGTAGTCACTACGCACTGATAAGATAGAAAACAGTGCTATCATACCTAACTCTGCCGGCTGATAGGGCGCATTAAATGTGCTGCTTAATGTCACATCGCTGGTTGCCCGGCAAGGCTTGCTGGGCAATCTTGCCAGCTCCACGCCTGTTCTCTTGACACGTCGCAGGACGGGTGTCATCAGTGTGGTTCTTCCGTAGGAAATGGCTTTGGATGGTGGCACGCCATTCGTCCATCTGCTCGGTCGCCGGCAAAAACCTCAGCAGCAGCTGAGTTCGCGCCATGGCCTCCGAAGCCATACTTAGCATGGATGTTTATGAAGTCGATCGTACCATCGCTCGGCTCCTGACGGTGCCAATGGCGGCAGCATTGCGCCCCCACTGCTGCCGCGGGGCAACTACCTGGACGTGGTGCGGTGAAAGCGCTTGAGGACCAGTGGCTCCGTTGGGCGCAGCAGCTTGGTCAGCCCATCCCGGGGGAGGCGTACGCGCTGCCACCGCACCCATGGTGGGGGCGGCCAGAGGGCGGCGGTTTGCCCCGGTCCGAGCGTCGTTGCTGCGGCTATGCCCGCCGGTGGGGGAGAGGGGCGTAGATGGAGTGGCTGCCTCACCTGTACCTTGGGGAGCCTAGCCGTTGGGGTGATGTCGATGCTACTCACCTCTAGTGCCTCCTACTCCCGTGTTGGCCGCGGGGGAAGTGGTGATGGCGCCGCCTGCTCCAGCCACTTCCCTAGAAGCGTCCACGCCCTCGTGCGTCTCCGCACTCCCCGCAGCGTCAGAGGCCATGGGTGGCAGAGCCTTCGAGGTGGATGGATGAGCTGGAGGACCGGGCTTCTTCTTAGGCTCCATGGTCGATGGCGTCACCGAAGATGAAGATGGTGGTGAAGATGACGCGCTGCGCATGCCTTTAGGTCTGTGATGTCTACTACACAACCTTCTTCTTGTAGACATTGTTGGGCCTCCAAGTGCAGAGGTTTGTAGGACAGTAGCAAATTTCCCTCAAGTGGATGACCTAAGGTTTATCAATCCATGGGAGGCGTAGGATGAAGATCGTCTCTCTCAAGCAACCCTGCAACCAAATAAAAAAGTGTCTCTTGTGTCCCCAACACACCCAATACAATGGTAAATTGTATAGGTGCACTATTTCGGCGAAGAGATGGTAATACAAGTGCAATATGGATAGTAGATATGGGTATTTATAATCTGAAAATATAAAAACAGCAATGTAACTAATGATAAAAGTGAGCACAAACGGCATTGCAATGCGTTGAAAGAAGGCCTAGGGTTCATACTTTCACTAGTGAAAGTTCTCTCAACAATAATAACATAATTGGATCATATAACTATCCCTCCACATGCAACAAAGAGTCACTCCAAAGTAACTAATAGGGGAGAACAAACGAAGAGATTATTGTAGGGTACGAAACCACCTCAAAGTTATTCTTTCTGATCGATCTATTCAAGAGTCCGTAGTAAAATAACACGAAGCTATTCTTTCCGTTCAATCTATCGTCGAGTTCGTAATATAATAACACCTTAAGACAAAATCAACCAAACCCTAATGTCACCTAGATACTCCAATGTCACCTCAAGTATCCATGGGTATGATTATACGATATGCATCACACAATCTCAGATTCATCTATTCAACCAATCCAAAGAACTTCAAAGAGTGCCCCAAAGTTTCTACCGGAGAGTCAAGACGAAAACGTGTGCCAACCCTTATGCATAACTTCACGAGGTCACGGAACTCGCAAGTTGATCACCAAAACTTACATCAAGTGGATCACTTGATATCCCATTTACACCACAGATAAGCACATGCAAGACATACATCAAGTGTTCTCAAATCCTTAAAGACTCAATCTGATAAGATAACTTCAAAGGGAAAACTCAATTCATCACAAGAGAGTAGAGGGGGAGAAACATCATAACATCCAACTATAATAGCACAGCTCGCGATACATCAAGATCGTATCACCTCAACAACACGAGAGAGAGAGAGATCAAACACATAGCTACTCGTACATACCCTCAGCCCCGAGGGTGGACTACTCCCTCCTCATCATGGAGAGCACCGGGATGATGAAGATGGCCACCGTAGAGGGATTCCCCCCCTCCGGCAGGGTGCCGGAACGGGTCTAGATTGGTTTTCGGTGGCTACGGAGGCTTCTGGCGGCAGAACTCCCGATCTATTCTGTTCTCCTATGTTTTTAGGGTATATGGATATATATAGGCAAAAGAAGTTGGTCAGGGGAGCCACGAGGGGCCCACGAGGGTGGGGGGAGCGCCCAGGGGGGCAGGCGTGCCTGCCTGCCTCGTGGCCACCTCGAAGCTTCCTTGACTTCAACTCCAATTCTCCTGGATCACGTTCGTTCCAAAAATCACCCTCCCGAACGTTTCATTCCGTTTGGACTCTATTTGATATTCCTTTTCTGTGAAACACTGAAACAAGGGAAAAAACAGAAACTGGCACTAGGCTCTAGGTTAAGAGGTTAGTCCCAAAAATAATATAAAAGTGTTTAATAAAGCCCATAAACATCCAAAACAGATAATATAATAGCATGGAACAATCAAAAATTAAAGATACGTTGGAGACGTATCAATCCGCGCAAGCGAGCCCCCTACCTGGTGTGCCAAAGATGTCGCAGGAAACCACGGGCACCTATGGGACCATGAGGTCCCTTGCTGGTTCGGCAGGCGGGCGATGCATTGCACAAAGAGCAGACACGTGTGGGGCAGCGCGGTAGAGATCACACGGGCAATTTACCTAGGTTCGGGCCGCCGAGAGGCATAAAACCCTACTCCTGCTCTGGTGGATTGATGGTGGAAAAGGTGGTGGTGGTGCATAGTACACTTGCCGGCAGGGGTTGCCTCAGGCAGCAGCGACTACGCGCGTATGGGGGTGTGAGTTATCCAACCTTCTAACACTTTCTACGGTTGCCATGGGCCTCCTCTTATAGATCAAGGGGTAACCACAGTTGCAAAGTAGTCATTACGCACTGATAAGATAGCAAACAGTGCTATCGTACCTAACTCTGCGGGCTAACAGGGCGCATTAAATGCGCCGCTTAACGTCACATCGTTGGTTGCCCGGCAAGGCTTGCCGGGCTATCTTGCCAGCTTCGCGCCTATTCTCTTGACATGTCGCAGGACGGGTGTCATCTGTGGGTTTCTTCTATAGGAAATGGTTGCCATGTGGCGAATGGCTGCCATGTGGCAAATGGCTGCCACTTAATCACTTTGCAGCTTGACACCGCACTGATCGATGATGTGGGTCGTGGTGGAGTGGTTGGTGAGGTGGTTCTGCCTCCGTGAGCCCCGGTAGGCCCTGCCGGGGTGCCTCGGTTGTCTTCTTCTAGGGGTGGCCTCGCCCCTTGCTAGGATCGCCTGCCCCACAAGGGAGGCTTTTCTCTTGACGATATCCTGCTTCCTTGGCTCGTCCTTGGTCCCTCTAATCTGCATGTTGGTCCTTCGAATCTCTTGGTTTCTTGTATTCTGACTTGGGCTGGTGCTTCAACCTTGTTCCCGTGACTGTGCATAGTCTGGGAAATAGACCCAGGGTTTGTTGCACCGACAGTTGTGCTCCCCTCGGAGCACCCCCCAAGCACTTCTCCGACCCATTGGATGTCTTCTGGTCCAAAAAATCCACAAAAAGTTTCGCTGCGTTTGGACTCTGTTTGATATTGATTACATGCGATGTAAAAAACATGCAAAAAATACCAACTGGCACTTGGCACTATGTTAATAGGTTAGTACTAGAAAATGAAATAAAATGACTAAAATGATTATAAAACATCCAAGAATGATAATATAACAGCATGGAACAATCAAAAATTATAGATACATTGGAGACGTATCAGGGTGTGGGTATCTTTTTGCAAAATTGCCATAGTTTCCTTCTTATCCGTTAGATATAAATTGGGCAGCCTATAGTGCAGGATGGCTGGCACACCATCATCACCAACTATGTTTTTATAAGAGTAGAGATAGAGAAACATGTATAAATTTTAACATTTGGTTCTGCTCCTTGGCACGATCGATAGATAGAAATAATGATTGGAAACGCTAGGGAGGGGCATTTCCCGCCAGGTAAGCAGGGTCGTAGCTAGGTTGGCGCATCATCGTTTTGGTCTCATGCGATTCGACATGTTGTAGTGTTTCTAGCAAGATGCCCGTGCGTTGCACGAAGTTGATGGAAAAGGTAAGCATAACTTATAAATTGACGGATGGATTACTAGTTATAGTGACGCATATAATTGCCTCCAAATGTGAGCAAAGGGATCGCACATGTCTTTATTGACTGGAATGAGAATGCAATAGCGTAATAAGAATTAAGGCCATGATGATGCGATCGCAGTGGTGGTTACAGGAGGCAAGAAGCAACATGCATCCATCAACGTACAACCTCCTCCTCCTCGACTTAGTGCGCCGGGCCACCGACCGACGGCTTAGGAGCGGTAGCTTTTGTGGTGAGGTCAAGGTGCTTCTCAACAAAGGCATCCAATGCTTCCAGCCGGTTGATGAAAGCCAACGTCGTAGCTTCCTCACCAGCCTTGTAGATACCTATGTACATGACTTGGTCCTACACGTGGATGTGTAGGTCGACGAATTCTTGCAGGGCGAGGCGCCTCGCGGCAAGCACGACCTCCAGGTGGGCATTCTTCGTTACGTCGGCGGGCAGTCGCAGGGCCACTAGTGCTTGAAAGAGGTTCTCGCCATGGAGGCCGATTAGCGTGGTAGGCAATGAGGATCCCCAGCACACAGGCTGGAGGAGTACGGCTATGTCATTCGCGAGCTGCTTGATGACAGTGAACTTGTCGATGGTGGCAACGATCATCTGGTCCAAATGAGAGTCATAGCTGGCATCGACGATGGCCATGAACCAGCCGGTCGCTGCTACCTCTTGAGCACTGTGTTGGTTTTCCCTTGAAGAGGAAAGGGTGATGCATCAAAGTAGCATAAGTATTTCCCTCAGTTTTTGGGAACCAAGGTATCAATCCAGTAGGAGACTACACGCAAGTCACCTCGCACCTACACAAACAAATAAGAACCTTGCAACCAACGCGATAAAGGGCTTGTCAATCCCTTCACGGCCACTTGCAAAAGTGAGATCTGATAAAGATAATAAGATAAATATTTTTGGTATTTTTATGATATAGATTGAAAGTAAAGATTGCAAAGTAAAATAGATTGGAAACTTATATGATGGAAGATAGACCCGGGGCCATAGGTTTCACTAGTGGCTTCTCTCAAGATAGCATAAGTATTAAGGTGGGTGAACAAATTATTGTCGAGCAATTGATAGAAAAGTGCATAATTATGAGAATATCTAGGCATGATCATGTATATAGGCATCACGTCTGCGACAAGTAGACCAAAACGATTCTGCATCTACTACTATTACTCCACACATCGACCGCTATCCAGCATGCATCTAGAGTATTAAGTTCATAAGAACAGGTAATGCATTAGGCAAGATGACATGATGTGGAGGAATAAACTCATGCAATATGATATAAATCCCATCTTTTTATCCTCGATGGCAACAATACAATATGTGTCTTGCTGCCCCTGCTGTCACTGGGAAAGGACTCCGCAAGATTGAACCCAAAGCTAAGCACTTCTCCCATTGCAAGAAAGATCAATCTAGTAGGCCAAACCAAACTGATAATTCGAAGAGACTTGCAAAGATAACAAATCATACATAAAAGATTTCAGAGAAGAATCAAATATTGTTCATAGATAATCTTGAACATAAACCACAATTCATCGGATCTCGACATACACACCGCAAAAAGAATTACATCAAAAAGATCTCCAAGAAGATCGATGAGAACATTGTATCAAGATCCAAAGAGAGAGAATAAGCCATCTAGCTAATAACTATGGACCCGAAGGTCTGTGGTAAACTACTCACACATCATCGGAGAGGCTATGGTGTTGATGTAGAAGCCCTCCGTGATCGATTCCCCCTCCGGCGGAGCTCCGAAAAAGGCCCCAAGATGGGATCTCTTGAGTACAGAAGGTTGCGGATGTGGAAATAGGGTTTCGTGGTGCTCCTGGATGTTTTCAGGGTATATGGATATATATAGGCGGAAGAAGTAGGTCGGTGGAGCTGTGAGCGGCCCACGAGGGTGGGGGCGTGCCCAGGGGGGCAGGCGCCTCCATGCCTTGTGGCCTCCTCGCTTCTTTCTTGACGTCTACTCCAAGATCCCTGGATCACGTTTGTTCCAAAAATAACTCTCCCGAAGGTTTCATTCCGTTTGGATTCCGTTTGATATTCCTTTTCTGCGAAACACTGAAATAGGCAAAAAAACAGCAATTTGCACTGGACCTTGGTTAGTAGGTTAGTCCCAAAAATAATATAAAAGTGTATAATAAAGCCCATTAAACATCCAAAACAGATAATATAATAGCATGGAACAATCAAAAATTATAGATACGTTGGAGACGTATCAAGCATCCCCAAGATTAATTCCTGCTCGTCCTCGAGTAGGTAAATGATAAAAACAGATTTTTTTATGTGGAATGCTACCTAGCATAATTCTTTATTGTGGCATGAATATCCAGATCCGAAAGATTCAAGACATAAGTTTAATATTGACATAAAAACAATAATACTTCAAGCATGCTAACTAAGCAATCATGTCTTCTCAAAATAACATGGCCAAAGAAACCTCATCCCTACAAAATCATATAGTTTGGTCATGCTCCATTTTCGTCACACAAGAATGCTCTCATCATGCACAACCCTGATGACAAGCCAAGAAATTGTTTCATACTTTAGTAATCTCAAACTTTTTTCAATTTCCACGCAATACATGAGCGTGAGCCATGGATATAGCACTATGGGTGGAATAGAATATAATGATGGGGGTTATGTGGAGAAGACAAAAAAGGAGAAAGTCTCACGTTGACGCGGCTAATCAATGGGCTAGGGAGATGCCCATCAATTGATTTTAATGCGAGGAGTAGGGATTTCCATGCAACGGATGCACTAGAGCTATAAATGTATCAAAACTCAACAAAAGAAACTAAGCAGGTGTGCATCCAACTTGCTTGCTCACGAAGACCTAGTGCATTTGGGGAAGCCCATTGTTGGAATATACAAGCCAAGTTCTATAATGAAAAATTCCCACTAGTATATGAAAGTGACAAAACAAGAGACTCTCTATCATAAAGATCATGGTGCTACTTTGAAGCACAAGTGTGGAAAAAAAGGATAGTAGCATTGTCCCTTTTTATTTCTCTTTTTTGGGGGGCCTTTATTTTTTTGCCCTTTCTCTTTTTTGGGACAATGCTCTATCAATGATGATCATCACACTTCTTTTTATTTACAACTCAATGATTATAACTCGATACTAGAACAAAATATGACTCTATATGAATGCCACCGGCGGTGTACCAGGAAGGACAATGAATCAAGAGTGACTTGTATGATAAATTATGCATGGTGGCTTTGCCACAAATACGATGTCAACTACATGATCATGCAAGGAAATATGACAATGATGAAGCATGTCATAAATGAAATGGTGGAAAGTTGCATGGAAATATATCTCGTAATGGCTATGGAAATGCCATAATAGGTAGGTATGGTGGCTGTTTTGACGAAGATATAAGGAGGTTTATGTGTGATAGAGCGTATCATATCACGGGGTTTGGATGCACCGGCAAAGTTTGCACCAACTCTCAAGGTGATAAAGGGCAATGCACGGTACCGAAGAGGCTAGCAATGATGGAAAGGTGAGAGTGTGTATAATCCATGGACTCAACATTAGTGATAAAGAACTCACATACTTATTGCAAAAATCTACAAGTCATCAAAAACCAAGCATTAAGCGCATGCTCCTAGGGGGATAGATTGGTAGGAAAAGACCATCGCTCGTCCCCGACCGCCACTCATAAGGAAGACAATCAAAGAACACCTCATGTTTCAAATTTGTTACACAACGGTTACCATACGTGCATGCTACGGGACTTGCAAACTTCAACACAAGTATTTCTCAAATTCACATCTTCTCAACTAGTACAACTCTAATATCACCATCTTTATATCTCAAAACTATTATCAAGTATTAAACTTCTCATAGTATTCAATGCACCTTTTTATGGAAGTTTTTATTATGCCCATCTTGGATGCCTATCATATTAGGACAAATTTCATAACCAAATCAAATTACCATGCTGTTATAAGGGACTCTCAAAATGATATAATTGAATCATTAGAGATCAATAATTTCTATAAAATAAAACCACCACCGTGCTCTAAAAAGATATAAGTGAAGCACTAGAGCAAAATTATCTAGCTCAAAAGATATAAGTGAAGCACATAGAGTATTTTAATAAATTCTGATTCATGTGTGTCTCTCCCAAAAGGTGTGTACAGCAAGGATTATTCTGGTAAACTAAAAGAAAAGACTTAAATCATACAAGACGATCCAAGCAAAACACATATCATGTGGTGAATAAAAATATAGCCTCAAGTAAAGTTACCGGTGGACGAAGACGAAAGAGGGGATGCCTTCCGGGGCATCCCCAAGCTTAGGCTTTTGGTTGTCCTTGAATTTTACCTTGGGGTGCCTTGGGTATCCCCAAGATTAGGCTCTTGCCACTCCTTATTCCATAATTCATCAAATCTTTACCCAAAACTTGAAAACTTCACAACACAAAACTCAACAGAAAATCTCATGAGCTCCGTTAGTATAAGAAAACAAACCACCACTTAAGGTATTGTAATGAACTAATTCTTTATTTATATTGGTGTTAAACCTACTGTATTCCAACTTCTCTATGGTTCATACTCTCCGATACTAGCCATAGATTCATCAAAATAAGCAAACAACACATGAAAAACAGAATCTGTCAAAAACAGAACAGTCTGCAGTAATATGTAGGTTTAGAATACTTATCTAACCCCAAAAATTATGAAATAAATTTATGGACATGAGGAATTTATCTATTAATCATCTGCAGAAAGAATCAACCTAAGCGCACTCTCCAGTAAAAAATGGTAGCAAATCTCGTGAGCGCTAAAGTTTCTGTTTTTTACAGCAAGATCGCAAAAACTTCCCCAAGTCTTCCCAAAGGTCCTACTTGGCACAAACACTAACTAAAAGCATAAAACCACATCTAAAAATAGTCTAGATGAATTATTTATTGAATAACATCAAGGAAAAATATTGGGTTGTCTCCCAATAAGTGCTTTTCTTTAAAGCCTTTTAGCTAGGCATAAGATTTCAACGATGCTCACATGAAAGACAAGAATTGAAGCACAAAGAGAGCATCATAAAACACGTGAAAACACATCTAAGTCTAACATACTTAATATGCATAGGAATCTTATAGGAAAACAAATTATCAAGGCAAGCAAAAACTAGCATATGCAAGGAAGCGGAAAGAAACAATAGCAATCTCAACATAACAAGAGGTAATTTAGTAACATGAAAATTTCTACAACCATATTTTCCTTTCTCATAATAATTACATGTGGGATCATAAGCAAATTCAACAAAATATCTATCACATAAAATATTTTCAACATGATCCACATGCATGCAAAGTTGACACTCTTTCAAAATAGTGGGATTAACATTAACTAAAGTCCTGACCTCTCCAAACCCACTTTTATCAAAAATTTCATAAGATTGAACATTCTCCAAATATGTGGGATCTAAAGTTGACACTCTCCCAAACCCACTTTCAGTAATATTGAAAACACTATTATCAATCTCATATTCATCATGGGGCTTAAATAAATTTTCAAGATTGTAAGAAAAACCACCCCAATCATGATCATTTCAACAAGTAGAGGACATAGCAAAACTAGCATCCCCAAGCTTAGGGTTTTGCATATTATTAGCATAATTTACATCAATATAATTTATACTATCATCATTGCAATCATGATTTTTATTCAAAGATCCACATGAATCACTCCATAAGGTACTTCATCACAATTTTCAGATTCACGAATTTCAAGCAAAACTTCATAAAGATAATCTAGTGCACAAAACTCACTAGCAATTGGTTCATCATAATTGGATATCTTAAAAAGATTAGCAAGTGGATGAGGATCCATAAATCTTAGGTTCTTTGTTTAGCAATAAATAAACAACTATTCCAACCAAACGAGTAAACGAGCCAAGTAAGACATCAAAGCAAACGGAAAGACGAACAGAAGAAGGGTGAATAAAACGGCAAGGATGAAGTGGGGGAGAGGAAAACAAGAGGCAAATGGCAAATAATGTAATGCGAGGGATAAGAGTTTTTGATGGGTACTTGTTATGTCTTGACTTGTGCGTAGATCTCCCCGGCAATGGTGCCAGAAATCCTTCTTGCTACCTCTTGAGCACTGTGTTGGTTTTCCCTTGAAGAGGAAAGGGTGATGCAGCAAAGTACCGTAAGTTTTTCCCTCAGCTTTTGAGAATCAAGGTATCAATCCAATAGGAGACTACACGCAACTCACCTCGCACCTACACAAACAAATAAGAACCTTGCAACCAACGCGATGAAGGGGTTGTCAATCCCTTCACGGCCACTTGCAAAAGTGAGATCTGATAAAGATAATAAGATAAATATTTTTGGTACTTTTATGATATAGATTGAAAGTAAAGATTGCAAAGTAAAATAGATTGGAAACTTATATGATGGAAGATAGACCCCGGGGCCATAGGTTTCACTAGTGTCTTCTCTCAAGATAGCATAATTATTACGGTGGGTGAACAAATTACTGTCGAGCAGTTGATAGAAAAGTGCATAATTATGAGAATATCTAGGCATGATCATGTATATAGGCATCACGTCCGCGACAAGTAGACCGAAACGATTCTACATCTACTAATATTACTCCGCACATCGACCGCTATCCAGCATGCATCTAGAGTATTAAGTTCATAAGAACAGGTAATGCATTAGGCAAGACGACATGATGTAGAGGGATAAACTCAAGCAATATGATATAAATCCCATCTTTTTATCCTCGATGGCAACAATACAATACGTGCCTTGCTGCCCCTGCTGTCACTGGGAAAGGACACCGCAAGATTGAACCCAAAGCTAAGCACTTCTCCCATTGCAAGAAAGATCAATCTAGTAGGCCAAACCAAACTGATAATTCGAAGAGACTTGCAAAGATAACAAATCATACATAAAAGATTTCAGAGAAGAATCAAATATTGTTCATAGATAATCTTGAACATAAACCACAATTCATCGGATCTCGACATACACACCGCAAAAAGAATTACATCGAATAGATCTCCAAGAAGATCGAGGAGAACATTGTATTGAGATCCAAAGAGAGAGAAGAAGCCATCTAGCTAATAAGTATGGACCTGAAGGTCTGTGGTAAACTACTCACACATCATCGGAGAGGCTATGGTGTTGATGTAGAAGCCCTCCGTGATCGATTCCCCCTCCGGCGGAGCTCCGAAAAAGGCCCCAAGATGGGATCTCTTGAGTACAGAAGGTTGCGGATGTGGAAATAGGGTTTCGTGGTGCTCCTGGATGTTTTCGGGGTATATGGATATATATAGGAGGAAGAAGTAGGTCGGTGGAGCTGCGAGGGGCCCACGAGGGTGAGGGCGCGCCTCCCTGCCTCGTGGCCTCCTCGCTTCTTTCTTGACGTCCACTCCAAGTCCCCTGGATCATGTTTGTTCCAAAAATAACTCTCCCGAAGGTTTCATTCCGTTTGGATTTCATTTGGATTCCGTTTGGATTCCGTTTGATATTCCTTTTCTGCGAAACACTGAAATAGGCAAAAAATAGCAATTTGCACTGGGCCTTGGGTTAGTAGGTTAGTCCCAAAAATAATATAAAAGTGTATAATAAAGCCCATTAAACATCCAAAATAGATAATATAATAGCATGGAACAATAAAAAATTATAGATATGTTGGAGACGTATCAGTCGCCAACACCGTCTGGAGACAATCCTCGGTGCCATGCCGCAGGCCGGCGTCATGGACCATCTGGCACAACCATTGTCCGCTCGCCTGCATCGCCGCCATGGGACTGAAGTGAGCACTTTTGCGCTTAGTGTAGGTGCTTAGGTGCGTACGATGCGGTAGATGCATTGGAATGGAGGGGTGCCTTTATATGAGTGTAAACTGTGTTGCATTCACATTGTGCTGTCTCTTTTCCCCGTCCTCCTCCCATTACTTCCCTCATGCATTCAGGAAGCTAATTGAAGGAGGGTGCATCATTGGTCGTTCAACATTTCGGGAACCGCTACCCTCTCCCTCGTCTGCATTAAAGATGTATCGGGAACTGTCCTGGTTTCCCAGTAGTTGTCAAATCAAATAGTACTACGCCGCCCGCTGCACGCCCGGCTAAGCATGCCTCCTCGCCTACATCAAATGCCTCCGTTAAACTCACATGCAAGCTGAGAAACTTACTTCGGCCACACATCCGTTCATGAGCGGGCCAGAATTAAATGCAACTTCGGTCGAGCTCCTCCCGTCCGCCCTCAATTTAAACGAGGCCAGACGCCGGCCAAGCTCCGACCGTCCGCCCTCTATTTAAACAAGGCCAGACAGACAGCGGGCAAGAATCGCACCCCTCCACTGCTCTCCCATCTCCTTCTTCACCATTTTCACCACTCTTACGATTGGTTCCGAGGAGCCATTCTCCGGCATACTACCCGGCTGGGTGGCCCACCGAGCCCTCCGGATATGAGCGAGGCCGCTCGGTGCTTCACCAACATCGCTTGTCCTGATGGAACCTGTTGTCGCCCCAAGCCGGCTCGTGGTTTAGCAACTCGTTGCTCGAGTTTAGCTCAATGAGGAGTGGAAAGTTGCTCCATGCCGGCACAGTGGCGAGCATGGCAGCACGGTGTTGTCGCTACCGCGTCACCAGTGTCTGCGGTAGCCACGCCTCCTGTGTCTATGGGCGCGCCTCCCATGCTTGCGACAGAGACGCAAGCCGGGTGCATGGAGAGCAACCAGTCGGTGGCCAGCATCTCTGTGTCCGCCGTCATCATCGAGGAGAAGTAGAACACGGGAGGCCGCCGCTACTTGGGTCCCATGAAGGCCACCACCGAGGCGACGACTGCGTATTCAGGTGGTTTCTTTGCTGCTTCGTCTCTTCTGAGGACCTTCGTCGACCCCGCAAGTGTCTGTCGGACATGAGGAAGACAAAGTGATCCGCGGGCAGCCATTTATATTAGGTATTAATTATACCATGAGAGTCGGATAAGCACCGCTTAGTTCATGTAAATGTAATGAAATCCATCATGTTTATATGAAGATCCGTCTTTTTTATACAAAATCCTTCATGCTTATATGAAATCAGACCGTGTTTGCATGAATTTCCTCTGGTTGGTTAGAGCTGTGAAAACATATGCCGCTGGCGTCGGATGTCATCCTCCGCGGAAGGAAGCGGGAGGAAATTTGTCAGCTGCCATTGGATATGTTCTTATGCTGGAAATAATAGAGTCACATCCAATCCATTTGACTTAATTGCATGTATAATTATCCATCTATAAAACGTTAATTGCATGTATAGTGTACACATGACTTGCAGGGTGGCTACAGCTTCCTACAAAAAGTTAAAAAGAAACATATCCTTCCTTAATCTTGTATTCTAAGTACTCTGTGGGTTCCACTTTCAGTAGAGTAGTGAAAGAAGTATATATTAAATAATATATAATATAAAAATCTAAAGGTAAAGACAGAATTAGAACTCAGGTCATCGCGTTGCGAGCATCCGGCGCTAACCAGTCCAACACATTTTCGTTGTGGACGATGTTGGAGATATATCTCTATGTCTACTCTTATACTCCCTCCGTTCCTAAATATTTTAATTTTTTAGATTTCAAATGGACTACCACATACGGATGTGTATATAGACATATTTTAGATTGTAGATTCACTCATTTTGCTCCGGATGTAGTCACTTGTTGAAATCTCCAAAAAGACAAATATTTAGGAACAGAGGGAGGTAGAAAACAGAGTTGGTGATGATGGTGTGCCTACCATCCTGCAATATAGGCCGTCAGATTTACATCTAACGGATAGGAAGGAAACTATGGCAATTTTGCAAAAAGATACCCAAACCACTCTCCACATTTGCAAATAAGGCCTTCCCTCGTTCATCCTTTTCTCTCACAAGATAAAGTACTCATACAAATGCATATTGATGTTCTGTGCAACGCACAGGCATCTAGCTAGTTTCTTTTAAAATAGTTACTGCGATAATTGGGTCGAAGTGATATATTTTATGTCTGCCCCGAATGATTTCAGATTCGCTAGTAGTAGCAAAGAAAAGGTTTCCTTGTTAATTAACAGAAAACAGGGTGAAAACTATCACATGAGGCCGGTAAAAACAAGGCACACTGGGTTCAGCGTCATCGTTACTACAGTTGTGCGTGCGCGAGAAGTCTACATATCGAGGGGCTACAGAGAGAAAGGAATATCGAGTGTGCGTGAGCGAGGCACAGAGACACCACTAGCGCGCGCGTGTGTGTGTATGTGTGTGTGTGAGAGAGAGAAACCAATTGATAGATTAAGATCAAGATCGAGTTGTCACCCTTCTGCTGTCATGTTGGGGGGTGGGGAGGGGGAGGGAGAGAAAGACGTATCGAGAGTGTACGCACGGTAGGCACAGAGGCACAACTAGCGAGTGTGTGTGTATGTGTGTATGTTTGAGAGAGAAGGCATTAGATAGATTACTATCAAGATTAAGGTGCCACCCTACTCCTTCGGTGTCGAGTAGTGTGTGTGTGTGTGTGTTTGAGAGAGAAGCCAGTAGATAGATTAGTATCAAGATCGAGGTGTCACCCTACTCCTTTAGTGCCGGGAAGTTTGTGTGTGGGTGTGGGGGGGGGCAGTGACACTTAGATATAGGGAGAAGGAGTTTGTGTGACACATATCTATATTAAGGGGTAGATAGATAGCATGTGTGTGAGGCATACTTAAAGCATCACGTAGATAAACAAGCGGTGTGCATGCAAGTGCCGGAAAAAATAAAGAGAGAAACAATGTCTACGCGCGCGCGCGCTTGTGTGTGTGTGTGAGAAAGAGAGAGAGAGAGAGAGCGAAATCTCAAAACAAAAGGTGCTTTGCTGGAATCCCATTGTATGTATTCATATGGTTATGGGAATAGAGTTAACCTTAGGCATATGTGTGAGAAACAGAATTATACTTCGAGATATTAATGGCGGTGGGTGGGCGGAATTAAAGGGGTGGGCATGTTCGACAGATTGAGCGTGTGTGTTTTTGTGTGAGATACTTGTAGGACGAGGTAGAAAGACGAATTTTAACCTTGACGGAGGGAGAGAAATACACGAAGTGTGCGTGTGTGATTCCGGTGCCCACAGAGAAATGAGATATGTATGCGTGTGAGAGAGATTGCACAATTCATTCATGTATCACTATCTAGCGATCGTGGACGTGCATCGCTTGAACATAAACCAATATCTACTTCATATCGTGGCCAAAGATACACTATCAATTCAACGCTATAAAGATTGGACACTCACATATCACATTTTTTCTAAATAATCCTTTTCAATTGTGCATGCCAAAGTTACAGTGATGTTTCTTCAAACAACCAATGTAGCTATCATGTACATGCACCATTGTTAGTTTTGCATTCAAATTCATTAGTCTTGGATGATTTAAGGTTCTATTATGAAGTAATATATGTAATATACATATATGAATTCAACGGGTACACAATTTATGAAATGGAGGCTATGTAATCGTATGAGATAACACTTTTAAGTAGCGGACTACAATATCCATTTCTTTTTGTGCGCCTCTACATTAACACGTCAATGCATTATGTTTAAAGTAAATAACCAGTGGCACTAAATTATCTATTTACACGAGAAATACATAGGCTGAGCGTTTGATCCCTTTTTAGGGGAACGCGCCTCTACACCCGTATGATTGGTCGCGCCCGTGTGAACGTCCAAGTTATTGGTGCATCATCCCGAGTTATTGTCTTTTTTCTGGGCTGGACTTCACACCAGTTATTAACTGCTGATGTGTGCCCCGTGTACACAGTCTCGCATGAACTTCCCACTAGCACTGTCCAAAATAAGTTAAAATTGTATACGAACGATCCCGTGGGCGGCAAAATCCCCTGCCTCCTCCTAAAATTTCCGCCACCTAGTCTTTAGCATGTGAAATCCCCCTTTTGTCCTTAGTGCACGGAGAACAATCGTTACAATATGGAACTCATTTACACAATAGGTCGAGGCTGCTTTGGTAACTTTCGGTTCCCCGCACCACATGGCACCCCCATTTCCTCTCCCCCTCCCGCAAAAACGACTAACTCCACAGCACCACAGCACCAGAGCATCTTACATCATGCCATCCGTACTTCATCGGCCTTTCTACCCCTTCCCTCTCGAAACCCTAGACTGCTCATCCACTGGCGTACCAGAGCCCATTCACTGCCATCGGCATCCACCTCACCGGATCTGCTTCTGCGGCCGCATCTACCCCTCCCACCTCCCCTAGAAACAAGTAGATTGCTTATCCACCACTGTACCACAGCCCATTCAGTGTCTGCCTTGTCCACGGTGACGGATCTGCTTCGCTGGTACTCTCGTCAACCGCAGCGCATCTGCAGTGGCTCCTTCATACTTCCCACCGGAGACGCTTAGTCCACACACCCCGGAGCCGCCCCACTGATGCACCCGTTGACGGCCTCTGATCCTCTTCGCCGAGACCTTCCTCAACCCTACCGGAGCCGCTTCGCCGACACCATCGTCAATCCTACCGGAGTAGCTTCGCCTATACCATTCTCAACCCTGCCGGGGCCGCTTTACCAACTCACAAGTCCACGGCCTTGGATCCGCTTCATCGCACCCTCGTCCAACCTACCGGAGTAGCTTACGATGCCCCGTCCACGGCCGCGCATCATCGACACCATCCTGTACCCAACCACAGAAGTAGCTTCACCGACGCCCTCATCCACGGCCTCAGATCCGCTTCGCCCACACCGTAGTCCACCCTACTGGAGCCGCTCCACAAACACCCTACTCGACGGTTCTAGATCTTCTTACCGGACCTTGACAACCAGCACAGCGTCATCACCCTTGACGTTTCTAACCTGATTCCCACCGTCTGGCCAGATGCCAAGCACCCGCCACGGCCTAGGTACTTGTCACCTTTAAATCCATCCAACATAACCTGCCCAATGGACTTCAAATATACTAACATGTCATTGTTACATGTTATGCAGCTGGCAAAAACTACAAGGACGATGTTTCTTATGGATCTAGCAACTTGGCCAACCAAGATCCTGGACTGAGGCATTGCAATGATCTTGTAAATGCGTCTCTCTCTTGTATTGTTGTGTGCCTGCCAGCGTGCTTTGCTAGGATTTTCGACCATTAATCCCTTTGTGCAGACAATGATTTCTACTACTGACTGCTAAATTAGATATGTAGATGTCATACATGATACTCCCTCTGTTCCTAAATATAAGTCTTTCTAGAGATTCCACTATAGGCTACATACAGAGCAAAATGAGTGAATCTACACTCGGAAATGCATCTATATACATCTGTATGTGGTCCATACTGGAATCTCTACAAAGACATATATTTAGGAACAAAGGTAGTACATTACACAAAATCGTAGGTGGCATGTAGGAATTCCAGTGCACTACATTAGGCTCCCTTAGAGTGCCTGCTAGTCCAGCACACAGAGTCATGGCTAGTTTATGCTATGCACACAATCATTAATTGGTGGTTTAAATATGCGCAAGGGATATGCAATGTATTATCATGTAGAAATGTCTGAAATTAGTCGTGTCAACTTGCAGATAGGTTTACGCAATGAAAAAGTACAAGATGTATGTGGCAATTTGATGGAACATTGCAAAAAAGGAGAGGCAGCACTGAGCCTATACAGTGTGCTATGGCAGGTCACTCCGGCCAAGTTCTTTTGCATGATTCTCCCAAAATTAGCCCCTCTCTAGCTTCTCCTAGAATCTTTGACCCCCTTTTGTTTTACAATCCTACCTAATTAGACCCTAACTAGATAAGATTGTAAAACAAATGGGGCTTAAAGATTCTGCGAGAATCTAGGTAGGGATCAGATTCTGGGAGAATCTGGCAAAAGAACTGCGCCTCCATTGCAATCATCGTGACATGTTATTTGTATGTCAGTTCTATTGGCCAAGTTTCTTAGGGACAGTTATTACGAGTTATCCTAAGAAAATAAGCACCTTTGAATATAAGCTCCAGGTAATAAGCCAACCAGTTCTTTTCATTGCTTGCCTTTTATGCTTATCTTTGATATGATCAATGAGAAGTCTAGATGGCATTATATTTTGTCATTTCGCTACCCGTATGAAAATTAATTTGACTTGCAAACATCAGAAATTGAACCTAGTGTAGTAATTAATATGATAGGAAAATAGACCGTCAATATTTGTTCAAAATGCAAATACAAAGATACCATCTACTTGGCACAATCTACTTTGGTCAATGTCTTCCATAGAGATCCCATTGCCTAATTTAAACAAAGAACGCATGACCCAAATTTGAATGAAGAACAATTATTTATCGAAATTCGATGTTCCAAGTGGCTGGTTATTATCGTATAGCAGCACCACCTGAAAGCATCATATAGCAGTAGTAGCTCATGGCAACTCATCGTACAGCAGAAGTAGCAGTGTGCAATTCATCATATACCAGCAGCAGCTCATAGCAATTCATCATATAGCAGCAGCAGGAGCAGCTCATAGCAATTCATCATATAGCAGTAGCTGGAGCAGCTTATAGCAACTCATCATATAGCAGTAGTAGCTCATAGCAATTCATCATATAGCAGCAGCAGCTCATAGCAATTCATCATATAGCAGTAGCAGGAGCAGCTCATAGCAATGCATCATATAGCAGCTGTAGAAGCAGCTCATAGCAATTCATCGTATAGCGGATCAGAATGAAATTTGGCAAAAAATCAAAGGAGATCCTCACCTTGTTGGATGAGCTCATCCTTCGATAGCACCTCAATGCCACGCCCTGGGAGGAGGGGAGGGGGGAAGAGGTGCCTTTTGTCGCAGTGTGGCATTGGCCGTAGTTGTGCGGCGCCCACCGGAGTAGTGTGTTGGACAGACCACAACGGAGCAGCTGCTAGAGACCATGAGAACGAGGGGTGGCGCCAGAGTGAGGAGGAGTCGGGGAGATTTGGCCCTACCCGCGGTCATGTAGCCTAGCTAGACAGGGCATCGTCGAGGACCAGGCCAGATGGGACTAGTGATGATGGCTCGCTGGAGGAACCCTAGCGCTGCAGGCAGGGGATCGAGGTAGAGGGAAAGGGGAGAGGAGATGCAAGCGGGCATGACAATGAACGCTTGCGTGTTTGTTTTTGCTTGAGGGTTAGGTGTGACGCGGGTGTGAGCAGTGGCATTTTGAGTGTAATATAGGCAGACAACAGAGTCATTTCACTATTCCCGTCCCTTCAATTTTTAGTGAGCTTCTACCCGAAACACCCCCCTCCAAAGCGAAATAAGTCAAGCCCAAGCCCATAACTAAAAATGACATCTTTACATCTTTTATGGCTTATTTTGACAATAAGCTCTGAAAAGGCGGAATAGAACTGGCCCTTAGCCTGCAATTCAATTGTGCGTGCAATGATGAATCACCCCTGCCTGCTATAGTGTACATTTAGGCATCATCATACATGGCATAACCTAATACATGTGCATTTCATTATAGAATCTGAAATATGCAATGTTTATGTTAGTTCATATGTTGCACATGATGTTTATATACACCTTAAATATGGTAAGTCAAGTGATGGTCTTTAAGCCTCCTTCTTTGCTTCTTTTCTTGATATGTAAGATTTGCTCACACATCTGTTCAATTGCTTGTTTGTATCAGCCAGCCATACTAGGACTGTTTTCTTTGATTACTTGTTGTTCTTGACCTAACACTCTAACAGAGCTTGTCAACAATTTAAACACTAAGGGCTGTTGTAGTGGGGGCTTGTCTAACTCATAGGTGACATAAAGGTTTGGTTGTACACTAAAGTAGGCTCTCTAAGAGTACCTGGAGATCCAGTTCGAAGGTATGCCTAGTTTTTACATAGTGCACACATAGTAAATGCTCATTTCATTGTGTGCAAGTGCAAGAGATGTGGCATGTTTCATTATGTGGTGTTGTTTTGTTATAATCTCATCCCTTTGTGTTGTTCATAGACTGGAAAGTATGCATATTTGTCTTCCAAGGAGATGAGTAAGTAGTTTGTGTCTCCTTGTAGAGGGGGTGCAACGAAGATAAGATTGAGGATTTACAAGTACAAGATGTTAGGAAGGAGCCTTGCATGAGAAGGAGGAGCAGCGCTGAGTCTGTTCAACCAGTTAAGGTAAGTCACTGTATTACAATTACCAGGACATCCTATTTGTCTGACATTGTGCTTGCATAGGGTTCTTCACCTGTAACCCAGTCATTGGGCCATTGATTAAAAACCCCTCCACTCAATACTATATGATGTTCTCACTTTTTTTTGTAAATCAGATGTATGTAAACACATTTTAATATGTATGTTCACTCATTATGGATGTAGTCTACTTTTAAATATCTAAAACATCTTATAGTAGTGAACAGTGTGAAACCGCTTCCTGCCATGGTAGAGTTGTCGATGTCATAAATGTCATAACCAAACGCATATTCACATCATTAGCCTCCCTGTCATTACTAGGATATTGATTACATACTAGTCGAGATACTTCATAGGGGTCAAACAATATTACATTACTTGTTCATTTATATAGTAAATGTAGCTAGGCCATGGATGTTATTGAAGCGTGCATGTATGCATGCTGCTGATACGCCTCCAATGTATCTATAATTTTTTATTGTTCCATGCTGTTTTATTTTCAATCTTGGATGTTTTATAATCATTTTATAGTCATTTTATATCATTTTTTGGTACAAACTATTGACATAGTGCCAAGTGCCAGTTGCAGTTTTTTCCATGTTTTTTAAATTGCAGAAAATCAATATCAAACGGAGTCCACATGCCACAAAACTTTACGGAGATTTTTTCTAGATCAGATGGAAGTTATTGGGCACTTGTTGCACCTGGGGGAGTCCCGAGGAGGGGACAACCCACCATGGTGCGCCAGGAGGCCCAGGCATGCCCTGGTGAGTTGTGCCCACCTCGGGTGCCCCCCGACCGCCTCTTTGCTCTATAAATACCCCCAATATTCCCAAAACCCTAGGGCAGTTGATGAAATATTCATCCAGCCGCCGCAGAGTCCAGAACCACCAGATCCAATCTAGACACCATCACGGAGGGGTTCACCACTTCCGTTGG
This sequence comes from Triticum urartu, assembly GCF_003073215.2. Taxonomy (NCBI): domain Eukaryota; kingdom Viridiplantae; phylum Streptophyta; class Magnoliopsida; order Poales; family Poaceae; genus Triticum; species Triticum urartu. Next base: position 185,050,454 of record NC_053024.1, on the reverse strand, counting down.
TGCCTCTCCAATGATGCGTGAGTAGTTCTTTGTAGACCTTCGGGGCCGTAGTTAGTAGCTAGATGGCTTCATCTCTCTCTCTCTCTCTCTTGATTCTCAATACAATGGTCTCTTGGAGATCCATATGATGTAGCTCTTTTGCGGTGTGTTTGTTGGGATCAATAAACTTCGAGTTTATGATCAGATCAATCTTTTTATATCCATGAAAGTATTTGAGTTTCTTTGATCTCTTTTATGCATGATCTCTTATAGCCTCGTATTTATTCTCTGATATTTGGGTTTTGTCTGGCCAACTTGATCTATTTATCTTGCAATGGGAAGAGGTGCCCGGTAGTGGGTTCGATCTTACGGTGCTTGATCCCAGTGACAAAAAGGGAACAGACACGTATGTACCGTTGCCACTAAGGATAAAAAGATGAGATCTATATCTACCGCCATAGATAAATGGATCTGGTCTACATCATGTCATCCTTCTTATTGCATTACTCCCTTTTTTCATGAACTTAATATACTAGATGCATGTTGGATAGCGGTCGATGTGTGGAGTAATAGTAGTAGATGCAGGCAGGAGTCGGTCTACTAATCTTGGATGTGATGCCTATGTAATGATCATTGCCTGGATATCGTCATAATTTTTGAGGTTCTATCAATTGCCCAACAGTAATTTGTTTACCCACCGTTTGCTATTTTTCTCGAGAGAAGCCACTAGTGAAACCTACGGCCCCCGGGTCTTCTTTCTCATATATTTGCCTTTGCGATTTACCTTTTTATTTGCTTTTATTTTTAGATCAATTAAACCAAAAACCCAAAAATACCTTGCTGTGATTTATTTTAATTGGCATTCGATCTATCAATATTTACAACTTTCTCCCGTCCACGCACCGTTTCTCGCGCCGTTACCCGAAAGAGATTGACCACCCCTTTAACACGTTGGGTTGCGAATGGTTGTTATGTGTGTGCAGGGGTTGTTTACGTTGTGTTGCTTGGTTCTCCTACTAGTTCGATAACCTTGGTTTCATATCTGAGGGAAATACCTATCGCCGCTGTGCTGCATCATCCCTTCCTCTTTGGGGAAATACCGACGTTTCTTCAAGCGACATCAAAAGGAATTTCTGGCGCCGTTTGCCTCTCGTTTTCCTCTCCCCCACTTCAAATTTTTTTCATTTTATTCGCCCTCTTTTTTGTTCACCTTTTTCTCGTCACATCTCATGTTTGCTTGTGCTGCCATGTGCCTTCTATTTGCTTGCATCTTTGCTTGCTAAAAAATTATTGATATGGATCCTCATCCACTTGCTAATCTTTTTAAGAGATCCAATTATCATGAACCAATTGCTAGTGATTTGAGTGCACTAGATTATCTTTATGAAGTTTTGCTTGAGATTCGTGAATCTGAAAATTGTGATTAAGAAATTTATGAAGTGATTCATGATAGCTCCTTGAATGAAAAGCATGATTGCAATGATTTTACTATAAATTCTATTAATGTCAATTGTGTTAATACTATGCAAAACCCCAAGCTTGGGGATGCTAATTTTGCTATGTCCACTACTTGTTGCAATGATCATGATTGGGGTGATGATTCTTATGATATTGAAAATTTATTTAAGCCTCATGATGAATATGTTTGTGATAATATTGAAAGTGGGTTTGGAAGAGTGTCAACTTTAGGTAAAAATAATCCCACATATTTGGAGAGTGTTCAATCTTATGAAAATTTTGATGTAAGTGGGTTTGGAGAGTTCATGACTTTAGTTGATGTTAATACCATTATCTTGGAAGATCATAAAACTTTTATGCATGTGGATCGTGAAGAGAAAATTTTATATGATAGCTATATTATTGAATTTGATTATGATCCTACATATAATTATTATGATAGAGGAAAATATGGTTGTAGAAATTTTCTTGTTATTAAATTTTCTCTCGTTATGTTGAGATTGTCAATGTTTTATTCCACTCCTTTGCGTATGCTAGATATTTCTTGTCTTGACAAATTGTTTTCCTATAAAATTCCTACGCATAGGAAGTATGTTAGACTTAAATGTGATTGTCACATGTTTCATGATGCTCTCTTTGAGTTTCAGTTATACCTATGCCTAGCTATGGAGTAAAACTATATCGCTTGTTGGAAGGCAACCCAATGAATAAATTTTATTTTTGCTTTTGCTTCCTATTTTTGAGTGTTAGCACAATTATGCTGTTGTTATGATTGTGTTTCTTTGTTTTAGTTAGTGTTTGTGCCAATTAAATCCTTTAGGATCTTCTTGGGCAATAGTTGTTTGATCTTGCTGAAAAAACAGAAACTTTTACGCTCACAAAATTAATTTTCAAATTTTACTAGAGAGCGATAAAATACCTATTCCAGTTTCAGTATATCAATATACAAATTTCTCAAATCGTCCTAATTTTTCAGAGTTTGTTATGTTACAGAAGTATTCAAAATAGTCAAATTGCTACAGACTGTTCTGTTTTGACAGATTCTGTTTTCTTTGTGTTGTGTGCTTATTTTGATGGCTCTATGGTTTTCTTTGATGAGTTTTTGCCATAGAAAAGTTGGAATATAGTAGATATAATACAAAAACAAAATATGAATTGGTTTTATACAGCACTTATACTAGTGATTTATTATTCTTATACTGACGGATCTCACGAAGGCTCTGTTCAGTTTTGTGCAATTGAAGTTTTCAAGTTTTGGGTTATCTTACCATGGATGAAGGAAGGATGTAAGAGCCTAAGCTTGGGGATGCCCTATCATCCCAAGCTATTATCCAAGAATGAGCAACCAACTAAGCTTGGGGATGCCCCCGAGTGGCATCCCCGCTTTCTTCCAACTATCGGTATTTTACTCGAGACTATATTTTTATTCGTCACATGATATGAGTTTTTGCTTGGAGCGTCTTGTATTATATGTGTCTTTGATTTTTTTTATTTTGTGTTGTAAGTCATCAATCCTTTCTGGACACACCTATTTGAGAGAGCCAAAATTATATCATGACTCTCTATGCTTCACTTAAATTTTTTATGAGCAATGGACTTGCTCTAGTGCTTCACTTATATCTTTTTGAGCACGGTGTGCTTTGTTATTTTTGAAAAAATGCTCTCTTGCTTCACTTAGATTTATTTGAGAGTTAGTAAAAAATTTAAGAAATTCTCTCTTGCTTCACTTAAATTATTTTGAGAGAAAGAAAATTTGTTATGCTCATGATCTTCACTTATATTTTTTTGAGCTTATGAAAAGCAACACATGAAAATTAGTCCCAAAATGATATATATCCAAGAAGGATAAAGAAAAAAATGTCATGAAGATCATTGGACAAAAAAAGCTTGATTATTAGTAATAGTTTTGAGATATGATGACGTGATATGTGAGTCATGTTGATGAGTAATTATGCTTTAGTAGGAATATTGGTGTTAAGGTTTGTGATTCCCTATGCATGCATGAAAGTCAATAATCATCCAATGAAATTATATCCTACTTGTGGTGCATTATTCGGTGTTAATTATGCTTAATGCTTGCTTATGAGATTATTCATTTCTTGGTTGGTCGCTTCCCAATCTTTTGCTAGCCTTCATTTTGCACTAAGTATGGCCTCTACTTGTGCATCCAAAATCCTTTAAACCAGTTTTGCCACATGAGTCCACTATATCTACCTATATTTGGTATTCTTTTGCCGTTCTAAGCAAATTGCATGGGCCATATCTAATTTTCGAAATAAACTTCTCTTTTGTGTGTTTGTTTCACTCGCGGAGCGGTGAGGGGTGGATAATACTTCCATGCTAGATGTGTTATTCTCAAGATGAGTGTTTATTCACTTGTCATTGCACGAGAGTAAGGCAAAGGTATTAGGGATGCCCAGTCCTGAAATGAAAAAATAAATGAATTTACTTTATGTTGTCAAATAATAAATTCCTTGGAAAGTGTTGGTATGAAGGGCTCCCGTGGATACAGTTAGCCATGGAAAGTGAAAGTTATGGTGGAAAAAGGAATAAACTTTATTTTCTATTTGGGAACCGCCTATGATATATCTATGCATGGAAAGTATTGGGAACTCTAAGTCGTTTTTGTTGGTGGGATGGATACACCTCCCATAATGTTTTTATCTCAAATTTTTCGCTTTGAGCTCTGGCACCTCTACAAATCCCTACTTCCCTCTACGAAGGGCCTTTCTTTTACTTTATGCAATTTTTATTTTGAGTCTCCATCTTCTCTTATAAAAGCACCAACTAGGAGGCAATATGATCATGCTTAAGTATTGGGTGTAGTTAATATTCGAGTGTGATTCATGAATGGATCAATGTTTGAGCATGAAGGCCTAGGGATAACTTATTTTAGCGTTGATATTTTGAAAGATATGGTTGCTTGTTGATATGCTTGAGTATCCAAATTATTATGTCAAAACTATACTATTGCTTTGAATCAAATAAAAGTCCAAATGTACATGCTATAAAGAAAAGAATATGATATGACATGATAAACAACACTCCACATCAAAAAAATTGTTTTTATCACTTACCTACTCGAGGACGAGTAGGAGTTAAGCTTGGGGATGTTGATACGTCTCCAACGTATCTATAATTTTTAATTGTTCCATGCTGTTTTATTATCAATCTTGGATGTTTTATAATCATTTTAGTCATTTTATATCATTTTTTGGTACTAACCTATTGACATAGTGCCAGGTGCCAGTTACTCTTTTTTCCATGTTTTTTACTTCACAGGAAATCAATATCAAACGGAGTCCAAATGCCATGAAACTTTATGGAGATTTTTTATGGAACAAATGGACGATATTGGGCCCTGGTTGCACCTGGGGGAGTCCCGAGGAGGGGACAACCCACCAGGGCGCGCCAGGAGGCCCAAGCACGCCCTGGTGGGTTGTACCCACCTCGGGTGCCCCCTGGACCGCCTCTTTGCTCTATAAATACCCCAATATTCCCAAAACCATAGGGGAGTCGACGAAATATTCATCCAGCCGCCACAGAGTCCAGAACCACCAGATCCAATCTAGACACCATCACGGAGGGGTTCACCACTTCCATTGGTGACTCTCTGATGATGCGTGAGTAGTTCTTTGTAGACCTTCGGGTCCATAATTAGTAGGTAGATGGATTCATCTCTCTCTCTCTCTCAATACAATGGTCTCTCGGAGATCCATATGATGTAACTCTTTTGCGGTGTGTTTGTTGGGATCGATGAACTTTGAGTTTATGATCAGATCTATCTTTTTATATGCATAGAAGTATTTGAGTTTCTTTGATCTCTTTTATGCATGATCTGTTATAGCCTCGTATTTCTTCTCCGGTATTTGGGTTTTGTCTGGCCAACTTGATATATTTATCTTGCAATGGGAATAGGTTCCCGGTAGTGGGTTCGATCTTACGGTGCTTGATCCTAGTGACAGAAAGGGAACCGACACGTATGTATCGTTGCTACTAAGGATAAAAAGATGAGATCTATATCTACCTCCATAGATAAACGGATCTCGTCTACATCATGTCATCGTTATTATTGCATTACTACATTTTCCATGAACTTAATACACTAGATGCATGTTGGATAGCGTTTGATGTGTGGAGTAATAGTAGTAGATGCAGGCAGGAGTCGGTCTACTAATCTTGGACGTGATGCCTATGTAATGATCATTGCTTGGATATTGTCATAATTATTTTAGGTTCTATCAATTGCCCAACAGTAATTTGTTTACCCACCGGTTGCTATTTTTCTCGAGAGAAGCCACTAGTGAAACCTAAGGGCCCGGGTCTTCTTTCTCATATATTTGCCTTTGCGATCTACCTTTTTATTTGCTCTTATTTTCAGATCTATTAAGACAAAAACCCAAAAATACCTTGCTGCAATTTATTTTATTTTTTGTTTGATCTATCAATATTTACAACTTTCTCCCGCCCATGCACCTTTTTTGGCACCCTTACCCGAAAGGGATTGACAACCCCTTTAACACGTCGGGTTGCGAGTGGTTGTTATTTGTGTGCAGGAGTTGTTTACATTGTGTTGCTTGGTTCTCCTACTAGTTCGATAACCTTGGTTTCATATTTGAGGGAAATACCTACCACCGATGTGCTGCATCATCCCTTCCTCTTTAGGGAAATACCGACGTAGCTTCAAGCGACATCAAAAGCAATTTTTGGCGCCGTTGCCGGGGAGGATCTTCAGCATATACCAGGTTCCTAAACACAAATCTCATCTCCTCGCAATTTACATTATTTGCCATTTGCCTCTCGTTTTCCTCTACCTCACTTCACAAAAAATTTCCATTTTATTCGCCCTCTTTTTCGTTCACCTTTTTCTCGCCAGATCTCATGTTTGCTTGTGTTGTCATGTGCCTTCTATTTGCTTGCATCTTTGCTTGCTAAAAATTTATCGATATGGATCCTAATCCACTTGCTAATCTTTTTAAGAGACCCAATTATCATGAACCAATTGCTAGGGATTTGAGTGCACTAGATTATCTTTATGAAGTTTTGCTGGAGATTCGTGAATCTGAAAATTGTGATGAAGAAACTTATGAAGTGCTTCATCATAGCTCCTTGAATGAAAAGCATGATTGCAACAATTTTACTATAAATTCTATTAATATCAATTGTGTTAATACTATGAAAAACCCCAAGCTTGGGGATGCTAATTTTGCTATGTCCACTACTTGTTGCAATGATCATGATTGGGGTGATGATTCTTATGATCTTGAAAATTTATTTAAGCCTATGATGAATATGTTTGTGATAATATTGAAAGTGGGTTTGGAAGAGTGTCAACTTTAGGTAAAAATAATCCCACATATTTGGAGTGTGTTCAATCTTATGAAATTTTTGATGTAAGTGGGTTTGGAGAGGTCATGACTTTAGTTGATGCTAATCCCATTATCATGGAAGATCATAAAACTTTTATGCATGTGGATCGTTGATACATCTCCAACGTATCTATAATTTTTGATTGTTCCATGCTATTATATTATCTGTTTTGGATGTTTAATGGGCTTTAATATGCTATTTTGATATTATTTTTGGTACTAACCTATTAACCAGAGGCCTAGTGTGAGTTTCTGTTTTTTTGCCTATTTTAGAGTTTTGCAGAAAAGGAAAACCAAACGGAGTCCAAACGGAATGAAACCTTCGCGATGATCTTTCTTGGACCGAAAGCAATCCAGCAGACTTGGAGTCGAAGTCTGGAACTCCACGAGGCAGGTGGGTGCGGCGAGGGGGATAGGCACGCCCCCACCCTCGTGGGCCCTTCATAGCTCCACCGACGTACTTCTTTCGCCTATATATATACTCCTATACCCTAGAAAAATTAGAGAGAGCCATGAAACCACTTTTCCACTGCCACAACCTTCTGTACCCGTGAGATCCCATCTTGGGGCCTTTTCCGGTAATCTGCCGGAGGGGGAATCGATCACGGAGGGATTCTACATCAACACCATTGCCTCTTCGATGAAGCCTGAGTAGTTTACCACAGACCTTCAGGTCCATAGTTATTAGCTAGATGGCTTCTTCTCTCTCTTTGATTCTCAATACAAAGTTCTCCATGATGTTCTTGGAGATCTATTCGATGTAATATTCTTTTGCGTTTTGTTTGTCGAGATCCGATGAATTCTGGATTTATGAACAAGATTATCTATGAATATTATTTGGTTCTTCTCTAAATTCTTATATGCATGATTTGATATCTTTTCAAGTCTCTTCGAATTATCGATTTAGTTTGGCCTACTAGATTGATCTTTCTTGCAATGGGAGAAGTGCTTAGCTTTGGGTTCAAGCTTGCGGTGTCCTTCCCCAGTGACAGTAGGGGCAGCAAGGCACATATTGTATTGTTGCCATCGAGGATAAAAAGATGGGGTTTATATCATATTACTTGAGTTTATCCCTCTACATCATGTCATCTTGCTTAATGCGTTACTCCGTTCTTATGAACTTAATACTCTAGATGCATGCTGGATAGTGGTCGATGTGTGGAGTAATAGTAGTAGATGTATAATCATTTTGGTCTACTTGACACGGACGTGATGCCTATATTCATGATCATTGCCTTAGATATATTCATAACTATGCGCTTGTCTCTATCAATTGCTTGGTAGTAATTTGTTCACCCTCCGTAATACATGCTATCTTGAGAGAATCCACTAGTGAAACCTATGGCTCCCGGGTCTCATTCCTATTATATTACATCTCTTTTATTTACATCGCATCTCGTTTACTATTTTGCAATCTTTACTTTCCTATCTATACAACAAAAATACCAAAAATATTTACTTTACTATCTCTATTAGATCTCACTTTTGCGAGTGACCGTGAAGGGATTGACAACCCCTTCTTCGCGTTGGTTGCAAGGTTCTTGATTGTTTGTGTAGGTACTAGGTGACTTGTGCGTTGTCTCCTACTAGATTGATGCCTTGGTTCTCAAAACTGAGGGAAATACTTATGCTACTTTGTTGCATCACCCTTTCCTCTTCAAGGGAAAACCAACGCATGCTCAAGAGGTAGCAAGAAGGATTTCTGGCGCCATTGCCGGGGAGATCTACGCCAAGTCAAGACACACAAAGTACCCATCATAAACTCTTTTCCCTCGCATTACATTATTTTACATTCGCCTCTCATTTTCCTCTCCCCCACTTCTAAAACGATTTTTTAAAACCTTTTCCTTTTCTTCGCCCCTCTTCCGCTCATCTCTTTTCGCTTGCTTCTTGTGCGTCCATGTGTTAGATAGTTTGTTTCGCCTTCATGGCTAGTCCTCCTATCATTGTTAATACTCCCGATAATGAAGTTCTCAATTTTAAACAAAGGGAGGGAGAAAACCTAAAAGATTTTTGGTATAGAATTTGCAATGCTCAAAATAGATTTACTAGAAAGCAATCCACTTCCGTTCTTCGCAATTTTTATGTAGGCATCACTCCTTGGAATAGATATGTTCTTGACACCATTACCGGAGGGAATTTCTTGGGAAGCCATACTTTTGATTCTTATAATGCTATGATAAATTTGTTAGGCCCACCACCTCTTTTGGTCAATGGAACTATTTTAACTTTGGAACATGTGGTGCAAAGGCTTGATATTATTGAAAATAAAATTGCCACTGTAGACTTAATCAAAAATTGGATAAAAAGATCCACAACCAAATTACCCAATATGGATCTAAGGTAGGAGTTACTCTGAAAAATCTTAGGGAGAAGGAACCCATAGTTAATGAGAAGATAGATCAAGATTCCACTAGAATTGATAAACTCGAAGATATTATTACCAACTTGGGGTCCGCTTTTTCTGCCATTAAAAATACCTCAAATCCTCCTCCTACCATAGTTGCCAAGTTTATCTAAGTTCCTAAAAATAAGGGTGAATATTCTAGTAAGGAAAATGAAGACCTCAAATCAATAAGTGTTCACCCCAACCTTTTCGATATCATTAAGGAACCTTTTGCTACAAATGAATTTCTTGATTTCTTGCCTAGGACTTTGATCATTAACAAAACCAAAGAACCTCCTAAGGGTTATGTGTGTTCAATTGAAGAATTTCATACCAAAGATGGCAATACCTAGATCTATTCTTATTTTTATGCCTAGCTAGGGGCGTTAAACGATAGCGCTTGTTGGGAGGCAAACCAATTTTATTTTTGTTCTTTGCTTTTTGCTCCTGTTTAGTAATAAATAATTCATCTAGCTTCAGTTATGATTGTGTCTTTTATGTTTTAGTTTGTGTTTGTGCCAAGTAAATCTTGTAGGATCTTCTTGGGTGATAGTTGTTTGATCTTGTTGTAAAAAACAGAAATTTTTACGCTCATGAAATTAATTTTCATTTTTTTTACCAAAGAGCGATAAAATACCTACTCCACTTGAAGTATATCAATATACAAATTGCTCAGGCCGTCCTAATTTTTTGGAATTTTTGGAGTTATAGAAGTATTCGAAAGTTACAGATTGCTACAGACTGTTCTGTTTTTCATGTGTTGTTTGCTTATTTTGATGAATCTATGAGTAGTATCGGGGGGGGGGGGTATGAACCATAGAGAAGTTGGAATACAATAGGTTTAACACCAATATAAATAAAGAATAAGTTCATTATAGTACCTTAAAGTGGTGGTTTATTTTCTTATACTAACTGACCTCATGAGATTTTCTGTTGAAGTTTTCTGTTGTGAAGTTTTCAAGTATTTGGGTAAAGATTTGATGGATTTTGGAATAAGGCGTGGCAAGATCCTAAGCTTGGGGATGCCCAAGGCACCCCAAGGTAAAATTCAAGGACAACCAAAAGCCTATGCTTGGGGATGCCCCGGAAGGCATCCCCTCTTTCGTCTTCGTCTATCGGTAACATTACTTGAGGCTATATTTTTATTCACCACATGATATGTGTTTTGGTTGGAGCATCTTGTATTATTTGAGTCTTTGCTTTTTTAGTTTACCACAATCATCCTTGCTGTACACACATTTTGGGAGAGACACGCATGAATCGGAATTTATTAGAATACTCTATGTGCTTCACTTATATCTTTTGAGCTAGATAATTTTGCTCTAGTGCTTCACTTATATCTTTTTAGAGCATGGTGGTGGTTTTATTTTATAGAAATTATTGATCTCTCATGCTTCACTTATATTATTTTGAGAGTCTTTTAGAATAGCATGGTAATTTTCTTTGGCTATAAAACTAGTCCTAATATGATGGGCATCCAAGATGGGTATAATAAAAACTTTCATAAAGTGTGTTGAATACTATGAGAAGTTTGATTCTTTATGATTGTTTTGAGATATGAAGATGGTGATATTAGAGTCATGCTAGTAGAGTAGTTGTGAATTTGAGAGATACTTGTGTTAAAGTTTGTGATTCCCATAGCATGCACATATGGTGAACCGTTATGTGATGAAGTTGGAGCATGATCTATTTATTGATTGTCTTCCTTACGAGTGGTGGTCGGGGACGAGCGATGGTATTTTCCTACCAATCTATCCCCCTGGGAGCATGCGCGTAGTACTTTGTTTCCATAACTAATAGATTTTTTCAATAAGTATGCGAGTTCTTTATGACTAATGTTGAGTCCATGGATTATACGCACTCTCACCCTTCCACCATTGCTAGCCTCTCTAGTACCGCACAACTTTCGCCGGTACCATAAACCCACCATTTATCTTCCTCAAAACATCCACCATAGCTACCTATTATGGCATTTCCATAGCCATTCCGAGATATATTACCATGCAACTTTCCACCATTCCGTTTATTATGACACGCTCCATCATTGTCATACTGCCTTGCATGATCATGTAGTTGATAGAGTATTTGTGGCAAAGCCACCATTCCTAATTCTTTCATACATGTTACTCTTGATTCATTGCACATCCCGGTACACCGCCGGAGGCATTCACATAGAGTCATATTTTGTTCTAAGTATCGAGTTGTAATTCTTGAGTTGTAAGTAAATAAAAGTGTGATGATCATCATTATTAGAGCATTGACCCAGTGAGGAAAGGATGATGGAGACTATGATTCCCCCACAAGTCGGGATGAGACTCCAGACAAAAAAGATAAAAAAATGCCAAAAAAGAGAGGGCCCGAAAAACAAAAACAAAAACAAAAAAATGAGAGAAAAAGAGAGAAGGGACAATGCTACTATCCTTTTTCCACACTTGTGCTTCAAATTAGCACCATGATCTTCATGATAGAGAGTCTCTTATTTTGTCACTTTCATATACTGGTGGAAAATTTTCATTATAGAACTTGGCTTGTATATTCCAATGATGGGCTTCCTCAAAATGCCCAAGGTTTCGTGAGCAAGCAAGTTGGATGCACACACACTTAGTTTCTTTTGTTGAGCTTTCGTACATTTATAGCTCTAGTGCATCCCTACTCACTCACATTGATATGTATTGATGGGCACCTCCATAGCCCGTTGATACGCCTAGTTGATGTGAGACTATCTTCTCCTTATTGTCTTCTCCACAACCACCATTCTATTCCACCTATAGTGCTATGTCCATGCCTCACGCTCATGTATTGCGTGAAGATTGAAAAAGTTTGAGAACATCAAAAGTATGAAACAATTGCTTGGCTTGTCATCGGGGTTGTGCATGATTAAATATTTTGTGTGATGAATATAGAGCATAGCCAGACTATATGAATTTGTAGGGATGGCTTTCTTTGGCCATGTTATTTTAAGACATGATTGCTTTGTTAGTATGCTGGAAGTGTTATTGTTTTTATGTCAATTTTAAACTTTTGTCTTGAATATATCGGATCTGAACATTCATGCCACAATAAAGGAAATTACATTGATAATTATGTTAGGTAGCATTCCATATCAAAAATTTTATTTTTATCATTTACCTACTCGACGACGAGCAGGAATTAAGCTTGGGGATGCTTGATACATCTCCAATGTATCTATAATTTTTTATTGTTCCATGCTATTATATACCTGTTTTGGATGTTTAATGGGCTTTAATAAGCTCTTTTATATTATTTTTGGGACTAACCTATTAACCTGAGGCCCACTGCCAGTTTCTGTTTTTTTGCCTATCTTAGAGTTTTGCAGAAAAGGAATACCAAACGGAGTCCAAACGGAATGAAACCTTCACGATGATCTTTCTTGGACCAAAAGCAATCCAAAAGACTTGGAGTCGAAGTCTGTAACTCCACGAGGAAGCCACGAGGCAGGAGGGCGCGCCCCCACCCTCGTGGGCCCCTCGTAGCTCCTCCGACGTACTTCTCTTGCCTATATATACTCTTATACCCTAGAAACATCAGAGAGAGCCACGAAACCACTTTTCCACCGCCGCAACCTTCTATACTCGTGAGATCCCATATTGGGGCCTTTTCCGACAATCTGCCGGAGGGGGAATCGATCACGGAGGGCTTCTACATCAACACCATTGCCTCTCCGATGAAGCGTGAGTAGTTTACCACAGACCTTCAGGTCCATAGTTATTAGATAGATGGCTTCTTCTCTCTCTTTGATTCTCAATACAAAGTTCTCCATGATGTTCTTGGAGATCTATTCGATGTAATATTCTTTTGCGGTTTGTTTGTCGAGATCCTATGAATTGTGAATTTATGAACAAGATTATCTATGAATATTTTTTGGTTCTTCTCTGAATTCTTATATGCATGATTCGATATCTTTGCTAGTCTCTTTGAATTATCGGTTTAGTTTGGACTACTAAATTGATCTTTCTTGCAATGGGAGAAGTTCTTAGCTTTGGGTTCAATCTTGCAGTGTCCTTTCCCAGTGACAGTAGGGGCAGCAAGGCACGTATTGTATTGTTTCCATCAAGGATAAAAAGATGGGGTTTATATCATATTGACTGAGTTTATCCCTCTACATCATGTCATCTTGCTTAATGTGTTACTCTGTTCTTATGAACTTAATACTCTAGATGCATGCTGGATAGCGGTTGATGTGTGGAGTAATTGTAGTAGATGCAGAATCGCTTCGGTCTACTTGACATAGAAGTGATGCCTATATTCATGAGCATTGCCTTAGATATCTTCATAACTACGCGCTTTTCTATCAATTGCTCGGCAGTAATTTGTTCACCCACCATAATACATGCTATGTTGAGAGAAGCCACTAGTGAAACCTATGGCCCCCGAGTCTCTTTCCTATTATATTACATCTCTTTTATTTACATCGCATCTCGTTTACTATTTTGGAATCTTTACTTTACAATCTATACAACAAAAATACCAAAAATATTTACTTTACTATCTCTATTAGATCTCACTTTTGCGAGTGACCGTGAAGGGATTGACAACACCTTTATCACGTTGGTTGCAAGGTTCTTGATTGTTTGTGCAGGTACTAGGTGCCTTGTGCGTTGTCTCCTACTGGATCGATACCTTGGTTCTCAAAACTGAGGGAAATACTTACACTACTTTGTCGCATCACCCTTTCCTCTTTAAGGGAAAACCAACGCATGCTCAAGAGGTAGCAATCGTGAAGAGAAAAATTTATATGATAGCTATATTATTGAATTTTATTATGATCATATATATAATTATTATGAGAGAGGAAAATATGATTGTAGAAATTTTCATGATATTAAATTTCCTCTCATTATGTTGAGATTGTCAATGTTTTACTCCTCTCCTTTGTGTATGCTAGATATTTCTTGTCTTGACAATTTGTTTTCCCATAAAATTCCTATGAATAGGAATTATGTTAGACTTAAATGTGTTTGTCACATGTTTCATGATGCTCTCTTTGAGTTTAAATTATACCTTTCGTGTGAGCATCGTTGAAATATTATTGGGTTTGTTGGGAGGCAACCCAATGAATAAATTTTGTTTTTTCTTTTTGTTTCCTGTTTTTGAGTGTTAGCACAATTATGCTACTGTTATGATTGGGTTTTTTGTGTTTTAATTAGTGTTTGTGCCAAGTAAAGCCCTTAGGATCTTCTTGGGCAATAGTTGTTTGATCTTGCTGAAAAAAGAGATACTTTTACGCTCACGAAATTAATTTTCATTTTTTAGCAGGCCGAAATAAATGTCAATTTTGTCTCAGCCCTTTTACTTTACGAGCCAGTAAGAGGACGAAAGTGTTATGGGCCAGAGGAGGCCCAATTTGCAGACTAGGATTTTTATAGGCCAAAAGTCGCGTCGGGCTGAAATTTTGCCCTGCAGAACGTGGGCCCCTAATGGGCCCAAAGTCAAAGGCCCAACTGTTTGCGGGCTGTTAACAGGCCGAAAGACAAAATGGGCTAGGAATTGGCCCAATTACCAAATGGGCCGGGGACATGCCTAAAGTCACAACGGGCTAGAATTGGCCCAACTGCGGAATGGGCCGAGAAAAGGCCAAAAGACGTTTCGGGCCGTTAACGGGCTGGAACTGACGATGGGTTGCTAATAGGCCGAAAGAAGCTCGGGCCATAATTGGTCCCAAAGACGTAGCGGGCTGTTCACGGGTTGAAACTGACGATGGGCTGGAAATTGTCAAATCTAGAATGGGCCTTTGATGGGCCGATTCTGTGTAACTTGTATGGGCCACGCTTGTGAATGGGCCTGACTCAAGTAGGCTGCTAATGGGCTGGCCTGCTTATTTTGACAGGCCCGACCTTTTAACCTGAATGGGCCACTGTTGGGTCGAGACACATGTCGACGTATCATAGGTGCGTCCTGCTACCTCTTTAGCACTGTGTTGGTTTTCCCCGAAGAGGAAGGGATGATGCAGCAAAGTAGCATAAGTATTTCCCTCAGTTTTTGAGAACCAAGGTATCAATCCAGTAGGAGGCTACGTGTGAGTCCCTCGTACCTACACAAAACAAATAAATCCTCGCAACCAACGCAAATAGGGGTTGTCAATCCCTATAAGGCCACTTACGAGAGTGAGATCTGATAGATATGATAAGATAATATTTTTGGTATTTTTATGATAAAGATGCAAAGTAAAATTAAGGCAAAGTAAATAGCAAAGGAAATAACTAAGTAGTAGGAGATTAATATGATGAAGATAGACCCGGGGGCCATAAGGTTCGCTAGTGGCTTCTCTCGAGAGCATAAGTATTCTACGGTGGGTGAACAAATTACTATTGAGCAATTGACAGAATTGAGCATAGTTATGAGAATATCTAGGTATGATCATGTATATAGGCATCACGTTCGAGACAAGTAGACCGACTCCTGCCTGCATCTACTACTATTACTCCACTCATCGACCGTTATCCAGCATGCATCCAGAGTATTAAGTTAAAAACAGAGTAACGCCTTAAGCAAGATGACATGATGTAGAGGGATAGACTCATGCAATATGAAGAAAACCCCATCTTGTTATCCTCGATGGCAACAATACGATACATGCCTTGCTGCCCCTACTGTCACTGGGAAAGGACACCGCAAGACTGAACCCAAAGCTAAGCACTTCTCCCATTGCAAGAAAGATCAATCTAGTAGGCCAAACCAAACTGATAATTCGAAGAGACTTGCAAAGATAACTAATCATACATAAAAGAATTCAGAGAAGATTCAAATATTGTTCATAGATAGACTTGATCATAAACCCACAATTCATCGGTCTCAACAAACACACTGCAAAAAAGAAGATTACATCGAATAGATCTCCACAAGAGAGGGGGAGAACATTGTATTGAGATCCAAAAAGAGAGAAGAAGCCATCTAGCTACTAACTATGGACTCGTAGGTCTGAGGTGAACTACTCACACTTCATCGGAGGCACTATGGTGTTGATGTAAAAGCCCCCCATGATCGATGCCCCCTCCGGCGGAGCTCCGGAACAGGCCCCAAGATGGGATCTCGTGGATACAGAAAGTTGCGGCGGTGGAATTAGGGTTTTGGCTCCGTATCTGATCGTCTGGGGGTACGTAGGTATATATAGGAGGAAGGAGTACGTCGGTGGAGCAACAGGGGGCCCACGAGGGTGGAGGGCGGGCCCGGGGGGGGGGGGGTAGGCGCGCCCCCTACCTCGTGGCCTCCTGTTTCATTTCTTGACGTAGGGTCCAAGTCTCCCGGGTCTTGTTCGTTGAGAAAATCATGTTCCCGAAGGTTTCATTCCATTTGGACTCCGTTTGATATTCCTTTTCTTCGAAACCCTAAAACAGGCAAAAAACAACAATTCTGGGTTGGGCCTCCGGTTAATAGGTTAGTCCCAAAAATAATATAAAAGTGGATAATAAAGCCCAATAATGTCCAAAACAGTAGATAATACAGCATGGAGCAATCAAAAATTATAGATACGTTGGAGACGTATCAAGCATCCCCAAGCTTAATTCCTGCTCGTCCTCGAGTAGGTAAAAAACACAATTTTTGATGCGGAGTGCTACTTGGCATAATTTTAATGTAATTCTTCTTAATTGTGGTATGAATATTCAGATCCGAAAGATTCAAGACAAAAGTTCATATTGGCATACAAATAATAATACTTCAAGCATACTAACTAAGCAATTATGTCTTCTCAAAATAACATGGCCAAAGAAAGTTCATCCCTACAAAATCATATGGTTTAGTCATGTTTCATTTTCGTCACACAAGAATGCTCTCATCATGCACAACCCCGATGACAAGCCAAGCAATTGTTTCATACTTTAGTAATCTCAAACCTATAAACTTTCACGCAATATATGAGCGTGAGCCATGGACATAGCACTATGGGTGGAATAGAATATAATGAGGGGGGTTATGTGGAGAAGACAAAAAAGGGAGAAAGTCTCACATCAACGAGGCAAATCAATGGGCTATGGAGATGCCCATCGATTGATGTTAATGCAAGGTGCAGGGATTTCCATGCAACGGATTCACTAGAGCTATAAATGTATGAAAGTTCAACAAAAGAAACTAGTGGGTGTGCATCCAACTTGCTTGCTCACGAAGACCTAGGGCACTTGAGGAGGCCCATTGTTGGAATATACAAGCCAAGTTCTATAATGAAAAATTCCCACTAGTATATGAAAGTGACAAAACAAGAGACTCTCTAACATGAAGATTTAGGTGCTACTTTGAAGCACAAGTGTGGCAAAGGATAGTAACATTGTCCCTTCTCTCTTTTTCTCTCATTTTTTTATTTTTTGGGCCTTCTCCTTTTTTATGGCATTTCTCTTTTTTTGGGGCCTTCTCTTTTTATGGACTTTCTCTTTTTTTTCCTCACTTGGGACAATGCTCTAGAAAATGATGATCATCACACTTCTATTTATTTAGAACTCAATGATTACAACTCGATACTAGAACAAAAGATGACTCTATATGAATGCCTCCGGGGGTGTACCGGGATATGCAATGGACCAAGGGTGACATGTATGAAAGAATTATGAATGGTGGCCTTGCCACAAATACTATGTCAACTACATGATCATGCTAAGCAATATGACAATGATGAATGTGTCATGATGAACGGAATGATGGAAAGTTGCATGGCAATATATCTCGGAATGGCTATGGAAATGCCATAATAGGTAGGTATGGTGGCTGTTTTCAGGAAGATATAAGGAGGTTTATGTGTGAAAGAGTGTATCATATCACGGGGTTTGGATGCACCGGCGAAGTTTGCGCCAACTCTCAATGTGAGAAAGGGCAATGCACGGTACCGAAGAGGTTAGCAAGGATGGAAGGGTGATAGTGCGTATAATCCATGGACTCAACATTAATCATAAAGAAATCACATACTTATTGCAAAAATCTACAAGTCATCAAAAACCTCAGTACTACGCGCATGCTCCTAGGGGGATAGATTGGTAGGAAAAGACCATCGCTCGTCCCCGACCGCCACTCATAAGGAAGACAATCAAATAACACCTCATGTTTCAAATTTGTTGCATAACGTTTACCATACGTGCATGCAACTGGACTTGCAAACTTCAACACAAGTATTTCTCAATTTCACAACTACTCAACTAGCACGACTTTGATATTATTACCTCCATATCTCAAAACAATCATCAAGCATCAAACTTCTCTTAGTATTCAAAACACTCAAGAAAATTTTACTAATCTTGAACACCTAGCATATTAGGATTTTAAGCAAATTACCATGCTATTAAGACTCTGAAAATAATCTAAGTGAAGCATGAGAGATCAATAGTTTCTATAAAACAAATCCACCACCGTGCTCTAAAAGATATAAGTGAAGTACTAGAGCAAAACTATATAACTCAAAAGATATAAGCAAAGCACATAGAGTATTCTAACAAATTCCAAATCATGTATGGCTCTCTAAAAAGGTGTGTACAGCAAGGATGATTGTGGTAAACTAACAAGCAAAGACTCAAATCATACAAGACGCTCCAAGTAAAACACATATCATGTGGCGAATAAAAATATAGCTCCAAGTAAAGTTACCGATAGAAGTAGACGAAAGAGGGGATGCCTTCCGGGGCATCCCCAAGCTTTGGCTTTTAGGTGTCCTTAGATTATCTTGGGGGTGCCATGGGAATCCCCAAGCTTAGGCTCTTGCCACTCCTTGTTCCATAATCCATCAAATCTTTACCCCAAACTTGAAAACTTTACAACACAAAACTTAAAGTAGAAAATCTTGTGAGCTCCGTTAGCGAAAGAAAATAAAAGACCACTTCAAGATACTGTAACGAACTCATTCTTTATTTATATTGGTGTTATACCTACTGTATTCCAACTTCTCTACGGTTTATAAACTATTTTACTAGCCATAGATTCATCAAAATAAGCAAACAACACACGAAAAACAGAATCTGTCAAAAAACAGAACAGTCTGTAGTAATATGTAGCTAGCGCAAGATCTGGAACCCTAAAAATTCCAAAATAAATTGCTGGAAGTGAGGAATTTATATATTAATAATCTGAAAAAAGAATTAACTAAATAGGACTTTCCAAATAAAAATGACAGCAGTTCTTGTGAGCGCTGAAGTTTCTGTTTTTATAGCAAGTTCAACAAGACTTTCCCCAAGTCTTCCTGACGGTTCTACTTGGCACAAACACTAATTAAACACAAAAAACATAACCAAAACAGAGTCTAGATAAATTATTTATTACTAAACCGGAGCAAAAAGCAAGGAATAAAAATAAAATTGGGTTGCCTCCCAACAAGCGCTATCGTTTAACGCCCCTAGCTAGGCATAACAAGCAAGAATAGATCTAGGTATTGCCATAATAGTAAGATAGGTTATTAAAACTCATTTCATATTCTCTATGTTCGGCAGCAAGTTTTCTTTGAGGCAAGCAAAAGTAATCAAAGGGGCTAAATTTAATGGGACAAAAGTCCGCAAGATCAACCTTGGGAGGTATAGGTTCCTCCTTTGGTCCTTCATATTGCACAACCAAATCATCATTATAAGCATTCTTTACAGAACTTTATGAGCCTATATTCAAGAGAATATCCTAGTTCGTTATTTCGAATAGCCAAATCATCATTAAGTTCAGAAATTCTATCAACTAGAACATTGGTAGGAACCCTTTTTCTAAGATTTTCATTGAAAGCAACATAGTCTAGAGATTGAAAACGCATTATTTCTTCTTGATCAAAGAGGATAGCCTCTATGGGAGGACGGCAAGCGTCCACCCTATAATGTGCAAAGATTTCTTTAGCCTCTTCTATTATGTATCTAAACTCATGAGCCAAAAAGATAATAGCGGCACGCTTAACAGAAGAATGCTCAATATTCGAAAATTCCAGAAAAATCCTTTGTATGGAAGGATGCATGTGCATGAATTGTCTTTCAAGTTCAACTACAAGCATGGAAATAGCGTCCGCAAGACTACTAGATCTATGAAGGATAGAACAACCCATAGAGGTTAAAGCACCGGCACAAGTAAAGAAATCTTGAATAACTCCTCTTCCAATAATATTACCACTACCAACACAGAATATTTTTGTATGTGAGATCATGGGTTCTTTAGTAGGAGCATCAGAATTATTATCGACAATAGTTTCCCCAATTTCAGACATAGAGGCAGAAGGTAAAGGACTAGCCATAACGACAAGCAAACAAACTAACACACAAGCAAACAGAAAGCAAGCGGGCAAAAAGAGGCGAATAGAGAAAGAGAGGGAGGATAGAGAGAGAGAGGGCAAATAAAATGGCAAGGGTGAAGTGGGGGAGAGGAAAACGAGAGGCAAACGGCAAATAATGTAATGCGGGAGATAAGGGTATGTGATGGGTACTTGGTATGTTTGACTTTTGCGTAGACCTTCCCGGCAAAAGCGCCGGAAATCCTTCTTGATACCTCTTGAGCACTGCATTGGTTTTCCCCGAAGAGGAAGGGATGATGCAGCAAAGTAGCGTAAGTATTTCCCTCTGTTTTTGAGAACCATGGTATCAATCCAGTAGGAGGCTACGCGCGAGTCCCTCGTACCTGCACAAAACAAATAAATCCTCGCAACCAACGCAAATAGGGGTTGTCAATCCCTATAAGGCCACTTACGAGAGTGAGATCTAATAGATATGATAAGATAATATTTTTGGTATTTTTATGATAAAGATGCAAAGTAAAATAAAGGCAAAGTAAATAGCAAAGGAAATAACTAAGTAGTAGGAGATTAATATGATGAAGATAGACACGGCGGCCATAGGTTTCACTAGTGGCTTCTCTCGAGAGCATAAGTATTCTACGGTGGGTGAACAAATTACTGTTGAGCAATTGACAGAATTGAGCATAGTTATTAGAATATCTAGGTATGATCATGTATATAGGCATCACGTCTGAGACAAGTAGACCGACTCCTGCCTGCATCTACTACTATTACTCCACTCATCGACCGCTATCCATCATGCATCTAGAGTATTTAAAACAAAATAGAAGCTGGGGAACTTGCTCCCAGAATGCTCCTTCGATCGGTTCGTTCGCTGCCCGTTCGATGAGGGTTGACCAGGTCTTTTTTCACTTCTTGGTCGTCGGATCATCGCTGGAATTCAACCCAGTCGTTTTTACTGAGCGGTGGATCATCGCGAGGGATGATGTGTGGGCCGGCGCTGTATCCACTTGGATCGAAACGGCTGGGCGTTCCTTCCTCCAGTGCGCGGGCGCGAGGCAGCCGCTCATGCCGCGCCGCGTGCGCGCGAAAAACCAGCGTCGGTGCCCTCGTACCGCGCCACGTGCGCGTGAAAAACCACCCTCTCTGGCTGGTGCTACGACTGCAAGTGGCCCTCGCTGACGCATGGCCCCGCGTGTCAGCTTCCTGGTGTTTTCTACCCGTGTGCGCGTTGCCTGTTTGGCCTGCTGACCTCATGATTCGTCCGGCCCGGCGCATGGAGAGTGGGCAAGCGGAGTGAGCGAGCGGTCTCGTCTCGCTCGTCTCGTGGAACGGCAGCACCATGCCACGTTGTTTTCGGCCTGTACTGCTGGTGGCCTGCTACTGTTCCCTCCGCGTGGGCGGGGCCAATGGACGTGCGTGCAGTGCAGCGTGGGTACGCGTGATGCCCCGCGTGACCGGCGTGTGCGTCGGCAGTGCGCATTCTGGCGGGTGCCCTCTGTGGGGTCATTGCAGCCTATGACAGTGGGCTCTGGAACCCCTGGGCCCGGTAGGCAGACCGCGTGTCGATGGATGTGTCGTGGGTTCCCATACGCCTCAGTGAGAATTGCCCCTGCCATTGCGGTGGCCGGGGGGCTTTTCTCTTCGGTTTCCCCTTTCCTCCTTCTATCCCTCATTTCCTCCACGCCGCTTCGTTCGCTCGCTTTCGTCCATGCTTCCAGGCCGCCGCGTCCTCTCATGTTCGCCTGCCTTCATCTAGTTCGGCCAGCTTACGTTGCGGTTCTCGCCATAGCCGCACGTTCGTCCATGGGTGGTGTTGGTTGAGGTTCATCTTCTTATCCTTTCCATGTTCGTGTCTGTCATTCCTTCTCCTGCTTACTGACTTGGTTTGCTTGTCTTTGCTCCATTGGTGCGCAGTTTGCTGCCGATTTTCCCATTGGCTCTTACGTGGGAGCGTGCGCCATTACGTTCTTGCTGTCCAGGTTAGTGCTTGTCTCTTCTGCCTCTGTGTGGACATATGCCTTTGAGGTGTTTGTTGAAATGGTTGGGTGCTGTTCGATAGGATGGTTTCCTGCTACCGTGTGCTCTGCTTTGCCATTTTCGCGTTCCGTGATTTGTGCATGTGCATGCTTCATGTTGTTCGTCGGCGATTAATATGAGTATGGTTTGTGTTTTAGGTTGTTTTCAGGTTGGTTGGCTGTTCGTCCATGTTCGCTTGTTGGCTGCTCTTCCGGTTGTGCTTCCTCATTCTGGTAATGATCTTCTCTTTTGCCTATTTGTCTCTATTTTTGGATTGTCGAGAGATGCATTGCTTAGTAATAGCCCGAAAAACTAGGTCCGAGAAGATGTCGTGCTTAGTCCGTTTTGGTTGGTTGCTGCCTCTGCAGTGGCCCTGAAGGTTTATACTTCTTGTGTTTTTTACTTTGCTTGAAAAAACACGGTGGTTGAAGTTGATTGATGGTCTTTCGCTTCCTGCATGTATACAGTTTAATTGCTCGGTAATTAAAAGTTGCTATAGATGTAATGGATGGTGTTTTTTCATGTTAAGTGATGTTGTTTCCTTTGGTTAAAAGAAGAATTGTTATGGTGAAGTTGTGTGGCTCTGCACTTATTTAGTACCTTTGATAGAATATATATGTGCTCTGTGACTTGCTGTGTTCTAATGGTTCTGTCTGCATTTATTTTGTAGATTGGAAAGGCTGATCTGTTTTTGAATCTATGACCTGTTGCTGCTCCTCAAGGTTTGCTCTCCTTTTCCATTGCATGTCAGCTACCTTTGGGTTCAGATGTATTTACTTGTTTGTGCATGTTATCATGGTTGTTGATGTACTGACAATCTTGCTATTCCGGATCTGCTCCGGGGGTCGTGTTATTTTTTAGTTTTTTATAATTTCGTTGTGTGTGAGCGGGATGTGTACTCTTATTTCAATTGTTATAGCCATTTTGGAAGCCGTGGTGGCTTAGTGTTCTTTGCCGGCGCTTTTGTATCTATGTGAGGTCACGGAGGATGGGTCCGTTCTTGCTGGGGTAGAACTGGAGCTTCCAGGGGATAGTTCTGCTCTTGTTCCGCGACGAGAATTTTTTGGGAGCTCAGCCTGGTGTGGTTTTGTCCATGCTTATGAACAGGCTGCCCTCCAGGCTATAAGTTTTTTGCAGCGTCTGTATGGGTTTGTGGTTCGAGACTATAATTATGACTGTATGATGGCCTATAGGAGCTCCCTTCATTCTTCCATAACTGTTGCAGTCTCTGCCATTCGGCGTGTTGGTCACTTGGAGAGAGAGCTATTGCGTATTGCACCGTACGTCTGCGGAGATGGAGATAAATCCATATGTTAGCTCTGTTCTGGTCCAGTTTGACTGGGGTCTACTGTGCTCTCAGATGCTTTCCTCTCTTCAATCTCTTTAGCTATCTTTTCTGGGCTTCCTATTTGGGCCTATGTGCCTGCTTTGTACTGAATTGGTTCATTCCTCTGATGCAATAAAGTGCTTGGGCTTTCTATATGGCTCTTACAGTGTTTTCTTTCTGTGTTTTGCAAGACTGAAAAGAATAGTCTTCTTCTTCGGATTCAATGCTCTTCCCACGTGCCCAAATAATAATAGTCTTCTTCTTTGGATTCAATGCTCTTCCCATGTGCCCAAATAATAAATATGTTACTTGTCTATTGATTCTTCCTCGGCTGGGTCTTTGGTCTTTGGACCGCCCCCTTCTCTTATAGAGAAAAAACTAGCACGGGCTTTAGAGGACCCTGTTCCTTTTGGGCTTCTGGTTCTTCATCGGCTTTTGGGAAGGTATTTCTTGGGTCATGAACTTTAGAGAATCTTGTTTGTTTGGGCTTATAGTTTCCCATGGGCTCTTGGGAAAGTGTCTCGTGTACTTGCTCCCTCTCTCTCTTGTTTTTTCGCCGCTCAGATTTGTTTGATTGCCTTTTCCTTCTGCCTGTGTATTTTTAAAAAGGCTTACAGTTTTACTTTTGGGATGCCTCTCCCTTTCATTTTAAAAAATGTTCCATGCCCTTTATAGAACCTTGTCTTTTGAATTCTGTTCCTGGGTCTAGGTGTATGCCTTTTTGCTGTTTAATGCGCCTGATTAGATTGCCTTTCTTTGTGTAACGTTCCTGTTGCAGTGTGTTGTGGTTGTTCTGTTCTTCATGTCGTTCCTGTGAGTCATGCCTCAACGTCGTTCTGTTCATCGTAAGGCCAGTTCAAGCACCATTCAGCCACCTCCGCGCCGTGTTGTTCGACGAAGGTTATCTTTCTGTGACTCACCGTTGCCCTACATATCCTTAGGCCTACCTAAAAGAAAATGTACGGGGTGCCCTTTTAAAATAAGTCATTTTCCTTTATAGATGTGCCTCCTGCACACTCTCGATTCCTCTTCGTACCTGTGACAGGCCCTTTGTTTTTTTAGATGATGGTTTCTTCCCCGTTCTTAGTCCAGAAATTACGTCCCGTAATAGAAAGAGATGCAGGGTGATTGTTGATAGACTTAGGGGGAAGGGGCCTGCCATTGGATCGCCCTTAAGTGCTGACTGGGTTGGATTCACGGCTGAGGAGTCTGAGATGCTAAAAGGTATGCTAAGTGCCGATATGCCTAGAAACTATTGTATGATGCATTGCTGATTTACCATTGTTATAGAGTCAAGATAAATTTGTAGCTAGGTACCGAAAGAGATCTTTCTACGATGGCCCAGACTACAAATGTACCAACTGTGGTGCGGTCTTCTGGTTCGAGGAGAGGGTGAGATCGGAATCCGCTATTATGCTAAGGCAGGTGGTTTACAAAAAATGTTGCAAGGGTGGTAAGGTGTATATTACACCTTTTAAAAAGCCACCCTTGTTTCTCTCTGAGTTGCTGAGATACAATGGTCCCACGCGTAGCAGAGAGTTTATATAAAAATCGTCAGTACAACTCCCTCTTTGCATTTACTTCCATGGGAACTACTGTTGACCGTTCTGTAAATGATGGTAATGGTCCAAATATATCCAAAATAAACGGGCAGGTTTGTCATCGAATGGGATCTCTTATGCCTAAGGAAGGAAATACCCCTAAGTATGCCGAACTCTATATATATGATACCTAGAATGAGGTGCAAAACATGATTCAGGCTTTAGAAAAAGGGTGAAAAGAGTGATGGTGGTTTAGATGAATCTATTGTTGAAGGCTTGATGCATATGCTAGATACACACAATTCTTATGTCAAAACATTTAGATCAGCTAGAGAAATACTAGCAGCCAATAGGCATGCCGAGATAGCCATTCGTTTAGTTGCCCCTGGAGAATCTGATAGCCCACAATTTAGCCTTCCTACAACTGATGAGCTAGCATCTTTAATGTTTGGTGAGTTCACAGTGGAGGCTTCTTGTCGTGACATAATAATACACGGTAGAGATGACAATCTGCAGCAAATATCTTCTTTGCAAACTTCATATATGCCTTTGCAGTATCCTCTTCTCTTCCCCTATGCAGAACGTGGGTTTCAGCTCGGGATTAAATATACTGGTTCAGACCCTTTAGATACTAGCAAAAGAACCAGGCTCACTATGCAGGACTACTATTCCTATTGTCTCCACTATAGACCAGAGCAGCATAATCCATACCTTTGTTGTGGTTTGCTTTCCTCACAGGCCATTGTAGATGCACGCGCTTGCATAGACGAGTGGAGGCTGCATTTCATCATGAAGGCTAATAATGATCTTAGAGCAGAGAACTTGCAAGGAGTCACTGATGCTGTTGGAAAAGGGCATACAGATGCAAGTTCTGTTGGCAAAAAAACATACTTCCATCCTCTTTTACCGGTGGCTGGCATTATATGATTGAGAACTTCCAGGACGCGGTGGCTATTTCACGTGCCTTTGGCCCACCAGACCTTTTCACCACCTTTACATGTAATCCCAAGTGGCCTGAGATAACAAAAGCCCTGTGTTCTGAGCCTGGCCAGATGCCTTCAGACAGGGCGGATCTTCCGGTCAGGGTTTATCACATGAAGCTCAATGACTATATTCATGATATTAAGAGTGGGGAGGCTTTTGGTCCTGTCGTAGCGGGTAAAACATGCTTTGCGATTCCTCTCATCTCTTTTGCCTGTTATTTTCCACCTCAGCTCGTGATATTTTTTATCCCTTTGTTCATAGTACTGCACACTATGGAGTTCCAAAAAAGAGGGCTTCCTCATGCCCATATCCTGATCTGGCTTGATAGGAAAAAATGGGAGGTTAGTCCTGCTTTAATTGACTCTTTTATATCGGCTTCCATCCCTGATCCTATTGTGGATCCTCTTGGATATGTTCTTGTTTCTGAACACATGATGCACGGCCCTTGCGGGGAATATGGTGTTAAATGTCCTTGCATGAAAGATGGATTGTGTTCAAAAAAAATTCCTAAGTCATTTCAGCTCGGGACCTCTCTAGATGACAGTGGATTCCCTGTGTATAGTCGCCCAGACAACGGCCATTTTATAATTAAAAAAAGGTCAGGCTTGATAATAGGCATGTTGTTCCTTATAATCTGCTTATGCTAAAAAAATACTAAGCGCATATTAACGTTGAGTGGTGCAATAAAACCCATGTCATCAAGTATATTTATAAGTATGTTACAAAGGGTCCTGATTTTTCAAAAACTTTGTTTGAAAGCATAAAAAAAGCATGGTATTGAGATTGATGAGATCATGGAATATAGACAATGCCGTTACATATGTGATAAAGATGGTTGCTGGAGGATATATGGTTTTGATATACACAGTAAGATGCCTTCTGTTGAAAGATTGCTTGTTCATTTATTAAATAAACATATGGTGCATTTCAATGTTAAAGCAAACCTGAAGTCAGTTGCTGACGATGAGTGACTACAGAGAACAATGTTAACCGAATGGTTTGTAGCTAATAGATGCCATGCAAATGCTAGGTCTCTTACTTATTGTGACTTCCCAACCAAATGGACTTGGCTAGCAAGCAAAAAACAATGGATTCCTAAGACCTTGAGTTATAGGATTGGTAGAATTTATTCTGTTCACCCTACAACTGGAGAACTTTTCTATCTTAGAATGCTCTTGATGGTTGTCAAAGGTGCCATGTCTTATACGGATGTTAGAACTTATAATGAGATTGTGTATGAAACCTTTAAGGAGGCATGTGCTGCTAGGGGCTTACTTGGAGATGATCTTGAATGGTATAGTGCGTTTGATGAGGCTTTGACCTGGGGTATGGGAGATCAGCTGCGCAGGCTTTTTGTTACAATCCTTGTTCATTGTGGTGTTAACGATGAAAATGCTTTCTTTGAAAAATATTGGTCACACTTAGCTGAGGATATTAAGTACAATATCAAGCGCTCTTTTCGTGACGATAATCATGTTGTACCTCCTGATGAGCTGAGAGACATGTTGCTTGATAAGTTGACAGTTCTATTTAGTAAAAATGGTTCTAATATTCTAGACCACAAGCTGCCATTAAAGACTACATATGATGATAACTCTGATGACAATGACATGATAACTGATGAACTATCTGCTGATCCTAAAAGTGAACTACTAAAGGCAGAAACCATGTACAACCAATTAAATCCAGATCAACTCCTAGCTTATAAGAATATTATCGACCCAGTTGTGTCTGGAAAACCTGGCTTCTTCTTTGTTTCTGGATATGGTGGAACTGGGAAAACTTATCTCTGGAGTTCCATAATTGCTTATCTTAGAGGTAAATAAAGGATTGTTCTCACAGTTGCATCTTCTGGGGTTGCAACACTTCTTTTACCTGGCGGTAGGACTGCTCATTCTAGGTTTAAAATACCAATCAGTCTAGATGACAATGGAACATGTGATACAAAAAGATCTAGCAAATTAGCAGAGATGATCGAATCAGCCTCCCTAATAATATGGGATGAGGCTTTAATGACGCATCGTAGATGTTTTAAGGCTTTGTATCATAGCTTGCATGATATTCTGTCTGCCGACGATCCTTCTATAGCTGACATGCCTTTTGGTGGTAAGGTTATGGTTTTGGGTGGCGATTTGAGATAGATTTTACCAGTCATTGAGGGTGGGACTCACTCACAGGTTATAAATGCTGCTATAACAAATTCACCACTATGGCATTTTATAGAGGTTCTACATCTTAAAGTGAACATGCGTTTGGCTGTGCAAACAACAGATCATGTTTTACAAGCTGAAATAGCTTCTTTTGCTGGTTGGATCTTGAGTATTGGTGATGGTACAGCGCCTTGTGTTACTAGACAAGGGGAGTGTGAGCCAAGTTGGGTAACAATTCCTGATGATATGTTGATCCATTCTGAGGAAAATAGAATAGGCGCTATTGTTAATGTTGTATATACAAACTTTGCTAAAAAATTGTTCTAATCGAAAGTACTTGTGCCAAAGGGCTATCTTAACAATAACAAATGATTTAGCTCAGGAAGTTAATGACCATGTGCTAGCCTTAATGCCTTCTGCTGAGAGAGAGTACTTAAGCTATGATTCTATAGGAAATGTTGCTGACTCAATGCGTAATATGGATGTGTTTTATCCTATCGAGTACCTCAATACAATTAAAATTAACAATTTGCCACAGCACAAGTTGCTATTGAAAAAAGGTGTGCCGGTTATGCTCCTTAGAAATTTGAGTCAGGCAACTGGTATTTGTAATGGTACTCGTCTTGTTGTCTCTAAACTTGGTGAGAAAGTCATTGAGGCTATTATCATGACTGGTTCTAATATTGGGGATGTTGTGTACATTCCAAGGATTTGCCTCACTGCCAAGGATCCTAAATGGCCATTTACTTTACATCGTCGCCAGTTTCCGGTCAGGGTTTGTTATGCCATGACTATCAATAAGAGCCAGGGATAGACTCTCTCAGCTATTGGATTATACATGAAAAAGCCTTGTTTTCACTCATGGCCAGCTTTACGTGGTGGTTTCACATGTGACTTCCAAGAAAAACTTGAAAATACTTATCGAGAACGAAGATGGCACACTTGGATCTCAGACTAGAAACATAGTTTTCTCTGAGATCTTTGAGTCTTTGGAATAGTACCTACGTCGTGCTTTATTTTGCGAGCTGCTTTTGGTCTCACTGCTACTTGCTGCCTCTTAGTCTCTATTATTATATGCTTCCTGATTTGGTGAAATATTTCTATTGTCTGCTCCCTTTTCAATAAGATTTGAGTTTGTAAATGTTGTTTTATCTGTTGATGCTCATTACCTAAGATAGCGAATACTGTTCTTTTCTGTGCATCTATGTACGTGTTAAAGGTATTTTGGTAGTTCGCTTAGTATGTCTGTTCACTTGACTTCGATTAGGTATGCCATCATATTTCAAAACCTAATATATTGCTTCTTTGTGTATTTTTACCTTCCTAAGCAAAAATGTCTTTATATTTCCAGATGGCGCATCAGATGCTCTCTAAGATACACAAGCACAGCAGGAAGTGGGTTGTCTCTGTCCTTGTCTCGCGCCTGTGGTTTTATCGTGGGGGGACTGACAATGGGCCTATCCGGCACATGGACTTAGTTGTTCTTGATAGCCAGGTTTTTCTTTACATAGCTAGCTCAACGCCAACTATCCATATTTGGCCTAGGATACCTTTCTGATTGCTATTTTTGTTGGCAGGGCAACCATATGTATGTGCAGATACCTCCTCAGCGAGCAGAAGAACTAAAGAATGAGCTGCAGGAAGGAAAGGTCTACATGATGAGCAACTTCAACTGCGTTGAAGCAAAGACAAGTTATAGACCTGTTGATAGTCGCTTCATGATTCAGTTCACCAGGTTTAGCAATGCTGTTTTACGCCCGGGCTTGGAAGCAGATTACCCGTTCTGCACCTACAATTTGATCCCATTTCAGGACATCCCCAGGCCATGTGGGCCACTACCTCGTTTCCTTGGTAAGTTGTGTCACTACACACCTAAGTACATTAAAAACCACTTGTCAAATATCTGGAGTCTGATGCTCTTGCAAATTTTATGGTTTTGAAGATGTCATTGGAAGAATAACTGTTGTTTCTGATGTGGTCACTATCCAATCAATGCATCAGCCAGAGCCATCAAACACAAGGACAATAATCCTAACTGACTTACAGTAAGTGGCATTTGCTTATTATTATGCATGCACCATTCTAGGCCACCTGCTTGTTTGTTTGTTTACTGATTTGTTCGTCATATGAAACCTATAGGGGCAAGGAGCTAAGGCTTGTCCTCTGGGGTGATCGAGCGATTGAATTCGAAGAAGAAGCAGTGCGGGCAAGAGACAAAAAGGAAGCTATGATTGCAATTTTCATAGGAACACTCCTAAAATAAATCAAGGTGGTCAACCTATTGCATCTTATACATTTATGCATTCTGTATTGTACAGCCTTTTCATTCTATGTTCAATGCAGCCTCTTACCCCTCTATATTGTTCAATAACTATGCAGGTGTTCAAGGACTTAGTGGTAGTTCTGCTTGCCATTGGTACATTGACGAGGATCTCCCAGTGATAAATGACTTCCGCAATAGGTGATTTCTATATGCCTTCTAATTGGCTTCTCTTGCTTTAACCATGAATATGAAGACAGTGTTGTTTTCTTTGTCACGCTGCTAACTATCTCCCATGTTGTGTATTAAAATAGGTTGGGGACTAATTTCAAACCCATTGATAACAATGCTGCTTTCACCGAGGGTGCATTTACTACCCGTATCTACGCTGATCCTGTTGAAAAGACCGTGTTAGATCTCCTCCGCCTGAACCCTTACGGAAACGAGGTATCCTTGCTATCTTTTCCTCTATATGTTGTTCCCAATTTTTCCTGGTCATGTGCTCAACTGCAAGTTATTTACTTCGACAGGAAAAACGGTTCATATGTACCGTTACTGTCCAAAGGCTCAATCCTGATCAACACTGGTGGTTCTTCTCTTGCTCCTCCTGCAACAAGACCTCTACAATAGTCGCATCGAACTACCGATGCGCCAATCCTAACTGCTCATCCATAGCAGCACAAGAAACGTATGTGCCTTCCAAGACCTTTGTCTTCTGTTTGTTTTGTTTTGTGTTGTTTGTTTCCGCAGGCTTCCTGCCTGATTTATTTAGACATGCCTCTTCTATGTTTTATTAGTCCTTTACTACAATCCTCATTTTATTCATGCCATGTGCAGGTACTGTATTTCAGTATTTGCGAGTGATGATGTAGGTGAGGCTGAGTTCACCATGTTTGATAAAGTTGGAAAAGCAGCTGTTGGAAAACCACTCCTCAATTTACTGAAGTTTAGAAACCCAGGACTTCCAACCATACAAGAGATAGCTCGTGTACCGATGGTCGATAAAATTGCTCCACCAGAGATTACCCAGATTATTGGGCAGAGGTATAAACTTCTTGTGTCCATTGCAAAGAGAATTTTTGCAACCACAACCACACAATTATCATTTCAAGTTGTGAAAATTATGGAAACCTACAAGCCTGAGTTAATCTCATCTTCCTTTGACTGTGTCCCTGGATCATCTGGAGCATCATCCTCTGCTTCCCTCACTGACAGTCCAGTACCATCTGAGATGTTTACACCCAGTACCCCAAGCATCAAGCAAGCCCAGCCTGGAAGCTCCTCAGGGAGCCCTGTTATAACTTTTCCATCACCTATAGGCACAGTGTGTTGTTTTCTTAGTCTACCATCTCTCTTTCAATTTATTCAATCAAGATGCCCACAAACTAATTCAGTTCTTATCATTTCCTTTTTTTACACTCAGACGCAGACACCAACTTCAAAGCTCAGTGTTGGTCTCCTTTCATCTACATCTCCAGGGTATGCCTCTTTAGAAAGGACTACTGCAGTATTTTCTAATACTTGCTTACACTTATGATCGTATTTTCTTTTCTAGCAAATCACCATGCCCACCCAGCAGGACCAGGCGTGCTTTATTTATCGGCAATGACAAGAAGCTCCCTCTGGCACAAGATCCCCCAAAGAAGTGTGATGAAATAGCCGCAGTAAATATTTCTTTGGTCCACCTGAGATACCTGTTAACACACATGTGCTAACTAACGTATAATACTATAAATGCACGATATACGTTCAGTAAATGAGCAGCATAGTCACTCATTGATACACAGGTGTCAAGGCAAAATCTTACTATTGTAAATCTTACTATTGTATAACCTAATAACCATCCAATATCAATATGCTATATCTCTCTATTATCAAGCTTATGTATATGTTGGGTGCTCCAGGTGAACGATGATGAAAAGGCTGAAGATCCTTCTGGTGCTGCTGATGCAAAAGATGGTAAGAGTCCACTTCAGAAAGACAAGAAGTAAGTACTGCTTCTTACATTCCATTAATATAGCTGGTTTCCAAACCTGTGTATAGCATTCCGCTTATTTATTTTTGACTAACACACCTTGAAATAAAAGGAACCCCGTTGCTGGAAAAGGAGCTGGAGGAGGTGTCGGTGTCAAAACCGGCGGATCTCGGGTAGGGGGTCCCGAACTGTGCGTCTAGGTCGGATGGTAACAGGAGGCAGGGGACACGATGTTTTACCCAGGTTCAGGCCCTCTTGATGGAGGTAAAACCCTACGTCCTGCTTGATTAATATTGATGATATGGGTAGTACAAGAGTAGATCTACCACGAGATCAGAGAGGCTAAACCCTAGAAGCTAGCCTATGGTATGATTGTTGTTCATCCTATGGACTAAAACTCTCCGGTTTATATAGAGACCGGAGAGGGCTAGGGTTACACAGAGTCGGTTATAATGGTAGGAGATCTACATATCCGTATCGCCAAGCTTGCCTTCCACACCAAGGAAAGTCCCTTCCGGACATGGGACGAAGTCTTCAATCTTGTATCTTCATAGTCCAGGAGTCCAGCCAAAGGTATAGTCCGGCCATCCGGACACCCCCTAATCCAGGACTCCCTCAGTAGCCCCTGAACCAGGCTTCAATGACGATGAGTCCGGCGCGCAGATTGTCTTCGGCATTGCAAGGCGGGTTCCTCCTCCAAGTACTTCGTAGAAGATTTTGAACACAAAGGTAGCGTCCGGCTCTGCAAAATAAGTTTCCACATATTGCCATAGAGAGAATAATATTTACACAAATCTAATCTGCTGACGTATTCCATAGCATGACATCACACCACGGCCAAGTCTTTATTCGAATCGTTTTACCGTCCCACCTTAGCGCGTTTAGCGAGGCGGTTTCCTTGGCACGTCTTGTTAAAGCAGAGATCATGTCCCCTTATTCCGGGATTCTCATCAATACGGGTGTGGGTAAGCCAACCACGCCATTGACTACAGCGCTTGGGAGGGTGGTGGGGGCGCATAGTCGCGTCCGCCCATATAAGGGGATAAGGATCCACCTTTTCATCCACGCCTTCTTCCTCCTTTGCCTATCCATTTCCGCGCACTCGAGCTCCAGCGCCCAAGTCCGCACACACCACCTCAACCTTCTCCAGCCATGTCCGGAGTGGGAGGCAAGTGGATGGTCTCCTCTGTCACGGAGGGACACATCAAAAAACTGAGGAAGGCCGGATACTTGTCTAATGACATTGCGCACCGGCTTCCCGAAGAGGGGCAGCTCATCCCCACCCCTAGGCCCCATGAGAGGGTGGTGTTCCTCCCCCATTTCCTCCGTGGACTGGGCTTCCCTCTCCACCCATTTGTCCGGGGTCTCATGTTCTACTATGGCCTGGATTTCCACGATCTGGCCCCGAACTTTGTCCTCAATATCTCGGCGTTTATCGTCGTGTGCGAGGCTTTCTTCTGCATCCGCCCCCATTTTGGCCTATGGCTCAAGACTTTCAACATCAAGCTGAAGGTGGTGCGAGGCACTCAGGCGGAATGCGGAGGCGCCATGGTGGGCAAGATGCCCAACGTCCTATGGACCGAGGGCTCCTTCGTGGAGTCCCTAAAGGGGTGGCAATCGGGGTGGTTTTACATCACCGAGCCACGCGACCCTGAATGGGTCGCAGCCCCCGAGTTCCCATCCGGATCCCCTACGCGGCTCACCTCCTGGAAAGAGACGGGCCTGTTGTGGGGTAAAGAAGGAGAGCTGACTGGACTCCAAACATGTGTCCAAACCCTGGTGGACAAGAAGCTCAAACTTGTCAACGTAGTCCAGGTTATGCTCATCCGTCGGATCCTCCCGTGTCAACAATGGGCTTTCAACCTGTGGGAGTTCGACCCGGCGCAGCACCGAACTCTGAGCAGGCTCTTTGACACGACGTACGAAGATGCCTGGAAGGTGCTTTTCAAGGGCGCCGAGGCCCCCGCATCTGCTACCGAGGATCGCGGATTCAGCACGCATCGTCGCGTTCGTGCGGTAAGTTGTTTTTACCTTTTATAGGGTATTAGTTTTTTATAGTTTGACTCCATGCGGGATCTAAGCTCCCTTACCTTTGACAGGATTGGCAGGAGACGTCCGGACAGATCAACTGTCCGGCTCCTTTGCCCGAAGGCCCAGCGGACGCTCGCTTGGCGAAGCTGCTGGTTCCGGCACCCTACGTGGTGCCAGAGAAGAAGGCCAAGAAGAAGGCCACGGGGACTCGAAAGAGTGCCCGGCGCCAGGAGGTGTCGAATTCATCATACGATGACTCCAAGGCGCACTCCTCCCATGAAGACGAGGAGGAGGAAGAAGAGACCTCTCCCCCTCCAGCGGGGGGAGATAAGAAAAGGAAGGCCGCCCCAACTGGGAAGGCCGAAGGGTCCAAGAAGGGGAAAACCCTTCCTCCGGACGGCCCCACCAACACCGACAACGGCGAAGAGGAGTGGCCGCACAGGGCCAAGCCCCTGGCGAGATCATAAGTGTCCGGATACCAGAGTGATTCATAGTATTCCTCCATTGCACAGCTTTTCCTTATGTCGAGCATGTTTATGCAGTCCGCCCAAGGCCGGGCTCGACGAGTCGTCGAGCGGCTCCCTGGATTCGTCGGATGTGAATTCACTTCCGACGGCTTCCTCCCCCACCCTACGGACGACGCCGAGGTGGCGTCCCAATAGGTTCCAAGCCAGGAGGAGGTGGTCCTGGAGGCGCCGCAAGGCGATCTCCCGGACTCCAGGCGTAGAGGGGATAGAACCCCCAAGGGCACCGCGCCGGAACCTTCAATGGTTCCGGACTCCGGTAGGCAGCCTCCTTCCAAGAGGGGCAAGCCTACCGAGCCGATGACCTCCGTCCAACTGGAGGCACCAGACAATTTGCTGGAGGTGCTTAAAGGCGCCTCCATCGACGAGGAGCACCGCACTATTATGAGTGCGGTGATCGAGAAGGTTCAGTCCGTCAAGAGCGGACTGACTGAAGCCTGTGCTAGCCTTCTAACAGGCTTTGAGGTAAGTAAAGAATAAAAATATTACCGCATAGACAGTAGCCCCTGATGCTCTGTTCACCGTTCGGAAAGAAAAGCCGAATAGAGGATCTAATAACATTCGCAGGAGTCTAACATAATCAAGTCAATATGCATATGCAGGCTTCGCTGCTGGCCTCTGCCGCACTGACTGCGGAGGTGGATACGCTGAAGCAAAACCTCGCGCGGTCCGAGAACGAGCTCGGCCTTGCCAAAAGGCAACTCGAGGAGAAGGAAGGTAAGTAATACCTTGCGCAATTATATAGAGAAGATGTGGTTGCAAAAAATGACAGGATCAACGTGTTATTATAGGGGCCACGACCGAGGTGGCAACCCTTAAGCAAGCGCTGTCCGAGGCCGAAAACAGAGCGGCCGCAGAGCGCACGAAGAGAGAGAAGCAGGAGGCGCGGGTGGAGGAGGTGTAGAAAGAGCTCCAGGCTCTCGTGAAGAAACACGAGAGTTTGGAGCTTGACTCAAAGACGCAAGCGTCCGAGCTTGCGGCAGCCCTCAAAAGCGCGAAGTCTGCCAAGGCCGAAGCCCAGAAAGCCCTCAAAGAAATTGACGCGATGAAGAAGATAGCGGTGGGTAAGGCATTCATTATGCAAAGCAAGTACATGAAAGTGAATTACTTGTTACTTACCCGAGTCCGGAGCTCTCCAGGAGCATTCACAGATTTGCCCCGCAGTGCGTCTGATGCCGCCGCCTACTACCGAGCCGAGGAGGGGAGCTCGACAGAGAAGGTGTTCTGGTCTCAGTATGCTGAGGCCGGACACCTGGTGCCTTTGAGTGACCAGCT
Organism: Triticum urartu; assembly: GCF_003073215.2. Taxonomy (NCBI): domain Eukaryota; kingdom Viridiplantae; phylum Streptophyta; class Magnoliopsida; order Poales; family Poaceae; genus Triticum; species Triticum urartu. The sequence continues at coordinate 185,013,985 of NC_053024.1, read as the reverse complement.
GAAGCAAATGGTTGAGCTCCACAAGGTGGCCGAACAGGCCAGAAAGGGCCTCGTAGTTCGGCTTTGGCCTGGAGAGGCTCTGCCTGGGAGCTACTTCGGGCTGGTGAGGCGGCTGGTGGATGCCTGTCCACGGCTTGAAGTAATCAAGCGCTCCGTCTGCATTGAAGGTGCCCGTAGGGCGCTTGCCCGTGTGAAAGTGCACTGGGGCAAGATGGATGCGGAGAAGCTGGTGAAGGACGGGCCGCCGCCGGGCAAGGAGCATCACATCCCGGAAGCGTATTATGAGGGCGTCCTAAAGGGTGCCAGCCTTATAGCGGATGAATGCTCCAAAGATGTATTTTTTGAGTAAACTCGCATTTGTGATCCTGTACGCAGAAAACTTGTTCATATGCGCTCAGCAACGCTTTTGAATTTAAAATATTACCTTCTGTGCGGCCGTTTATCAAATTTGAGAGATGGCGAGTCGTCGGCTTCTGCCCCCATGCCGCGAGTGCTGGGGTGTTCGGGATAAACATGAGCGCTCTTTTTCCCATTCTTGGGTCCTTCGAGGGAGGCGCTCAACACAACGAACAAGGCAATCGGACTATAATGCTTGAACACTCTCACTTAGCCATAGAATTCTATAATTTTAAATTTCGGCGAAGCCCCTAGTGTTCGGAAGACCGAGTTCGGGGCGCTATCCACGCCTAGGCCGGACAAAGCCGGCTCCTCGCTCTAAGCGGCATAAGTCTTTAGGGACTCGAAAACCTCTCGAACAGCGACCAGCTCTCGCCTCATCATGACGGTCAGCTTTAGCTTTCTCTAGTGAGGTGCTTAGCCTAGCTCAACTGGGGCACAATCGCAGTAGTTCTCCTAGTGCTACCTTAGCCGATATAACGGAACGTAAGGTACCAAAACATAGGAGCCGGGCAAACCCAACTATTGACCCAAGACATGATTTGGAGCCGATGCATATAATGCTATAAGTTCGGGGTGCCGCACTTGTGAAAGTGTTCGGACTTCTCACACCATGTTGTGGGGTACTTAAGCCCCTGGCGTACTGGCCGTACCAAAGTGTACGGATGCAGCATGTCATTAATGAACATATATTCGTAAAAAAGAGTAATGCAATAATAGACGGAAGCTATGCATTGTTTGTTTAAAAAAGGCTGCGATCAAAGTAGGATGATACAAATAGTGCGATAAGCAAAAGATAGGACTATCAAATATGTCCTTTCCAGGGGCGAGCTGCGGAATGTTATGCGAAACAGGTATACTGCTCGTTATAGAGACCACCTTAGAGTTCTGTAGTGCGGCGTAGCTTTCTTCTTCCCTGGTTGTATCGTTTGTGCGGCAATTGTGCTGCCGGACAAGCCTTCCGAAGAATGGAGTCCTGAAAATAAGAGAAAATTAAGACATCAGCAGCCCCTAGTGCGGTTTAAGCCGCGTTTCGGGCGTGCCGTGATGGTGCCCCTCCCCCTGTGCCCATGGTATTTCCAAAGCGTAGTTATGTATGCGCAGCACTGGTTTCGCAAGTTCGCGAGGCCTGGGGTTGGGGCCGCATTTTTACGCTTGCACTGAATGTGCCGGGCGGTCTTGGTGTAGGTTACTCCGGGCGCGCTTGACGGTGTCCAGATGTTTAATGGCCGGACTAGAGAATTGTCTTGAGAGGCTGCTTTGTACTTCCACTATGATAGCCACCGTATGCTCCTCCGTTCGGAGAGAGCGTTCGGTGTTTCCATTAACCATGATGATGCCTCGAGGGCCTGGCATCTTGAGCTTGAGGTATGCGTAGTGCGGCACCGCATTGAATTTGGCAAATGTGGTTCGCCCGAGCAGTGCGTGATAGCCACTGCGGAACAGGACTATGTCGAAGATTAACTCCTCGCTTCAGAAATTATCCGGAGATCCGAAGACCACTTCAAGTGTAACTAAGCCTGTATAGTTGGCTTCTACACCTGGTATGACGCCTTTAAAGGTCGTTCTGGTGGGTTTAATCCTCGAGGGATCGATGCCCATTTTCCGCACTGTATCCTGATAAAGCAGGTTCAGGCTGCTGCCGCCGTCCATAAGGACTCTAGTGAGGTGAAATCCGTCAATAATTGGGTCCAGAACCAACGCGGCGAATCCTCCATGACGGATGCTAGTGGGGTGGTCCCTTCGATCAGAAGTGATCGGGCAGGAAGACCATGGGTTGAACTTTGGCGCGACTGGCTCCATCGCGTATACGTCCCTTAGCACACGCTTCCGCTCCCTCTTGGGGACGTGGGTTGCATATATCATGTTCACCGTCCGCACTTGTGGGGGGAAACCTTTCTGTCCACTGTTGTTCGGCGGCCGGGGCTCCTCCTCGTCATCGCTATGCAGCCCCTTGTCTCTACTTTTGGCATTTAACTTGCCTGCCTGCTTGAACACCCAACAATCTCTATTGGTGTGATTGGCTGGTTTTTCGGGGGTGCCATGTATCTGGCATGAGCGGTCGAGTATTCGGTCCAAACTGGATGGGCCCGGAGTATTTCTTTTGAATGGCTTTTTCCGCCGACCGGGTTTAGAGCCTCTGAATCCGGCATTAACTGTCGTATCCTCAGCATTGTTGCCGTTAATGCGGCTCTTTTGCTTGTTGCGACGCGACCTGCCACTGCTGTCCATGGTATCCGAATTACCAAGGCTCTTGGTCATGTTATTGCTGCGAGCTAGCCAGCTGTCTTCTCCTGCGCAAAAGCGAGTCATAAGTGTCGTGAGTGCTGCCATGGATTTTGGCTTTTCCTGTCCTAGGTGCCGTGCAAGCCACTCATCGCAGATGTTATGCTTGAAGGCTGCTAGGGCCTCTGCGTCCGGACAGTCGACGATTTGATTTTTCTTTGTTAGGAACCGTGTCCAGAATTGTCTGGCTGATTCTTCTGGCTGCTGAATTATGTGGCTTATGTCATCGGTGTCTGGTGGTCGCACATAAGTGCCCTGGAAATTGTTGAGGAATGCGGCTTCCAGGTCCTCCCAACAGCCAATTGATTATGCCGGCAAGCTATTAAGCCAATGCCGAGCTGGTCCTTTAAGCTTGAGTGGGAGGTATTTGATGGCGTGTAGGTCATCACCGCGGGCCATGTGGATATGAAGGAGATAGTCCTCGATCCATACCGCAGGATCTGTTGTGCCGTCATATGATTCGATGTTCACGGGTTTGAAACCCTCGGGGATTTGATGATCCATTACTTCATCTGTGAAGCATAGTTGGTGTGCGGCGCCTCTATACTGGGCTATATCACGACGTGGCTCAAACGAGCTTTGTCTACTGTGTTCGGCCCGGCCGGATTTACTATATCCGGCGTGACGAGTACCGTCTCGTGCCGTGGGGCGCCCACGTGATCCGTAGATCGATATTGTTTGCCTTGCCTTGTCCTCCAATATGTCTTGCAGGTCTGGCGCATTTTCCCATGCCTTGGTATTTTTTGAGCGGCACCGGGGTGCGGCTTGAGTGGAGGGCCGAGAGGCCTCTCTGTCGTGGCCACAGGGTGGCCGGTCGGCCGCATCATGCGCTGGCGATTTAGGTGCTTCCTCCTCTAATTGGGGTAGCAACCTGCGCTTTGGGTAGCTCTTGGAGGGGCGTTCGAGTTCATACTCTTCGGCCGCAAGGACTTCAGTCCATCTGTTGGCTAGCAAATCTTGATGAGCTCTAAGCTGTTGCTGTTTTTTCTTGAGGCTGCTCGCCGTGGCCATAAGCCTGCGTTTGAAACGCTCTTGTTCAACAGGATCCTCCGGCACGACAAATTCGTCGTCGTCGAGGCTTGCCTCGTCTTCGGAGGGAGGCATATAATTATCGTCCTCGACCTCTCTGTCTGCCGCTCTCTCATGAGGGCTGGCTTCTCTATCCTCCTGTGCTGAATCTTGCTGGAGGTGGTTGTCTTCGGCACTGTCCGGGGTGTTATTATCTCCCGTGCCGGAATCACAGTTTTTGTTTTGGCGAGATTTAGAGCGACGCCGCTGACGCCGACGCTTAGGCTGCTTCTTGGAGGGGTCATCATCCGCTGTTCCATCGCCATTGCCTTCCTTTGGGGTGTCCACCATGTATATATCATACGACGAGGTGGCTTTCCAGTGCCCTATAGGCGCCCATTCTTGATCGTCTCCTGCATCGGTGTCCATACCGTCGATGTCTTCGGAGTCGAAGTCGAGCATGTCGGTTAAATCATCGACAGTGGCTACGAAGTGGGTGGTGGGTGGGCTTTGAATTTCTTCATCATCCGCATCCCAACCTTGCAGACCATAATCTGGCCAGGGCTCTCCTGACAAAGAGAGAGACATTAGTGAATTCAGAATATCGCCGAAGGGCGAGTGCTGAAAGATGTCCGCGGCGGTGAACTCCATGATCGGCGCCCAATCGGGTCCGATCGGTCGGGGCGCGGAGGGCTCGGAGTCTGGAGAGGAGTCCGGCTCCTTGGAGTCACGGGCTTCACAGAGAATAGGGCTGGTGTTCGGCTCGATCGCCGTAGAGATTGCAACCCCCGAGGCGGTGTCTAACCACCCATCCTCGATTGGTGTGATCGGCTCCGAGCTAGGGGTCGGAGCGGACACATGTGCGGCTTCCAGGGCACTGTTCGGCGGCAGAGCTAAATCATGCCCATCATGACAGTGTGGTGCGCTCGGCTGTGGCTCGAATCCGTCGAAGATCAAGTCTCCTCGGATGTCGGCCGTGTAGTTCAAACTTCCAAATCTGACCTGATGGCCAGGGGCGTAGCTTTCGATCTGCTCCAGATGACCAAGCGAATTGGCCCGCAGTGCAAAGCCGCCGAATACGAAGATCTGTCCCGGGAGAAAAGTCTCACCCTGGATCGCATCGCTGTTGATGATCGGAGAATCCATCGGGCCTAAAAGTGACGACACAGAGGAACTCTCAATGAAAGCACCAATGTCGGTGTCAAAACCGGCGGATCTCGGGTAGGGGGTCCCGAACTCTGTGTCTAGGCTGGATGGTAACAGGAGGCAGGGGACACAATGTTTTACCCAGGTTCGGGCACTCTTGATGGAGGTAAAACCCTACGTCCTGCTTGATTAATATTGATGATATGGGTAGTACAAGAGTAGATCTACCACGAGATCAGAGAGGCTAAACCCTAGAAGCTAGCCTATGGTATGATTGTTGTTCGTCCTATGGACTAAAACTCTCCGGTTTATATAGACACCGGAGAGGGCTAGGGTTACACAGAGTCGGTTACAATGGTAGGAGATCTACATATCCGTATCGCCAAGCTTGCCTTCCACGCCAAGGAAAGTCCCTTCCGGACACGGGACGAAGTCTTCAATCTTGTATCTTCATAGTCTAGGAGTCCGGCCAAAGGTATAGTCCGGCCATCCGGACACCCCCTAATCCAGGACTCCCTCAGGAGGGAAGAAAACAAAGCAGCAATGACTCCTTTGCCCTGCATATGCAACCTTAAAATATCTATAGGTACACCACAATTTCCCTATATACTACTGTTCTTGGACTTGTTTTGCCATTCTCATACTTGGAACTGGTTTCTGAAACTTTGCATTCTGCTGTAGGTTATCTATCCTATGTACATTAGCTTCTCCTCAGCAAGATCGAAGGAGAAAGATGGCGGTTTATGCATCTAGCTTCGCTCTCGACAACGCTCCATCACAATGCTCTTTGACCAGCTACAAGAAGAGTCCGTTGCCGTGTATGCTTCTTGCATAGACCTTGGTGTGCTTGTATGCTTCTTACGAAGCATGTCTAAAAACTCCTCTATTTATATGTCTGTGTGCTAAAAAGTCTTTGGCTGCTCAAGTAGCAGTGTCAAAGCACGACAAAACAAAAAACTCCTCTATATAATCAAGTGAACTCTAGCCTATTATTTGTGTGATGTTCGATTATCATTTTCCTTTTTATGTGTGATATGCTGCCCCATAGTCTGTAGATGATTTCTTCTTTTCATAGATGATTTTGTCTCCCCTTTGTTTTAGATTCTGGTCATCTCCTCCTTTTTTCATAGCCTTTAAGGCTCTGGCCCATTCCTATTTTTACTTCGGCCTAGTAGGCCCATTCTTGGCCGTGCCTCATATCCAGACAAGGTGTGGGTTGTGTGCCTGAAGACTGGCCTATGTATTGTCCCCCATAACCTGCATGCTCTCTTACTCCACCCCACCAATCCCGCCGTCACACTCTCCGCGCATCCATTTCTAGGGTTTCTTCCCTCACTACATCTCTTGGTGCCCTGGGCTTATGGGGTCTTCTTCAACTGATGAAGCTGCATCCTATACCGCCGTTTAAGTTCAAGGTAGATTCCATTCTTTCCCTGTTCCTCTAAGCTCAGTCGCTGCCCCTGTATTCTTAGATCCAGTCGTCCTTTCTCAGCGCGTAAGTTGGCGGATAGTCTAAACTATTTTATAATCTTGCTAGGTATTTCGTCCTCGTCTGTCTGTTCCAGAAGAAATATTACAAGAGCTTTTCTTTCTTATGGTGAAACAAAATGCCCAGAGATCCGGACACACTACCATTTCCAAATCATTTTCTCTCCTGATAGTAGAACTGCACGTAGGCACTTTGATAATGCATTGGCTAAAGCTTTTTAGCTTAAGTGTGATGAAATTGTTACTATTGATACTCCTGACCAGGAGTTCTTAATTAGCATCCCAAACAAGCAGCAGAACGAACATGCAGTCGAGTTCCTTCAGTCCGAACAAAGGCTTAACCTGGGTAATATATACTTTACCACCCTCTGTGCAGATGAAAACTCAACATTTTGTGGCACACCAGCCTATTATTTCAATGATAACCATGCTGGATCCCAGGTTTTAGTTGAAATAACAAACCTCCCGCTGCATCTTTGGACATTCAAGACAGTGGATTTTATGTTGCATCCATATTGTGTCATCTCTGAGCTTTACCCTGACACAATCACCTACAATGATCTTGTCGCGTTCCGATGCATCTGTTGGATAGACGCGCCAGAAAATGTGCCATTACGGATGAATATCAAGATCAGACGTAGGTTTAGGGATCGAGCAAACACAGCAATAGGGATCCACCTGGACATGTTCACTGTGCTTATTAGTGTGCTTAACAACCCTTTCAGCAAGATAATGAGGCCCATTGAGCCATTACCACCTGTGCCAAATGCTCGGGACATCATCGTCGATGCTACTGCCCCACACTGTTTTCTTCAAGACACGGAGGTCGACCCCGATAGATTCCAAGAGCTATCACATTCTATAATCCTCAAACGAGAAGATGGTGTTGAACCCATAGACACAAAGGAAATATTTTCTACAGTCATTCGGTATATACCAGCGTCAAGATACGTCATGGTGAAGCCAATTAGCTTTGATGCTTTCCTTGTATACTATCAAGGGGATGTTCAGTATGCTACGTTTGCAGCATTCAGATCAACTGTTCTGGCAAGGGGACACACTGAGCTAGGCGGCCACATCTTCAAGACTATTCCTTGGTGTTCTTCTTATGGTCGCCAGCAAATTTCACTTACCCGATTTATTCGTGTGAGTATAAGTGAACTTCCGGCTGGAATCCTCCGACACGAAATAGCAAGCCAGCTGTTGAGCCCATTTTTGTCTTGGTTGAAGAGAATGGTTTGCCTGGACAGGGCTTCATAAATACACTTAGATATGAGTGTTTTGGCTGGGTTGACAGTGTGATTGATATCCCAAATTATATTACCATCTACATAACGCCATGTGGATGCAAATCAGACTATATGCATACAGGACATCATTACATGCCACTGTACACGTGACAGGCAAAGATAACGGTTCAATCTCCAACTATGCTGGAAAACTAAGGTATACTATATGTGTGAGTCAATTTATGTACACATACTGACAAGGTCCTATGATATAACAGTTAGCTTATTTCTTCACTTCCCACAGGAATATTGCTGTGATGAAGCCTACAAAAGTTGATGTATTCTGCTCTCTGAGCAAACTGTTATACATGAAATAGGGGAGAAGATCGAAAACTTCAACTACCTATCACAAATGTCTTATTAGCAAGAAACCTTACTATGCCACCAGTCTATTTTTATTTTCAAACTGTAACGCCAGGTTAAGACTTGTATTACCTGCTTCTCTTTTCTATTACTTGCGATCAACAATTACAGTGGCCCTCTGTGTACCTTTCTATTCGCATTTTGCCTTTCCAACTACTACTATGGAGGCCCTTGAAAGTTGTGGTGTATGGGCCCAGAGACAATAGCCCAGCCAAAAGGCCCATATAGACATATCATATATTGCTATGAAGGCAGCCAGATGAAACCCTAGATCGGCAGAGTGTTCTCTCCCGCATGTTCAGTGCCTCACTCCCAAACAATGACCACACCGGCGTGAGCGCAGTCAATATTACTAACCGCTGTTTCGCCATGTGTTTCAGCATCTAGATGCTTGGAGAACTCCTCATCAGGACCACAGGTAACTACCCTTACGATTCAGTGATGTAGCCGCAAATCTATGTGCCCCTTTTCTAATTAAGCTTGCAGCTATGTTCGGCGCTTAATCTATCTACCTGATTTCACAGGAGATGCCACTGGATGCAGAGGAGATACATTCCAGGTTTTCTCCGGATGAAGAATACTCCAACAATAACCAATCTGAAGGCCGACTGCTTGAGGTGGCTTTCTTTCAGAAAAATAAAAAAGCATTCCTTTGACCAGAATGATTTTCCTTGGTATGCACTGAAGCTGTTCCAATTTTTTATGCAGGAGGAGATGGCAGGCATGGAAGAGGCCTACACTCAGTATGAGAATTCGCAGCCCCGCTGTGAGGTTGGTGGTTATATAGTAGAAAACAACTGATACTTTAGTCATCTGTTGTGGATACTTTTTCTATGCCTATTTCCTCTCAGCAAGATTCGTACTTTAAGCTTCGTGGGCTTATTATGAAAACTATTTCTTAATGTCATGAAGTTTTAAGCAGGCTAAAAGATATGCCTGTACTGACACCACTCAGCAAGGCAAATTTTGAACCACGAAAACCAATGCTGGCGTGGTCATCTAAAAAGAATACACCAAATATTTCCATACAAGCACACACCAAAGTCTTTTTGTTTCATATAGGCACAGTACTAGAGAGCTTCCTGCATTATTTCAGTGTTGGATGTGTGTCTTTTTGTTTCATACAGGCACAATACTCCTGTTTATACATTGCATTCAGGATTCAATTCACACTTGTGATAGTCATTAGTTCATGCTTGTGATAATTAGAACCTACCAGGTAGTGAATGTTGTGGTCTACACCGTCGATGCATAGCTTATGCTCTTGTGCATAAAGTTGTCCAGGATAAATTAGTTATCTTCATTCAGCTGTTACCATAGCAAAAACTAATATGGTGTTAGTTCTGCTTGGGTTATTCAAAGTAGACTTTCCCTTCTAAAAGCTTTTATCTGCTGAAATATGATTCATGCCCTCGCGCCTAATGACATCCGTTTAAAATCACAGGCCATACCACCGATGATCAAAATCCCTTACATGATGATGTTGGATGTTCTTTTACAGACTTTAGAACTTCCAGCAGCTGAATATCGAAGTAAAGCATGTGACGGCGGTAGAGTATGTGTCACTGTTTTTTTCCATACGCCCACATCATATGTTGAAGATCATGGCAGTTGTATGGCTATTCCCGGGGTACAATGTATCGATCATGTAATGTCAGAGGACACAGCTGCCATGGAGGCAATTGGATACATAAAATGCATGGTTAAGACTGAACTAAGAGACTACAATTACAGCAACATGAAGAAACTGGATGAGGAAAATCAGTCTCTAAAGCATGAGTTAGCAGTGGCGAAGTATAACAAGCAAAAAACACAGGCGAAGAACAGATCCATCAAGAACAAATTAATGATGGCTAGGTATAAGAACAAGAAAAATGCCATGGGCTGGTTCGTTCTTACAAGATACATGCATGGATTATCTGATCATATATGCAATGTGACAGCGCTCAACAGATCATCTGGGAAAGAACCCATGGATCAGCTTATGAACGAACCTCTTAACAACATTGAGAAGATAGCAGAAAGGCTCAAGCGCAGGGTGCTCAAATCAGAAAAGCAACTAAAAAGCATCAGGAGAGGTTTCTAGAGTTCTGTTCTACAAGAGTGGATCCTAAACCAGACCTTTTAGAATTGCAGTATATTCCGATCCTTTTGTTTAACCGCATAGATTAACCGTAATGTACAATTATATTTCTCTGTCTGTGTAAGACTTGCGAAGACTGTGTAAGAAGTAATGATGGCCCTGTTAAGACTCCGTTGCTTGTACCGTTTATGTCTGTGTGACTTTTTATTTAATTTTTAGTGCCATTTATGTCTCTATAACTGGCATAGCCAAGGCCATCAATATACTACAGGATTCCTATTGCGTATACAATTCATGTTTCTGTAGATAGCAAAACTAAATTCGCTAATGCAGTGAAAAATAGCTCGTTTCTATCTGCCTATGAAAATCCGATCGCACGGCTGTGAGAGTGGGATCATATTCTAAAATACACGTGCTAAAAAAATGAATAAAGCCTTGGGCCTGGTGTCCATATCAGGCCGCACTGAAAACCCTTGCCAAGCCCACAGCACTCCATATACAGCAAGCACACTGGCTCCAACTCACAGATTCTAGGGTTTCTATCAGCCGCATCCATTTCCAGTTCGATCTACCACCCCCCGAGCCGCCTCTATCTTCCAACTTCGTAAACCACACATCCAGTGCAAGGATATGGCGGGCGAGAATCCGGATTCTCCATTGGACGAAGAACTCATGGTCAGGGGCCTTCCACAGGTACGTGCCTCAAGACAATTGGGTAATTTACTTCCTATTTATATAGTCGATTAAAGCATTTATGCAATGACATCTTTGTCCATTTGCGTGATGCATGCCTGATTTACAACTTGCAGATGTCGCCAACCCATGTCAACATAAGCAAACATTACATTATTCAACAAGCCACGAACAATCTTAAGCTGCAAATAACTGACCATGACATACTTGACATGGGAGAGCATGGCCTAATTGCCTCTCTTTCAATCAATTTACCACCTCATAGAGGCTGGGCAGCCACAGAACCAAAAAAATTATGGGGATTTCAAAACTACATCCGTCGAAGCTGCTGAATCAGCTAATGTAGCTGCAATAAGCTATCTACAAGAAAACAACATAGTAGTATTTGATGATGCAAACCTACAACCCCTAAAGAAATGCAGAAGAGAACTTCTACAAGCAATATCCTGGTCATGGGGTTTTGAGCAATCTACTATGCAGCTTAAAAAACAAGTCGAAGCCATGGAAAGAGATAGGGTGCAACCATTAACATTGCTGCTTTCATCCGATGACGACAGTCCAAATACACCGCTTCTTGAGGTATATTAGACATAATTTTGTCTTAGTTTTTGTACCAGTTTTACACATACAAAAAATAGACCATGTATATCTCATAACAAGTTTCAGGAACCCGATGATGAATTGGTTCCAACACCTGAAGCAGAACCATAGTTCAATGGCAGCGCAACCAACACACCGCTAGCTGAAGTGATCTCTAACCTCTTTCCTGCCACCAGCAAGCTGGACCCAGAAATCACAGGCAACGGAACTACTAGGTAAAACACTCACAAGAAAAACCTACTAAATCAACTATCTTCCTCTTTGACCAACCAACAAAGCACTGTATGCAGGGTGTCTGGAAAAAGAAGTGCAAAAAGAGCATTGTTCGACCATGGCAATGAGCTGTAAACCCAAGCAACAACGTCGACCAGGATACTTTTGAAAGCTAGCTCAAAGGCATTACCAAAACTTATTATCCTTCGTGCGGATTATTTTCATGCAGCCAAAACTTTAATCCTATCTTATGAAATCCCATGTACTGACTATGCTATATCTATGTGCATACGCTTAATTACTTCAGACAAACAGAATTACAATGTTAGGCAAAAGCATATAGCTCACTAATAGTTTAGAGTCTTCATCATCATTGCATTACATAAATAGCATAGAGGATACATTACTGCCAAAAGAAAAGCATCCTGGTTCCCTTGGCCCAACAAACCCGACCATAGTCGATCAAACGACTGAACATTACTAAACATAGGCATACCATCATACTAGAGAACATATCTACATGTCCTTGCAGAACACCTTCCCACCTTCCTACTTCCAAACTGCATCACAGAAACCTACAAAAACCCATACTTACTTAGACCAGGAAATAAACTAAATATTTCTTTCAGAAATAAAATTATGTTTCATACACCAACCTCTTCAGATTTTGTGCACAGTGAACACTGGCACCCCCTTGCAATGTCGGAGAGAAAAGACACAAATTTCCCGTTCTTTCAGCTTCGCTCTTTCCACAAAGCTGCTCCAGTTATGTGTTATAGCAGCCCTCTTGTCAACCCCTTTCATCAGTCGAACATAGGTTAAACAACGCCCAGATGAAAGCTTAATCCGCATTCGATCAACCGGACTGGAGAGAAACTTCATGAAGTGCTTCTCAGTGAACAAAGTAGAGAAGTACTACAAGCATTCAACAGACTTATAGTTATACACTATGATTGATAGAGTAGGCAAAATACACATATAGGCAAATAAATTCGCTTCTCACCATTCTCTGCCCAGCTTTGGTAAAAGTCTTGTTCATCTCACACACATAGTGCCTAATAGCAGGCTTAACAGAATGAACATAGCAGCTAAGACGCTTTCGAGCACACTTTGACATTATAAATTTCTTTGAATACATCCAGTCGGCTTCAGAATTAGGATCATATCCTTACAATAAAAGTAAAATAATTAATTTCCTATCTATAGAAATAAACACTCTGGATTATCTAGCATTAGTCCTTACCAACTGAGTACTCTCTAGGGCAGTCACACACACCCTTGCATGTCTTCTGAAGCTTCTTTTTCTTCATACGGTAGCACATGCCTCAATAATTCAACAAACAAATGGCCCATAAGAGCAAATGACTAAAGTACATATCATGGCCACATTTTATTAGGTTAAATGTCTGATGTTTACCATTACTAAAAATACCTTCATCAGAGCTTGTGTCCACGCCATCATCAGAGCTTCTGTACGCCCGTTCATCAGAGCTCGTGTCCACACCTTCATCAGAGCTGGTGTACGCGGGTTCATCAGAGCTCGTGTCCAGAGCTTGATCAGAGCTGTTGTCCGCGCTCTCATTAGAGCTAATGTTCACAGGATCGTTGATGCGATCTCCCCTCATGCCTTCAAACCTAAACAACAAAGATTTTCAATCGGCACAAACTAGGTGGAAACAGGCAGAAAACATCGTGCTGAAAAAAGACAGCAATGGAGTAGGAGTTGGCTGAAAACGAAAGGAGTTGCCAAATCCAAATGAATGCGGACCAGATCCATGTTTCAAATAAGCCCCAGCTAGTCCAAAAGGGGAAGAAATCTCACCAGCACGCAAACGCTAGGGTTTGTCTCTCAAGGAAGGGTTCGACCACCAGACGGAGATGCCGAGTAAGAGGAATAGCAGGGGACCGATGCCTGCCGCTTGATATTCTACAACGAGCGGGCCAGGCAGAAAAATTACCCGTGGGCCAAACAACAAGCAAGCCAGCCCAGTAAACCTTAAATACTCTGTAAATAATATTAGACATGCTTCTAAAAGAAAACAGACACATAGCTCTTTTTTTAGGAGAAACAGGCACATAACTTTCAGTCCACATAATGCATGCATATGCCTCACTAATTGGTACAACGGTTTTTTATTGAGAGACACAACCTTTTCAAAACACTTCTAATTTAATTTTTCATAGCAATGGCTGTTTTTTTGTTTCAACTCTGACTCTATGCTATTAAAGTAAACCAAGTATATTAAAATAAACCAACTATATTCATATATGCCTCAGTAATTGGTATAGCCGATTTTTATCAAGAGAGACAACATTTCAAAACACTTCTATCTTCATTTTTCATACCAACGAATATTTTTTTTCTTTCGGCTTTCACTCTATGCTATTAAAATAAATAAACTATTTTAAGATAAACCGACTATATTATATCTTTTTCCCTTAGGTTTCTTATCTTTTCCCCTCTTTTTTTCCAAGAAATATATGCATGCCCAACTTTTTCATCATGATAACCATGTTTTCAAACTTGCTAAAAAAATACAACAGAGCCAGCTTTGCTTTCTCATCATACTGCATGTTTTCAAACTTGCTGAAAAAATGCAGTCAAGCCAACTTTACTCTCATCATCCTAAGAAATATATGCATGCACAAATTTTTCATCATGATAACCATCATTTCAAACTTGCTAAAAATTTACAAAGATGCCAACTTTACTACCTCATCATAGTGGCCATTTTTTTAGATTGAACATGTTCATATTATGCAAAATTTCCCTTTTCCTAGACTATGGTTCAGTTCAAGGTTCTTGCAGCATGAAACTCTTTTCATCGACAACATCTCTTCAGCGGGTCTCTGCGCCATTTGGCGCAACGGGACAACTAGTTAAGTTAAAAACAGAGTAACACCTTAAGTAAGATGACATGATGTAGAGGGATAGACTCATGCAATATGAAGAAAACCCCATCTTGTTATCCTCGATGGCAACAATACAATACGTGCCTTGCTGCCCCTACTGTCACTGGGAAAGGACACTGCAAGATTGAAGCCAAAGCTAAGCACTTCTCCCATTGCAAGAAAGATCAATCTAGTAGGCCAAAACAAACTGATAATTCAAAGAGACTTGCAAAGATAACCAATCATACATAAAAGAATTCAGATAAGATTCAAATATTATTCATAGATAGACTTGATCATAAACCCACAATTCATCGGTCTCAACAAACACACCGCAAAAGAGAAGATTACATCAAATAGATCTCCACAAGAGAGGGGGAGTGAGGGAGTCCTGGATTAGGGGGTGTCCGGATAGCCAGACTATACCTTTGGCCGGACTCCTGGACTATGAAGATACAGGATTGAAGACTTCGTCCCGTGTCCGGAAGGGACTTTCCTTGGCGTGGAAGGCAAGCTTGGCGATACGGATATGTAGATCTCCTACCATTGTAATCGACTCTGTGTAACCCTAGCCCTCTCTGGTGTCTATATAAACCGGAGGGTTTTAGTCCGTAGGACGAACAACAATCATACCATAGGCTAGCTTCTAGGGTTTAGCCTCCTTGATCTCGTGGTAGATCTACTCTTGTACTACCCATATCATCAATATTAATCAACCAGGACGTAGGGTTTTACCTCCATCAAGAGGGCCCGAACCTAGGTAAAACATTGTGTCCCCTACCTCCTGTTACCATCCGCCTAGACGCACAGTTCGGGACCCCCTACCCGAGATCCGCCGGTTTTGACACCGACATTGGTGCTTTCATTGAGAGTTCCTCTGTGTAGTCAGTTTTAGGCCTGATGGCTCCTTCAATCATCAACGACGATGTGACCCAGGGTGAGACTTTTCTCCCCGGACAGATCTTCGTATTTGGCGGCTTTGCACTGCGGGCCAATTCGCTTGGCCATCTGGAGCAGATCGAAAGCTACGCCCCTGGCCGTCAGGTCAGATTTGGAAGTTTAAACTACACAGCGGACCTCTGCGGAGACTTGATCTTCGACGGATTCGAGCCACAGCCGAGCGCGCCGCACTGTCACGATGGGCATGATCTAGCTCTACCGCCGAACAGTGCCCTAGAGGCCGCACCCGCATCAGCTCCGACCCTTAATTCGGAGCCAACTGCCCCAATCGAGGATGGGTTGTTGGACACTGCCTCGGGGGCTGCAATCTCTACGGTGATCGAGCCGAACACCAGCCCTATTCTCTGCGAAGCCCCTGACTCCAAGGAGCCGGACTCCTCTCCAGACTCCGAGCCCTCCGCACCCCTACCGATCGAACCCGATTGGGCGCCGATCATGGAGTTCACTGCCGCGGACATCTTTCAGCACTCGCCCTTCAGCGATATTCTGAACTCACTAAAGTCTCTCTCTTTATCAGGAGAGCCCTGGCCGGACTATGGTCAACAAGGTTGGGATGCGGATGATGAAGAAATTCAAAGCCCACCCACCACCCACTTCGTAGCCTCTGTCGATAATTTAAACGACGTGCTCGACTTCGACTCCGAAGACATCGACGGTATGGACGGCGATGTAGGAGATGAACATGAACCAACGCCTATAAGTCACTGGACAGCCACCTCATCTCATGATGTATACATGGTGGACACACCCAAAGGAAGCGACGACGAGGAACACAAGGATGCAACGAGGGATCGTTCACTCGAAAAGCAATCAAAGCGGCGACGTAAGCGCCGCTCCAAGCCCCGCCTTGACAGAGACAGCAGCCATACAGACCCAGCCATAGAGCAGGATGAGCCGGCGGATGATGAACATGCCTTCGAGCAACCGTCCGAACAGGGCAACTTGGATAAACAAACCGAACACCCCGTCCTCGGCGAAAACAACAGTCCAGACGACCTTACGCCGGATAAGCTCATGGAGCAGAAGAACCTCCACGAAGGGCTCGTCGCTACTGCGTGTAGCCTGAAAAAGCAGAAGCGGAAGCTCAAAACTGCGGAAGATGCACTCAGAATCAGATGGAGCAAAGTACGCAACACCGCAGACAAATATGGCGGCAGTCGCTGCACAAAAAGCTATCCAAAGCGAAAGCTACTGCCTGAATTTGACGAGGAGGCCTTAGAGCCCCCGCAGTCAAAAAATAGGAAAGCCACCCGGTCGGATAGACGACCGCATGGCCAGCATGGAGCGGCAAGCGGCGATGCACACAAGCCGGCACGCGATCCACCAAAGGATCCGCATCAAAAAGATGGCCCAGCCAGATCTAGTGAGCAATGCAACACAACAAATATCCGAACATCACGGCACACCCAAATACAGGGGTGCCGCACACCCCCTATGTTTCACCAATGAGGTGCTAGACCATGAATTTCCAGCGGGATTCAAGCCCGTAAACATAGAGGCGTACGACGGAACAACAGACCCTGGGGTCTGGATCAAGGATTATATCCTCCACATACACATGGCCAGGGGAGATGACCTCCACACCATAAAATACTTACCCCTCAAGCTTAAAGGGCCAGCCCGACATTGGCTCAAAAGCCTTCCCGAAAACACCATTGGAAGTTGGGAAGAGCTTGAGGATGCTTTCCGGGCAAATTTTCAAGGGACCTATGTCCACCCTCCAGATGCAGACGATCTCAATCACATAACTCAACAGCCCGGAGAGTCAGCCCAGAAATTCTGGAACAGATTTCTTACTAAAAAGAATCAGATAGTCGACTGTCCAGACGCTGAAGCCCTAGCAGCTTTTAAGCATAACGTTCGAGACGAATGGCTCGCCAGACACCTCGGCCAAGAAAAGCCAAGAACAATGGCCGCATTAACAAGCCTCATGACCCGCTTTTGCGTAGGAGAGGACAGCTGGTTGGCAAGATGTAGCACCAGCGACCCAAGTACATCCGAAGTTAGGGATGGAAATGGAAAACCCCGACGCAACAAGGACCAGCGCCAGAATAAGAGAAACAGCCCAAAGAGCACGGCGGTCAACGCCGGATTCAAAAGCTCGCGGCAGAATCAGAGAAGGCCGCCCCTCAAGGATAACAGGGACGAGCTATCCAACTTAAACAAAATCTTGGACAAGATATGTCAAATACACAGTACTCCCGGGAAGCCTGCGAACCATACCCACAGAGATTGTTGGGTTTTCAAGCAATCCAGCAAACTCAATGCCGAACACAAGGGGCCCGACACACCAAGTGAGGACGACGACGAACCCCACAAGCAGAGCACCAGGAAACAAAAGGATTTCCCACAAGAAGTCAAAACAGTAAACTTACTTCACGTGACGAACAGAATGGCGCCAACAGAAATACGCGCCATACGGCCTATCCCAAAGGAGTCTCGCCAATGGTTGTTAAAACCGATCACCTTCGACCATCAGGATTACTCTAGAAGTATCCGGAACGCAGGCTGGACTGCCTTGGTATTAGATCCAATAATCGGCGGACTCCACTTTACAAACGTCCTGATGGACGGCGGCAGTGGTCTAAACCTGTTATACCAGGACGCAATCCGCAACATGGGGATAGACCCAACAAAAATTCGCCATAGCAAAACCTCCTTTCAAGGGGTAACGCCAGGCCCGGATGCCCATTGCATGGGTTCTCTCCGGCTAGAAGTTATGTTCGGCTCCCCCGATAACTTCCGTCACGAACAGCTAACTTCCCACATCGCCCCATTCTCAAGTAGCTATCAAGCACTGCTGGGACGCGAAGCTTTTGCCCGCTTTAACGCAATACCGCATTATGCATCTCTCATGCTTAAGATGCCCGGTCCACGAGGCATCATCTCATTAAAGGGAAAACATTGAGTGTTCCCCCCGCGCGGAAGACAGTGCGGCTGCCTTGACAGCCCCACAATAAAGCGCTTCACCAGCCAAAGCACCTAAATAGGTCGTCAAGACCATGGACACGGCTAGACAAGTCCGACATAAACATACAATTGATAAAGGCTTAATAGTCGTATGCCCCTGTACTAGGGGCTCCGCGCATATAAAACAAGAGACAATAAAGCTCAATTTTACCCATTTCGATTTATACTTCATTTATTTAGTATAACTCATGTTTGGCACGATCTTTCTTTAACTAAGTTCCTCTCTTTTACACATGAACACCGTGCTACGCCCGTCCAGGATATGGCACAACGGAGACACAGGCGCAGACGTGCAGCAGGGACCCGTTCCAAGGATTCTTTTCAGATTAAGACCCTGTGTAAACCATTTTTATTGTCTCTTGTTGATACACATCCCCTGGTTTCTTGGTATAACCAAGGAGGAGGCTGGCGTTTTGGCATGTGGCCACGTCAGAGTTTTTGCGCGTACCTGGACACTAGGGGCTTATTACTAAGGGCGTTATCCCGCCCGCCCTCATAAAGACCGAATACCTTAGGGAGTGTTCGGCGTCGCGAGCTTGGCCTTATATGCATCAGCTCTGAATCATGTCTTTGGCAAAATGTTGGGTTTGCCCGGCTCCTGTGTTTTGTTACCTTACGTTCCGCTCTATCGGCTAAGGCGGCACCAGGAGAACTACTGCGATTGTGCCCCGGTTCGGCCAGGCGAGCACCTCAGTAGAGAAAGCCGAAAACTGACTGTCATGATATAGCGTGACACTGGTCAACCACTCAATGACTTACCGGAATCTTTAGGATTCCTCCGCATTAACGAAGGGCCGCTTCCGGGCCAGGCACATACGCGCCCCGAGTTCGGGCGAGCGCAGCCGCCACCAGGGGCTATATAAGTAGCCTCACTGTCAAACTCCTATGGCTAAGTGAAAGTGATAAAGCATCATAGTCCGATTGCCTAGTTCGCTGCGCTATCACCTCCTTTGTAGGACCAAGACGTTGGATCAAGTGTGAAAATGAGCCTTCTGCGAACACCCCCGCATTATGTGCGTGGGGGCTGAAGCCGACGACTGCCATCTTTCAGAATATATATACATATATGTTAAACGGCCGCACAGGAGGTATTATAATACTTGCAGGCACAAGTATAAAAAGCTTCTACAATTTATCAAAATATTGTTTTACAATAATGCTATTCGAATATAGTGTCCTTCGAGCACTGCGTCTCTATTAAATGAGCGCCTTGCAGAACTTCCTGAAAATAGTGCTCGGCAGGTACTCGGCTTCCATCCGAGTCTGGGGATGCAATAGCGGTGGCCTCCATTTCCGCCCAGTATGTCTTGACGCGGGCAAGATCCATCCACGCACCCGCTATGCACGCTGACCTCTTCATTGCATTGATATGCGGCGCCGCACCAAGGAACTGCTGCACCAAGTTGAAATAACTTTTCGGCTCTGGCCTCTCTGGCCACAGATGACTCATGACATACTTCATGGTGAGTCCGGACAACCTATTTAGCTCGGCCCATTCGGCCAAACAATCGGCTAATGATAGCGGACGCTCCGGATTGTGGAACTGCGACCAAAAGAGCTTTTCCACTTCGCGATCTTCTTGATCTCGGAAGTGTTCGGCCGCATCCGCGGCACTCGCTGCCAAATCCAGATAGGTGTCCGCCGTACTCCACATCCGATCCAACGGAGCATGTTTAGGATCACAGAACTTCCTCCGCAGCATAAAGGGCTTTCCAGCCGCGATCTATCCGGCCTGACGCAACTCCTCCTTCATAGCCCACATCACAGAGCGAGCATCCTTGGCATCGGCAACGGCCTTCTCCAGGTCCATCTGTTTCGCCCGATCTTCTTTTTCAAGAAGCTTGCATCGGTCAGCAGCGTTCTTGAGCTTCACGGCCATCTCGTCCATTTCCTTCTTGCTTCGGCAGTGAGCAGCCTGTTCGGCTTTCAGCTCTTCAATTGCCTTTCCGGCAGCCGCATCACTTTTCCTGGCTTGCTCATTGGCTCGGGCAAGTTCCGCCTAAAGATTCTCCATGGTGGCAGCACCATCTGCATCAAGCGCACACATTGTAAGATACTGGCATAAAGCTCCTCTTACCAAGTGCCACCGGAGGAATTACATACCTTGCGCCTCGTCAAGCCGCTTCTTGACAAGCGCGATGTCGGCATCTTCCACGCCAAGTTGCCTATTTAGCTCGGCAAATTCATCAGTCCGGCTTGCCACCGGACACTTCGCCACCTACGTATGAAGGCGACATATTAGACCTGGGATTATGATCCTCTGCGCGCCGTCACTTTTGACAATGCACAGAGTCTCAGGGGCTACTATCTACACAGGGCGCATCTTATTTATGCGCAACTGTCCAAAAAGGGTACATTATTTCGCGTACCTCAAAACCTGTCAGTAAACTCCTAGCGGCCTCATGCAATCCGCTCTCTGCGGATGAAATCCTCTCAATCACCGTACCCATCAATGCACGGTGCTCCTCTGAGATAGATGCTCGCCCTAGCAGATCCTTCAGCTCCTCTGACCGCGCACCAGACGGCGCCGGACTCGTCCGATGGCCCTTTTCGAAGGCCGGACACAGAGGACTTTGGGGGGCCAGATGACTGCCTTCCGACCCTGCCGGATTTGGAGAAACCATCCCCGACGATACCTCAGGGTCGCCTGCCTCGCAAGGCGGTATGGCAGGGGGAGGCGTTCCGCTCTCCATCATCTCCGGAAGAAGATCCCCCGAAGATGAGCTCTGCTGAGAAGGGCTAAGGTCCGAGCTACAAGGTAAATTTTTGATTACTTTTCTCAGATATAAAGCAAGGATTTCTCTCGTTCCTTAAAAAGAAAACTCCTCTCTACTTACGGCTCGGTGGAGGGCTGATCCCCTTGAGGGCATAATTCGGCCGAAGTATCCCCCAGCACAGGACCCTCTGGCGCAGATTTCTTCCCCAGCTTTGAGGCCATGGTCTCCAGGTCTTCAGAGGCGGTCCTCTTCTTCCCCCGAGGAGATGAATTTTCGATTCCTCCCTTCCGGACAACCTCCTTCGAGGAGGCTGTAGCTTCCTTGTCCCCTCCCTCTCTTTCCTTTGAAGGCACAACCTCCAACATCCTGACTAGCACGGGACCCGGCGTGGTCTCGGGGAGGGGGTCCGGACACCTGATTAGCTTTGCTTTCGCTATCCACTCCTGTTTAAAGGACGGCTCTTTTAGGGGCAATTTTATGATAAATATACGGATAGCGAGTCCGGGCACAAGGCTACTTACTTGAGTATCCGGACGATTGCAGCTCAGACCTACGTCCTCCGTAGAATCCGAACACACTACTTGTGGTCCGAAGAACAATTTGTACATCTCCACGGGAGTCATGCCAAGAAAATGTTGGAGAACTCGTGGTCCCTCCAGGTTGAACTCCCACAGGCAGAGGGGGCGACGTTTGCAGGGCAGAACTCGGCGAATTAACATAACCTGCATCACCACGACCAGACTGATGTCTCTTTCTAGGAGATCTCGGATGCGGCCCTGCAACAGGGGCACGTCCTTTGCCGGCCCCAGTCCAGCCCCTTATTGAACCATGACGCCAGTCGTGGCGGGGGACCCAAGCGGAAAGCTGGCAGCGCCACCCACTTGGTGCTCCTAGGAGCTGTGACATAAAACCACTCTCGTTGCCATAAGCTGGACTCCCCTGGAAAAGAGCCCTCGGGCCATGGAGCACCAGCATTCTTGCTTATAAAAGCACCTCCGCACTGTGCGTGCCGTCCCTCGGTCATCTTCGGCTCTACTTTGAAGGTCTTGAGCCATAGTCCGAAGTTAGGAGTAATACAGAGGAAGGCTTCACACGACGATGAATGAGGAAATATGGAGGATGGACTCCGGAGCTAAGTCATGAAATTCCAGCCCATAATAAAACATGAACCCCCTCACGAAGGGATCAGTCGGGAATCCTAGCCCCCGAAGGAAGTGAGACATGAACTCCACACTCTCACCAGGATTGGGAGTGGGAATGACCTGCCCTTGAGCAGGCAGCCTATGCGAGATTTCGCCGGTCAAGAACCTGGCCTCACTCAACTTCAGCACGTTCTCCTCCGTGACGGAGGAGGGCATCCATCGTCCTCGAAGGTCGGAACCAGACATTGTCGAAGGTCCGAAGCGCCTGAAATCTGGAGCCTTGGGTGTTGGAACTCGACGAGAATGGCGAACTCGTTTGAGATTGAAAGAAAGGAGTAAGGCCTTGGTCTCTTTATAAGAGGTTGAATACCAAGGGCCCTCCCCGTGACTGTTTGGGACTCGCCTTTGATCGAGAAAACATACCAATGGGTACGGTTGGATTACCCACGCCCGTATTGATGAGAATCTCGGAATAAGGGGACACGATCTCTGCTTTGACAAGGCGTGCCAAGGAAACCGCCTCGCTAAACGCGATGAGGTGAGACAGTAAAACGATTCGAATAAAGACTTGGCCGTGGTGTGATGTCATGCTACGGAATACGTCAGCAGATTAGATTTGTGTAAATATTATTCTCTCTATGGCAATATGTGGAAATTTATTTTGCAGAGCTAGACACTACCTTTGTGTTCAAAATCTTCTATGAAGTACTTGGAGGAGGAACCCGCCTTGCAATGCCGAAGACAATCTGCGCGCCGGACTCGTCGTCATTGAAGCCTGGTTCAGGGGCTACTGTGGGAGTCCTGGATTAGGGGGTGTCCGGATAGCCGGACTATACCTTCGACCGGACTCCTGGACTATGGAGATACAATATTGAAGACTTCGTCCCGTGTCCGGAAGGGACTTTCCTTGGCGTGGAAGGCAAGCTTGGCGATACGGATATGTAGATCTCCTACCATTGTAACTGACTCTGTGTAACCCTAGTCCTCTCTGATGTCTATATAAACCGGAGGGTTTTAGCCCGTAGGAAGAACAACAATCATACCATAGGCTAGCTTCTAGGGTTTAGCCTCCTTGATCTCGTGGTAGATCTACTCTTGTACTACCCATATCATCAATATTAATCAAGAAGGACGTAGGGTTTTACCTCCATCAAGAGGGCCTGAACCTGGGTAAAACATTGTGTCCCCTACCTCCTGTTACCATCCGCCTAGATGCACAGTTCGGGACCCCCTACCCGAGATCCGCCGGTTTTGACACCGACAGGGAGAACATTGTATTGAGATTCAAAAAGAGAGAAGAAGCCATCTAGCTACTAACTATGGACCCGTAGGTCTGAGGTGAACTACTCACACTTCATCTGAGGGGCTATGGTGTTGATGTAGAAGCCCTCGGTGATCGATGCCCCCTCCGGCGGAGCTCCGGAACAGGCCCCAAGATGGGATCTCATGGATACAGAAAGTTGTCGCAGTGGAATTAGGGATTTGGCTCCGTATCTGATCATTTGGGGGTACGTAGGTATATATAGGAGGAAGGAGTACGCCGGTGGAGCAACAGGGGGCCCATGAGGGTGGAGGGTGCGCCTGGGGGGTAGGCACACCCCCTACCTCGTGGCCTCCTGTTTTCTTTCTTGACGGAGGGTCCAAGTCTCCCGGGTCTTGTTCGTTGAGAAAATCATGTTCCCGAAGGTTTCATTCCGTTTGGACTCCGTTTGATATTCCTATTCTTCGAAACCCTAAAACAGGCAAAAATAGCAATTCTAGGCTGGGCCTCCGGTTAATAGGTTAGTCCCAAAAATAATATAAAAGTGGATAATAAAGCCCAATAATGTCCAAAATAGTAGATAATATAGCATGGAGCAATCAAAAATTATAGATACGTTGGAGACGTATCACGTCCCGTCCATTGCTGGATGACAACTCTCCGAATGCCGGGCCGACACGTGGATCAACAGACAAATGAGAATATTACACATGGAAAATCCCCATTGGTCTAGGCTGTTAATGGGTTATAGGATCCAAACCAGAACCCAATGGCTTAACAACGACCCGTTATGGTGGATGCCACTGGTTAGTTACCCTTGACGAAAGCACTTCTATGACGCGCGATTTATCGTGATGGAAGTGGACACTTCTGTGATGATAATTTTGGTAATGTCATGGAACACTTCTACGACAACACAGGTATGACTATCTTGATTCTGTCATAAAATCGTCATGGATGTACATGCATGACAAAAAATGTGACATGTTGTGACAAACACGTATCATCATGAAAGTGGTTTTTTTTTGTAGTGCAAGCACGTGTCAGACCAATGTCTCATCGGGTCTCCACCTTGTTGGTGTCAAAACCGGCCGATCTTGGGTAGGGGGTCCCGAACTGTGCGTCTGAGGATCAAAGGTAACAGAAGACAAAGAGGACACGATGTTTACCAAGGTTCAGGCCCTCTCAACATGCCCAGTGCTCCCGGCTCCTCTTCGCGCCCCCATGGCCCTTGGGAGGGTGATTGGGAGAGTTTCTTAGTGCCTCATCTTCAGCTGAGTCGACTCCAGATGCAGGGCTATCTTCCCCTCGTGGATCTAGTCCCCGTTCGAGCGGGATTAGCCTCAATCGCCAACGATGCGATGGCTGAGAACTTCCCCAACCCCAATAAGGAGAGGGTGTGCTTTGCCCCATTCCTATTGCGGGGCCTAGGATTTCCAGTCCACCCCTTTCTCTGGGGCCTATTGGAATTTTACGGCATCCAACTGCACAACCTCGCTCCAGGTTCGATCCTGCACATCTCAGGCTTCGTTGCCCTCTGCGCACTGTTCTTAGGCGTCGAGCCCCATTTTGAACTATGGAGGAAGTTCTTTTGCCTTGTTCCCCACCATCGAGGAGGCTCTATCTTTGCAAGCCAATCCTTTCTTATGTTTTGAGTTGTGGTATTCGAGTTGCTTCAATGTCAAGTGTTGATTCCATACCTTTCCTAACCAGTGTTTTCATATTTCTATGTGAATACAAAACCTTCTTAATCTTCGAGTTTGCCATCTCAATTTCTTCTGAATCGGTGTCTCTCTCTTCAAGTGGATTCGATCGTTTTCAACATCCGAAGATCAACTCAAGTCTTCTCAACGTTGTTTGTTTCATCCATCCCAAGTTGCCTTTGTTTTCCCGCCCTCCCACCCTCTTCCTTCAAGGAATCGGATTTCTTATTCAAGTATCCTTTTATTGTTGCGAAGCCTCTCCATTCTTTTTTCAGTAAATGTTCTTATCCGGTGATTCTCGGGAAGATACTAACGGAGCCTTAACTTCATCTTTATTCGTTTCTCTTTCTTCTCAAGTGGATTCAATTCAAGATTTGTCGATCATATCTTTCCCTCGTTTCAAATGCTTTCTCATGTCGGTGCACCTCTTTATCATTCATCTCTCACTATTCATTTGTTCCGGAGTGCCGAAGATATCTCAGAAGATCCGTGTTTTCACTACTAATCCGTTCAAGCTATTTCGAGGATGTTATCTCATTCATGCCATTTGATTCAACCAGCACAATCTATCTTTTAAATCGTTCAACGGTGTATCCTTTAAGTGGGCCCTAACCCACAGGTTTTTTCCCAGTATCTTACCTGACTCTTCTAATTTTACTGGAGCTATTCTCAAATCTTTCAAAGTATGACGTAAGTACGAATTGTCATCAGTCATATGTCTTTATCTAAGATCTCTCAAATCTTTTCATCGTTGGTTCAACCTTTTCTATTTTTCATTCCGGAGTGCCTCAACAATTCATGGTGGTGTTTCTCATCATCATTATCTACATTTGAAGACCGAAGAAGAGTTTCTCCTCCAAATCTTACCCATTCTTCCAAGGACACGAAGTGCAAGCTTGATGCCATCCTCTCATAATTGTTCTCGATTGTGAGAATTCTTTTCACCCATCCGGAGCAATTTAGGAGTCTTTTCAGTTTGATTCTCCGGATCCCATCATTTTAGAATTATTCATTCCAGCTTTCAGCTCTCGTTATCCAAATCATACCGGTGCTTCATTCAAGTATTCCCTAATCCGCTCGGAATCTCTTCGTTCACTTGCATCTAAATTCTCTCAAGTATCCTATCATCTTGTCAAGCTCATATTCTTTACCTTCCTTTTCCAACCGGAGTGCTGTCGTAATTGATCCTTATCGTTCCTTGTACATCTCGTTTCAACCGAGGTGCTTGTATGTACTTCTTGTCCATTGCAACCCTTTCCTTATGTCTTCAACCTACAAGGTTCTAGTAATGTTCCTTGTTCCTCTTTTCTAATGGAGTGTTTTCAACTTTGTTCATCTTCGTTGTATTCTTTCTTTCAATTTTGTTCAAACTATTAAGGTTCTTGGTTTCACTTGTTTGTCAAAGAAGAAACTTGGTTTTACCTCTCCTCTTCCTCTTTCATTTTCCCTCCGGTGCCATCCAAGATCTCGGGATGAGATCCTCTCGTAGTGGTCGAGTGTTGTAATGCCCCGGATACAACTTTCCATATCTGTAACTCCGACTCTTGCCTTTTCCGGAGAGGCGATATGAGATTCCCTTTGTGGTTGGGTTTTCTCTTCGTTTTGCATTTTGTTCATGTCATGCATTGCATATCATGTCATCATGTGCACCACATTTGCATACGTGTTCGTCTCATGCATTCGAGCATTTTTCCCGTTGTCCGTTTTGCAATCCGGCACTCCTACGTGCACCGGCGCACCCCTCTTGCCTCTTTTTGTGAGCGGGTATTGAATGTTCTCGGAATGGACCGAGAATTTCCAAGTGGCCTTGGTACACCACCGGTAGACCGCCTGTCAAATTTCGTTCCATTTGGAGTCCGTTTGATACTCCAACGGTTAACCGGGGAACCGCAAAGGCCTCGTGTGTGTTGCATCCCAACACCCCTCCAAAACGGCCCAGTAACCCATCCAAACCCCTTTCATGTCCTCCGCCATCAGATCACGATCGCGTGGGCGAAAACTACACTCCATTTGGACACTCCTACCACCTCCTAGCTATAAATATGTGCAACCCTTCCAAATTCGCGGTCCAAACCCTAGTCTTCTTCCTCCTCACGCCGCCGGACATGTCCACTCCGCCATCCGGACATGTCCGCCTCCGCCCCGACCAATCATGGAGAGCCACGTCGCCCCGCTGGCTCCTCCCACCGCCGCGGCCTGCCGAACCCGAATCGGGCCCAGATATCGTCGCCACTGCCTCGCGCGCCTCGCCGTCCAGCCACGCCGCCCCGCTCGCTCGTCGCCGGCCACCTCCGCGCCCGCATCTCGCCGCCCCCGTGCCTCGCACCTCATCACCGGCCACCGCTCCGCCCCTCGCCGCGCCCGCCGCCTTCCGCCACAGCTCGCCTAGATCTTGCCGGCCGACGCCTCCACGCCGCTGCGTGCCGCCCGCCACTCCGGCAACCGCCGCCCCGCGCCTCCTCCGACGAACTTCCATGTTGCCCCGTCCTTCTCCGTCCCCGACGAACTCCGGCCGCCTCCACGTCTCCTCCGGTGACAAACTCCGGCGATGATCTGACCGCCTCGATCTGCGTGCCACTCAAACCCGAGATATGAGGTCTAATATTTCCTCTAAGCCTTTTCCCCTAACTTTTCATGCCATGTTCTTCATGTCATAACTCCGTGACCATAGCTCCGTTTCATGCGCATGATATATCAAAATGTTCATTGTGAGATGCTCTTCATTTCAATCCATTGTGTCGTGCTTCTTTGAGTCCATCTTGATGCCCAAATCATTGATACAAGAGTGCTATAAAATGTTTGCTCCTGTTACTTAGCAGATTATGAGGATTTGTCATTTTTTGCTACATTTATTGTGTGCTGCATATGGTCATGAGCTTTACATGTGTTTTGATCTATGCTATGCCATCTTTACAGGGGTGTATGCCATGTATTTTTGTGATCTTTCGGGTGACTAGCACAAGCATGCAAAGTAGCTCTCGTGATATTGCTGATTTCAGAGACTTAGTATTTCACTAAGTCATTGCTCTGTTGTTATTTTTATGCCATGTATTCATGTTGCTACAGTGAGATACATGCTTATTTTGAGTATCTTCAGTAAGGATATTTTGTACATATGGTTGTGCTCTATCCATCCATGCCCCTGTTTGCAATTATGGAGTGCCCTGGAATGTCTTAATCTTGCTCTACTTTTGCTACAAAATGTTCCTGGCAGATTGTTTACATGTTAATCAATTTTGCCATGGTTGTTGTAGTTGATCCATGCATGTTGTGAGCTTGTTCTTTCCATGGTTAGATTCATGAACATGTCTTCTTGCTGGTAGTATGCTTATCTTGTCATGCAATGCCTTGTGTTGAGTGAATTGAGCTCGCTAAGATGCCTTCATAATTTTGTTTTTGCCATGCACAGTTTTCTGCTAAGTCTTAAACTGTTAATAAAACTTGCTATGTTTACATGGGTGCCATCGTATCTTCTGTGCCTTTTTGGCTCATGATCAGTAAGGGACTGTTGTTCTATGCTTTTAGTAGATTCATGCAATGCCTTGTATTGCTATGATATGTTCCTGTAGCATGTTGTTTGTTTGTTCTAACATGGCTCCCTGATGTTATTCCTGGCATGTTAGTATTTTCACTAAGTCTGTGAAGCTGATATCTTTTGCACTTTTGCCATGCTTGTTTGAACCTGCTCTGGTGTGATTTAGCTGTATCTCAGTGTTCATGCTAGATCACTGCCATATGCTTTGTTGCTATGTTGGAGTGCAATAGCTTAGTTTCTTGTTGCATTCTAGATGGCATCGTGCTGTTAATCGCAGAATTGTGCCATTCTTGTTTTGCTTGCCATTTGCAAACCGTGCATACGATTCCGGTGATCTTTATATTTTTTTCGACCAAAATCATCTCATCTTTCCAGCGACACATTTGGTTTGCCTAGTTGATGCCTTGTTCAATCATTCCCTTCCGAAGCATGCATATGCATTGCATATCACTTCTCGCATATCATGCCATGTTTTGCATCATGTTGATTGTGCATTGCACCGTGATTGATTGTTGGTCATTTGCTTGTGTTCTTGCCTTGGGTAGAGCCGGGAGACGAGTACGTGATGAGGAAACTGTTGAGTACGCTAACGAGGATCAAGCTTTCGTCAACTCTGAGAACTTTGCAGGCAAGATGACCATACCCTCGAAATCACATATATCTTTGCTTGCTAGTTGCTCGCTCTATTGCCATGCCGCAATACCTACCACTTGATATATCATGCCTCCCATAATGACATGTCAAGCCTCTAACCCACCTTTCCTAGCAAACCGTTGTTTGGCTATGTTACCGCTTTGCTCAGCCCCTCTTATAGCGTTGCTAGTTGCAGGTGAAGAAGAAGTTTGTTCCTTGTTGGAACATGGATATTGTTGGGATATCATTATTATATATTGTTTACTTTAACGCGTCTATATACTTGGTAAAGGGTGGAAGGCTCGGCCTTATGCCTGGTGTTTTGTTCCACTCTTGCCGCCCTAGTTTCCGTCATACCGGTGTTATGTTCCTTGATTTTGCGTTCCTTACGCGGTTGGGTGTTATGGGAACCCCTTGACAGTTCGCCTTGAATAAAACTCCTCCAACAAGGCCCAACCTTGGTTTTAACATTTGCCACCTAAGCCTTTTCCCTTGGGTTTCATGGACTCAAGGGTCATCTTTATTTTAAACCCCCGGGCCAGTGCTCCTCTGAGTGTTGGTCCAAACTGGGTGATGTCCGGTGCCCCCTAGGCAACCAGGGTTTATGCCAACCCGACATCCTGCCCATCCGGTGTACCCTGAGAACGAGATACGTGCGACTCCTATCGGGATTTGTCGGCACATCGGGTGGCTTTGCTGGTCTTGTTTTACCATTGTCGAAATGTCTTGTAACCAGGATTCCGAGTCTGATCGGGTCTTCCTGGGATAAGGAATATCCTTCGTTGACCGTGAGAGCTTGTGATGGGCTAAGTTGGGACACCCCTGCAGGGTTTTGAACTTTCGAAAGTCATGCCCGCGGTTATGGGCAGATGGGAATTTGTTAAGGTCCGGTTGTAGAGAACTTGACACTTAACTTAATTAAAATGCATCAACCGTGTGTGTAGCCGTGATGGTCTCTTTCCGGCGGAGTCTGGGAAGTGAACACGGTCTCGTGTTATGCTTGAACGTAAGTAGCTTCAGGATCACTTCGTGATCATTATTAGCTTCTCGACCGTGCTTTGCTTCTCTTCTCGCTCTCTTTTGCGTAAGTTAGCCACCATATATGCTAGTGCTTGCTGCAGCTCCACCTCTCTACCCTTTCCTACCTTTAAGCTTAAATAGTCTTGATCATGAGGGTGTGAGATTGTTGAGTCCCCGTGACTCACAGATACTTCCAAAAAGTTGCAGGTGCCGATGATACCAGTGCAGGTGACACAACCCAGCTCAAGTGGGAGGTCGATGAAGATCGTGTTTGTTGTGTTGTTTCGTTTCCAGTTGATCAGTAGTGGAGCCCAGTCGGGATGATCGGGGATCTAGCATTTAGGGTTGTCTTCTTTTATTTTGGTTCCGTAGTCGGACCTTGGTTGTATTCTGGATGATGTATGTTTAACTTGTATTTGTGTGAAGTGGCGATTGTAAGTCAACTCTTTATCCCTTTCTTATTCAGTACATGGGATGTGTAAAGATTACCCCTCTTGCGACATGCCTACCATGCGGTTATGCCTCTAAATCGTCCTCCGACACGTGGGAGATATAGCCGCATCGTGGGTGTTACATGGCTCTAGGCGATTATCCGATGCATTACGAAGGCGGTAGGCTCCTCCTGTGAGAACTTCATCTATAATGAAGGGACCCTCCCATTTTTTTTAAGCTTGTCCTTCTTCTTCTCTGGGAGGCGTAAAATGAGTTCACCGACATTATAAGTCTTGGCCCGCACTTCTTTGCTTTGGTATCTCCGAGCCTGTTGCTGATAGAACGCAGAACAGGCTTTTGCAATATCGCGCTCCTCCTCCAGGCCATCTAGATCGTCCTACCGATCGAGATCGGCTTCTCTCTCTTCATACATGCGCACTCGAGGTGATTCATGAATAATATCGTAGGGCAAAACAGCCTCTACGTCGTACACCATGAAAAAGGGTGTGTATCCGGTCGTGCGACTGGGCGTGGTCCGCAGTCCCCAGAGTACGGAATCAAGTTCCTCGACCCAGTATTTATCTGACTCCCGTAGGGATCGCACTAGTCTGGGTTTGATGCTGCTCATTATTAGGCCAGTAGCCCGTTCGACCTGGCCGTTTGTTTGAGGGTGGTGTACGGAGGCGTAATCGAGCTTGATGCCCAGGTTAGCACACCAGTTTTTCACCTCATCAGCTGTGAAGTTAGAGCCATTGTCATTAATGATGTTGTGCGGGACACCATAATGGTGTACAACGCCGGATATAAAGTCGATCACCGGCCCAACTTCAACTGTTTTTACTAGTTTGGCCTCTATCCACTTAGTGAATTTATCCACTATAACTTGCAAATATTTCTTCTTGTGGCTTCCCCCTTTAAGGGGTCCGACCATATCTACCCCCCAGACCGCAAAAGGCCAAGTAATGGGGATTGTTTTTAGGGCGATGGGCGGCATATGACTTTGATTAGCAAGAAGTTGGCATCCAACACAACGTTGTGCGAGGGCCTGTGCATTTGCTGACTGCTCAAGTCGTGGGCCAAAAGAAACCTGTATGGAAGGCCTTAATTACAAGGGCCTGAGCTATGGCGTGATGGACACCGAGACCAGCATGTATTTCGGTTAAGAGTTGTCGTCCCTCCTCTTTGAAGATACATCTTTCCAGAACTCCAGTCGTACTTTTCTTGTAGAGTTCTCCTTCATGAACTTTGTAGGCTTTCGAGCGTTGAACTATGCGTCGGGACTCATTTTGGTCATCAGGGAGCTCTTGCCTACTAAGGTAGGCCAGGAAGGGTTCGGTCCATGGGGCAATGGCAGCCATGATTACATGGGTTGAAGGTGTCATTTCGGTGCCCGAGCCCCTGATGATATCAGAGTTGTGTTCGGCATTTAGGGGTATGATCGGCCCTGGACTAGTATTGTCGCTCTCATCCTGCCATACAATAGATGGCTTGAAGAGCCTTTCCACAAAGGTGTTAGGCCGGGCGGGGTCGCGTTTAGCGCCCATTCGAGCAAGGATGTCTGCTGCCTGATTACTGCCTCGAGCAACGTGATGAAACTTTAGCCCCTCAAACCGAGCTGATATTTTGAGTATGGTGTTGCGGTATGCCGCCATCTTTGGATATTTTGCATCAAATCCTCCATTTATTTGGGATATTGTGAGGTTCGAATCCCCACGCACTTCGAGGCGTTGTATGCCCATAGAAACAGCCATTCGGAGACCATGCAGTAGTGCCTCATATTCGGCCGCGTTGTTGGAGTCTATATACATGATTTGTAGTACATAACGGACTGTGTCCCTTGTAGGGGATGTTAGGATGACACCAGCCCCCAATCCAGCTAACATTTTAGAGCCGTCGAAGTACATCACCTAGTTGGAGTATGTGTTGTATTCTTTAGGGAGTTCGGCTTCTGTCCATTCGGCAACAAAGTCGGCCAACACTTGAGATTTAATAGCTCGGCATGGCTTGTATGTTATTTCAAATAGTAAGGGCTCGATGGCTGTAAGTGCATCTAGTGCCACCCCTAGTTGGTTTTTGAGTATTGACGACAAACCTGGTTGAGGGACTAATGTGTTTGTGAGAATTGCAAGATAACACAGGTAGAAGTCCCTCATTGATTTGGTTTTCCTACCAGAGATGACCCCTAAAAATGCATGAAAACATTGAAGTCAAAGGTGGTATGTGAAGACATTCACATTGAAGACTATGACAAGAGAAGACATCGTGTGAAGACTATGGAGCGCGAAGACTTAGCAGTTTTGTCGTTCTTTTTCTTCTTTGTTGAGTCATAGGAACCACCGTACTGTTAAGTGGGGTCCAAGAGAACCAGTCAGAATGACTGAAGTGATGCTTAACCTAAATCCTATGTCTTCGAGTGAAGACTATGAGAGCAAATCTTATTCAGAGTTGGATAAGTCAGCTTTGCTTGTAGCCCAAGTAAAGTTGCCGTGTGTGTTTGAAATCTGACCGTTGGAACACGTGCCAGTTCCTTAGTGACCCAGGGTCATTTTGGACAAATCAGGTCGGGTTGCCTAGTGGCTATAAATAGCCCACCCCCTACAACCATAAACGGTTGGCTGCTCAGAGTTAGTGCACGACTTTTGTCGTTTGAGAGCAACCCACCTCGAAGCCTTTGAGAGAGAATTCCTTGCGAGGATAAAGCCCTAAACACCCAGAGCCAAAGAGTGTTAGGCATCACTTAAGTCTTCCTGTCTGTGTGATCTGAAGACTTATTACACTTGAGGACTGTGAATCCTCCAGCCGGTTAGGCGTCGCGTTCTAAGCATCCAAGAGTCATTGTGGATCGCCGGTGAACGAAGTCTGTGAAGGTTTGGAAGTCTACCTTGAAGACTTACCAGGGTGATTGGACGAGGACTGGGTGTCCTTAGCTCAAGGGGAATAAGGTGAAGACACAGTCTTCTGAGTTGAATCTCAGCCTCCCTAACCAGACGTACAGTTGTCACAGCAACTGGAACAGGTCCAACAAATCATTGTCTTCAACGAGTCACTGGTTTCATCCTTTCCATTCCTTTACTTACTGCTGGTCCTGGTGAAGTCATTGTATGATTGCATTATCTTTTGTCTTCACTGAGTGACCGCTTGTTCTGATTGGCTTCACACTATCTTCCTACCTGATCTAAACTGCCTAGCTACTATTAGTCGTTGTGCTTTCACTTCATTGAATACTTGACTATGGCTTGCTTAGTGTAGTCTACCTTCCGCTGCATGGTAATAGGTTTATTTCTATTGTTTGTCTTTGAAACTTCCATGCTTTGAAGACTTTCATAAAAATCGCCTATTCACCCCCCTCTAGTCGATCACTAGCACTTTCAATTGGTATCAGAGCAAGGTACTCCCTTGTTCTGTGTGATTCGGTTTAACCACCTGGAGTTTTAGCTATGTCGACTGCAGGGATAATCAAAGTCTCCGCTGCGTGCCCAGTCTTCGATGGAGCTGAATATCCCTACTGGAAGAATAATATGCGCATGCATCTTGAAGCCATTGATGTCGACCTATGGTATGTCGTCAAGAATGGCGTTCCCAAGGCTGGCGAAGGTGTCACCGCTGCTGATGTCTAGAAGTTCGTTCAACTGGACTCCACTGCCAAGAACATCATCTGTGGTCATCTGACCAAAGGACAGTATGGCCATGTGAGTTCTTTGGAAACATCCAAGCTAGTCTGGGACTGGCTCTCCAAGGTCAACGAAGGCGTCTCAACCCAGAGAGATCAGAGAATCAGTGTCCTTCTGTAACACCCTCGATGCGACTATAGCTCCCACGTGTCGAGGCATGACTTAGATACATAATCGCATTGAAGGCATATGTCGCAAGTAAGGTAATCTTTACACATCCCATGTAATATAATAATAAAGGGGAGATAACATAGTTGGCTTACACTCGCCACGTCAATCAAGGTACATAAATAACATTACATCATCCAAACACTCATGGCCCGACTACGGCGCCAAAATAAAAGATAACCCAACATGCGACACGGTCCCGATCACCCCAAACTGGGCACCACTAATGATCATCAGGAAAGGAAACATAGTATCGTTGAGAGTCCTCGTCGAACTCCCACTTGAGCTCGAGCGCGTCACCTGGAGCGGAATCATCAGGCCCTACATCTGGTGTAATAGTAATCTGTGAGCCACAGGGACTCAGCAATCTCGCACCCTCGCGATCAAGACTATTTAAGCTTATAGGTAAGGCAAGGTAAAAATATATGTGGAGCTGCAGCAAGCGACTAGCATATATGGTGGCTATCCTATTCGCAAAAGAGAGCGAGAAGAGGAGGCAAAGGGCGAGCGAGAAACTAGAGAGCAACCTGCGCAAGCATTACTCCAACACCGTGTCCACTTCCCGGACTCCGCCGAGAAGAGGCCATCACGGTAACACACTCAGTTGATTCATTTTAATTAAGTTAAGGTTCAAGTTATCTACAACCGGACATTAACAAATTCCCATCTACCCATAACCGCGGGAACGGCTTTCGAAAGTTCAAATCCCTGCAGGGGAGTCCCAACTTAGCCCATGACAAGCTCTCACGGTCAACGAAGCAATAGACCTCCTCCCGAGACGTTCTGATCAGACTCGGTGCCTTGGTTCTTCAAGACACTTCGACAGGTTAAAACAAGACCAGCAACACCGCCGAATGTGCCGACAAATCCCGATAGGAGCTGCACATATCTCGTTCTCAGGGCACACTCAGATGAGACATCCTACGAGTAAAACCAACCCTCAAGTTGCCCTGAGGTGGCCCCGCAGTCTACTCGGTTTGGACCAACACTCAGAGGAGCACTGGCCCGGGGGGGTTTAAATAAGATGACCCTCGGGTTCCGGAAACCCAAGGGAAAAAAGGCTAGGTGGCAAATGGTAAAACCAAGGTTGGGCATTGCTGGAAAAGCTTTAATCAAGGCGAACTATCAAGGGGTTCCCATTATAACCCAACCGCGTAAGGAACGCAAAATCCAGGAACATAACACCGATATGACGGAAACTATGGCGGCAAGAGTGGAACAAAACACTAGGCGAGAGGCCGAGCCTTCCACCCTTTACCAAGTATATAGATGCATTAAGATAACAAGATAATATAGTGATATCCCAACAAGTAAATAAATGTTCCAACAAGGAACGGCCTCCAATCTTCACCTGCAACTAGCAACGCTATAAGAGGGGCTGAGCAAAGCGGTAACATAGCCAATCAACGGTTTGCTAGGACATGGTGGGTTAGAGGTTTGACATGGCAATTTGGGAGGCTTGAAAGCAAATGGTAGGCATCGTAGCATTGGCCTAGCAAAAGAGCGAGCAATCTAGCATAGCAAAGATAGTAGTGATTTCGAGGGTATGATCATCTTGCCTACACAGTTGTCAGAGTTGACTGGATCCTCGAAAGCAAACTCAACGGGCTCCTCGTTAGCGAACTTGTCTCCCGGCTCTACCCAAACAAGACAAACAAGCAACAAGGACACAATCAACCACGTGCAAGGATCAACCAATATGATGCAAACATGGTATGCTATGCGGGATGCATATGCAAGAATTGACAAGGGATGCATGAACCTGGGCTCAACTTGGAAATCCAAGTGTGCCACTGGAAAGATGAGATGAAATCGCTTGAAAACGATATAAAGAACGCCGGAATCAGAGTTACGGTTTGGAAATGGCAAACGATTCAAATATGACACCGGTCTGCGATTTACAGCAAGTAGTCATCTAAATGCAATGAGATGAACATGCTACAGCACCCAAACATGGCATAAAAATACATGGCAGGGATGCATTCATGATGCTTAACAAAAGTCTAGCACTGATCTACGGCCAATTCATCCATTAACAGGTTCAAACAAGCATGGCAAAAATGCATGTGGCAAACAGATTTCAGACTTAGTGAAATTAACACTTGTCTGGAATTTCAGATCAGGTAGCTCTCTTCGGAACACCAAAACTACATGCTACAGAACCTGAACATGGCAAAGTAAAGCATGGCATGGAGCTACTCAAAGAGCTTAACAAAAGTCCCTTAGTGACCTTGAGCCAAAAGGAATCGGAAAATACAATTGCAAGCATGTGAACATGGCAAAAACATAATCAGATCACAGACTTAGTGAAAACTGGAGCATGCTGAAAACAGATATCAAGTAGGCATGTTTACGAGCTCGATGCACTCACTACGGAGCAAGTCATGACAAACTAAGCCTACAACCATCAAGAATACACAAAAAACAAGATAGACATGGAAATAACAATAGCATAGCATGCACGGGTCAACTACAACATCATCGGCAAAATTGCAAACAAGTTGACAATCTGCCCAGATTCACAAAGTAGCAAAAGTAGAGCTTGATTGACTCAATCTAGGGTGCTTCATAATTTCAAACAAGTACATGGATGGATAGAGCACTACAAGATTAACAAAACATCCTTACTGATCGTCCTCAAAAGAGGCACGGATCACTAGGAAACAACAGGAACATATGGCCATATGAAATAAACAGATCAAGGACTTAGTGAAATTACTAAGTCCCTGAGATCAGCACTACCAAGTGCCTCACTTCGCAAGCTTGCACTAGTCACCACACATATCACAAAAATACATGGGTTACACCTCTGGAGAGATGACAAAACCCTTAACAAAACATATGTAGAGCTCATGGGCATATCATGCACACAATAATCATGGCAAAAATGACAATTATGCAAATGGAGTAGCAGATCTGACAATTATCTCAAGTAGCCCTCTTCTAACAGCATTTCGGGCATCAAGATGAACTCGAATGAAAATGATGCAATGGAATGAAATGATGTACTCTCTGAGATGAACATTTTGATATGCTACATGCCAAAAACGGAGCTACGGATGCGGAGATATGATGCGATGAACAGGAGCACATGGATTAGGGTTTCAGGCAAAAAGTCAACCGTCTTAGATCCAGATCCAGCCGGCGCAGATTTTGAGGATCGCCGGATTTCTCGCTGGAGATGAAGAGGACTGCGGCCGGCGTGCTCGGAGTCGCCGGATCCGGCCTCGGGGAGGCGACGGCAGCGAGTAGCGAGGACGGCGGCGAGGCGGCGGAGCAGCGGCGAGGCGGCGGCGCGGGGCGGCGGAGCGGCTCGGGCGAGGCGGCGGCGCGGGGCGGCGGAGCGGCTCGGGCGAGGCGGCGCTCGTGGAGGACGAGGGCGGCGCGCGGGAGGCAGGGCGCGGCCCGGTGGCGCGAGGGAGAGGGCCCGCCCTGGGCCGGGACGGGCCGGCGGCAGCGGACGACGCGGTGGCGACAGGTGGCGGACGCGGGTTGGCGGCGGCAGGAATGTCCGGCGCGCCCGGACATGTCCGGCGCGCGGAGAGACGAGGGGGGCTAGGGTTAGGGTAGAATGGTCCGGAATTTTCGAGGGAAGGCTAGTTTTATAGGTAGGAGGAGCTAGGAGAGTCCAAATGAGGTGCGGTTTTCGGCCACGCGATCGTGATCGAACGCTCTAGATGATGGAGCAGGTTTAGGTGGGTTTTGGGCTAAATTGGAGGGGTGTTGGGCTGCAATACACACGAGGCCTTTTCGGTCCCTCGGTTAACCGTTGGAGTATCAAACGAAGTCCAAATGATACGAAACTTGACAGGCGGCCTACCGGTAGTAAACCAAGGCCTCTTGGCAAGTCTCGGTCCAATCCGGAAATGTTTAAACCCCACACACGAAAGAAAGCTAGAAATGACCACCGGAGGAGAACGAAGCGCCGGAATGCAAAACGAAGAACGGGAAAAATGCTCGAATGCATGAGATGAACACGTATGCAAATGCAATGCACATGATAACATGATATGAGATGCATGACAACGAAAACAACACATGGAGACAAACGCCCGAACCCGAGAAAATAAAATAACTTAACGCCGGAAACGGCAAGAGTTGGAGTACAAATTGGGAAAGTTACATCTGGGGTGTTAC
The DNA here is from genome assembly GCF_003073215.2 of Triticum urartu. NCBI lineage: Eukaryota > Viridiplantae > Streptophyta > Magnoliopsida > Poales > Poaceae > Triticum > Triticum urartu. The sequence continues at coordinate 184,975,179 of NC_053024.1, read as the reverse complement.
ACCTTCGCAACCTCTTCAACCGCTTCAAGAGAAATGACAATGAGAATGTCCAGCACATGTTTGATCGACTCACTGACATCACAAATGAGCTTCAAGCCCTCGGCTCTACTGAGATCACCAAGCATGAAGTCATCAAGACACTCCTGAGATCACTTGACAGCTCGTTTGACACCCTAGCCCTAATGATTCAAGAACGTCCTGACTTCAAGACACTCGATCCGTCTGACATACTTGAGAGGCTCAACACACATGAGTTTTAGCTTTCTGAGAAAAGAGACATCTACGGTCTAAACTATGGGTGAACTCCTGCCTTGAAGGCAAAAGCTGTCTCCTCATCTGAAGAAGAATCTGACAGCAGTTCTGATGATCCTGAAGACACTGGAAAGGAGCTTGCTATGCTTGTGAAGAAATTCCAAAAATTCACCAAGAAGAAAGGCTTCAGAAAGTCTTCATGATCAAGCTCAAGGAATGATGAAGCTTCTGCTAATGACTACAAGAAGAGAACATGCCACAAGTGCAAGAAAGCTGGCCACTACATCTTTGAGTGTCCGCAGTGGGACAATGAGAACAAGAAGAAGAAGAAGAAGAAGAAGAGCAACGAGTATGATTCTGACGAAAAGAAGAAGAAGAAATACTCAAAGTCTTCTTCCAAGTCTTCCTCAAAGTCTTCATCACACAAGAAGAGCTCATCTGGCAAGGCTTGTGCGTTTGTTGGCAAGGAAATGGATTCAGAGGAGGATTACGCTTCTAAGGAGGCGGAGGTGGAGTCTGAGAAGGAGTCCGATTCTGGCGTTGCAAGTCTGGCTACAGCATACGTTGCCAAGTCCATCTTCAACACTGAAGACAATGACTTCATCACCGACACCGATGCAAATGACAAGGGCTACTCCGCTCCCACCTACTGCTTCATGGCACGCGGTGCCAAGGTAAACACACGCACTACTCACTATCAAATATCCAGTAAAGATGACTCTAATTGTGGTTCCAAACCCAGCTACAAAACACTTGCTAAAATTGCAACTGAACAACAGAAAGCTATGGAACATATTCAAAAACTATTAGACAAAAGCGATGACCTGTTAGACGCTGAAATGGCTCGATCTCAGTCCTTAATTGAAGACATAAAAAATCTTCATGTTAAGTATGAGGAACTTGAAAGTCGTCATGAAACGCTCTCAACAACTCATGAAAAGCTATCCTACGATTATCTTCAAAGGAAGCAAGATCTTGAGAAATTGAGAGCGGCTCATGAAGATCTTCAAAAGGAAAACGAGTCACTTCGCGCCAAACAGATCAGTTCCGCTCAGGAAGGATTTGAACCACCATGTCTTAAATGCATTAAGCGTGACAATGCTACTACTGTTGCTGGGTGTTCTACTACTGCTACTATTGCAATATCTTCAACTGTTGATGTGGTAACTAACCCCTCTGCTAAGGATACCACTGCTATTGCTGATGAAAATGCAAGGTTGAATACATTGCTTGAAACAGGGATGTACAAAAGTCTCAAAGGGCATCAGACACTATGTGCTGTTCTCAAAAGGCAGATCCTGAACCGAAACCCTAGGAAAGAGGGTCTTGGGTTCGACAGGAAAATGAATGCTAATGGCTCTTACTGGAAACCTGAGCAGTACCCCAAAACCACATGGGTTGCTGCAAAGGAACCCTCAGTGGATCCATCCACCCTGTCAGGCTTCAATTGAGCTAATCCCATTATTATTGATGAATCCTTTGATGCAAACTATAAACTGTTTAAGAATCAGAATGAAGTGTTTGCCAGGTATATTGGTACTAACTGCAGGAATGGGCCACCTATGAAGAAAGTATGGGTGCCGAAAAGGTTGCTGGAGAATCTTCCTGTGAATGTCGTCATGACACCACAAGTGAAGAAGACAAACCCCAGGCCACAATCTTCATATGGTCCAAAGGCTTCATATAGACAAAGGACTCACCTGAGTCGCACTAATGCAAATGTTTTGCAGGGAAGCCATACTCAGACCTATGAATATGAGCGTGTTTCATCAAACCGCCATGTTCATAAGACCAAGAACTACTCTGCTTATTCTTATGAGTACTATTGTCCACCAGCAAGACTTTTTGCTAGGGCTCCAAAGCCAAAGTTCTCAGATGCTGCACTTAGACTCATTGCTTTGAAGCCACCCTTGAAGATGTGGGTGGCTAAGAAAGCTTAACTCTCTTTTGCAGGGAAAGGTCTCCAGCCGAGAATCAAATTCGTCTGAAGCTATTGCTGGGGACCTTAAACATCTTGTAGGGCGCAAGATCAAATGCCCAAATGGTCTTATTATGTATTTTGTTCCTGAGTCGCTTGCTACTTGCCCTATCAGTCCTAACCTCGATCTAAGCTTTCATAATCCACTTGCTCGTCAAATGTTTATGCTTCACAATTCTCTTCGTGAAGCCTATCCCCTAACTGCACTATAGGGTACGACACCAGCTGTTTCAGAATTGATTATTGATAGTGGGTGTACTAATCACATGACTGGCAAGCGAAGTCTTCTCATGGACTCAACTTTACGTCCATATGACAAAAGTCACATCACATTTGCTGACACTGGTAAAAGCAAGGTATTGGGTCTAGGTAGAGTTGCAATCTCAAGGGATCAACACATGGATAAAGTGATGCTTGTTGAATCCCTTGGTTTCAACTTAATGTATGTCTCAATGCTTTGCGATTTAAACATGATTGTGATATTTGGAAAATATCATTGCCTTGTTCTAATGGAATCTGACAAGTCTCTAGTCTTTGAAGGGTATTGGAAAGATGATTTGTACATGGTAGATTTCTTAGCAGGACCACAACTTGCCGTATGTCTTCTAGCAAAAGCTTCTGAATGCTGGCTCTGGCATCGGAGGCTAGGGCATGCTGGCATGAGGAACCTGCACACTCTTGCAAGGAAGAAGCATGTCATAGGCATTGTAACGCCCCGGATGTAACTTTCCCTATTTGTACTCCAACTCTTGCCGTTTCCGGCGTTAAGTTATATTTATTTCCTCGGGTTCAGGTTTTGTCTCCGTGTGTTGTTATCGTTGTCTTGCATCTCATATCATGTCATCATGTGCATTGCATTTGCATACGTGTTCATCTCATGCATTCGAGCATTTCCCCGTTGTCCGTTTTGCATTCCGGTGCTTTGTTCTCCTCCGGTGGTCATTTCTAGCTTTCTTTCGTGTGTGGGGATTAAACATTTCCGGATTGGACCGAGACTTGCCAAGCGGCCTTGGTTTACTACCGGTAGACCGCCTGTCAAGTTTCGTACCATTTGGACTTCGTTTGATACTCCAACGGTTAACCGAGGGACCGAAAAGGCCTCGTGTGTGTTGCAGCCCAACACCCCTCCAATTTGGCCCAAAACCCACCAAACTCTGCTCCATGTCCTAGAGCGTTCGATCACGATCGCGTGGCCGAAAACCGCACCTCATTTGGAATCTCCTAGCTCCACTTATGCCTATAAATAGACCCCCCCCGAATTTCGGATCTCTCCCTCTCCCCAAAACCCTAATTTCATCTCCGCGCGGCGGACACATCCGCCCGGCGCCGGACACGTCTACCGCCGCCCCCCTCGCCCTATCCGCCGCCGCCACGTGGCAACCGGCCACCTCCCACCGCCACGGGCCCGAAGGCCCAAGTCCGGCCCCCGACGCCGCCACCGCGGGGCGCGCCCCACGCCGCTGTCCTCCGCCGCCTCCCGCCGTCCTCCGCCGCCGCCGCCTCGCCCGGCTGCCGCCGCCGCCGCCACCGCGGGCCGCCGCCGCCCCGCCGCCCGCTCCTCTCCGGCGACCGGAGCCCGGATCCGGCCGCCCCCCTCCAACTCCGGCCGTCTACAGCTCCGGCGAGCTCGGATCCAGCCGTGCCTCGTTTTCCGTGCAGATCTGAGATATTTTGGATCGGTTGACTTTCTCCTCCCGAAACCCTAATTTTATGCAAACTTTGACCGGTGATATCTCCGCATCCGTAGCTCCGATTTGGACATATAGTATATCAAAATGTTCGTCTCGATGAGTACATCATTTCATTCCATTGCATGATTTTCATTTGAGTGCATCTTGATGCCCGAAATGCTGTTAGAAGGAGGCTTCGTGAGTTAATTGGCAGATCTGCTAGTTCATCTTAGACTTTTGTCATTTTTTCCATGATTATTGTGTGCATGATATGCCTGTGAGTCCTACATATGTTTTGTTAAGGATTTTGTTATCTTTCTAGAGGTGCAACCCATGCATTTTTTGTGATGTGTGTGGTGACTTGTGCAAGCTTGCAAAGTGAGGCACCCGGTAAATCTGTTTTCAGGGACTTAGTAGTTTTCACTAAGTCTGGGATTATTTAGTTCATGATGCCATATGTTCATGCTGTTTCCTAGTGATCCGTGCCTCTTTTGAGGATGATCAGTAAAGGAGTTTTGTTAATATTGTAGTGCTCTATCCATCCTTGTCTTTGTTTGCAATTATGGATCAACCTACCTTGAGTCAATCGAGCTCTACTTTTGCTTCGTTGCGAATCTGGGCAGATCGTCAACTTGTTTGCGATTTTGCCGATGTTATTGTAGTTGATCCGTACATGCTATGCCATTGTTATTGCCATGCCTAGCTTGTATTTTGTGCCTTCTCTATGGGCGTATGCTTGTCTTGCCATGACTTACATCGTGGTGAGTGCATCGAGCTCGTAAACATGCCTTCGTGAGTTATGTTTCAGCATGTCCCAGTTTTCGCTAAGTCTGAAAACTGATTATGTTTTTGCTATGTTCGTGTGCTTGTTAGTATATTTTGTGATCCCTTTTGGCTCAAGGTCACAAAGGGACTTTTATTAATCTTGTTGAGTAGCTCCATGCCATGTCTTTCTTTGTCATGTTTAGGTCCTGTAGCATGTTGTTTTGTTGCTCCGAAGAGGGCTATATGATCTGAAATTCCAGACAAGTGTTAATTTCACTAAGCCTGAGATCTGTTTTACCATTTGCGTTTTTGCCATGCTTGTTTGAACCTGTTAATGGATGAATTGGCCGTGGCTCAGTGCTAGACTTTTGTTAAGCATCTTGTGTGCATCCCTGCCATGTATTTTGTTGTCATGTTTGGTGGCTGTAGCATGTTCATTTCATTGCATTTAGATGCCTACTTGCTGTAAATCGCAGACCGGTGTCATTTTTGAATCGCTTGCCATTTCCAAACCGTAACTCCGATTCCGGCGTTCTTTATATCGTTTTCAAGCGATTTCTTCTCATCTTTCCAGTGGCACCCTTGGAATTCCAAGTTGAGTCCAGGTTCATGCATTTCCTGTCATATCTTGCATTTGGCATCCCGCATCGCGTTCCGCATAGCATATCATCATTTCATCATATTGCTTGGTCTTGCACATGGTTGATTGTATCCTTGTTGCTTTTTTGTCTTTTTTGGGTAGAGCCGGGAGACGAGTTCGCTAACGGGGAGCCCGTTGAGTTTGCTTTTGAGGATCCAGTCAACTCTGACAACTATGCAGGCAAGATGATCATACCCTCGAAATCACTACTATCTTTACTATGCTAGTTCGCTCGCTCTTTTGCTATGCCATTGCTACGATGCCTACCACTTGCTTCCAAGCCTCCCAAATTGCCATGTCAAACCTCTGACCCACCTTGTCCTAGCAAACCGTTGATTGGCTATGTTACCGCTTTGCTCAGCTCCTATCGGGATTTGTCGGCACATTCAGGCGGTGTTGCTGGTCTTGCTTTAACCTGTCGAAGTGTCTTGAGTTACCGAGATACCGAGTCTGATCGGAACGTCTTGGGAGGAGGTCTATTCCTTCGTTGACCGTGAGAGCTTGTCATGGGCTAAGTTGGGACTCCCCTGCAGGGTTTGAACTTTCGAAAGCCGTGCCCGCGGTTATGGGCAGACGGGAATTTGTTAATGTCCGGTTGTAGATAACTTGAACCTTAATTAATTAAAATGAATCAACTGAGTGTGTCACCGGGATGGCCTCTTCTCGGCGGAGTCCGGGAAGTGGACACGGTGTTGGAGTAATGTTTGCGTAGGCTGCCCTCTAGTTTCTCGCTCGTGCTTTGCCTCCTCTTCTCGCTCTCTTTTGCGAATAAGTTAGCCACCATACTTGCTAGTCGCTTGCTGCAGCTCCACTCATATTTTACCTTGCCTTACCTATAAGCTCAAATAGTCTTGATCGCGAGGGTGCGAGATTGTTGAGTCCCTGTGGCTCACAGATTACTATTACACCAGATGCAGGGCCCGATGATTCCGCTCCAGGAGACGCGTATGAGCTCAAGTGGGAGTTCGATGAAGACTCTCAACGATACTATGTTTCCTTTCCCGATGATCAGTAGTGGTGCCCAGTTGGGGGTGATTGGGACCGTGTCGCATGTTGGGTTCTCTTTTATTTTGGCGCCGTAGTCGGGCCATGAGTGTTTGGATGATGTAATGTTATTTATGTTCTTGATTGACGTGGTGAGTGTAAGCCAACTATGTTCTCCCCTTTATTATTCATATTACATGGGATGTTGTGAAGATTGCCTAACTTGCGACATATGCCTTCAATGCGATTATGTCTCTAAGTCTTGCCTCGACACGTGGGAGCTATAGTCGCATCGAGGGTGTTACAAGTTGGTATCAGAGCTTTCCCCGACCTTAGGAGCCCCATTGCTTGATCGTTTTAGCGGCCGAGTTGTGTCTTGAAAAATGTTTTGAGTCTTTAGGAATTATATATCGGAGAGATTAGGAATTCGCCCTATAGTGAGTCGTATTACAATTCACTGGCCGTCGTTTTACAACGTCGTGACTGGGAAAACCCTGGCGTTACCCAACTTAATCGCCTTGCAGCACATCCCCCTTTCGCCAAAAAAAATTTAGGATCACGCGAGTATCTTGGAATCGTTCCGATGGTTTTATGATGAGAACATTGTCTTGGTGCCTCCTGTCAGGGGTTTAGTGGAAGTGTCCCGGGGAGTTGAGCTCTGAGGTGTTGTCATCATAATTTTATCGTTGCAGTTCTGGAATACCTGAGTCTAGTACGCCGACATCGAAAATCTCTTTTATGCAGTTCGTTGGTGAGATAACCTCGACGCCACCCAGTACTGGGGCGGGAGTTCGGGAGTATCACCATAACTTGTATAACGGATGCTTTTCAAAGGTTGAGGTAGATGGTTTCCGAAGGTTTCTTGGTTATGTGTTGAAGGATGGATACAGCTGGATGTAGGATTTGCTAGTTTGGGTGAGATATTATGCTTCCCATGTATCCCCAACACCTGATTGCATAACCGGAAAGGTTCGGGAGTTTCATAGGTGGGAATTCTAGTAGCTCTAGTTTTTCTTCCACAGATATTGGTTTGAGATTGGGATTTCTTACCGATTATTCGTTCTTGATCCGTACCTTGTTGGTTTATTTCTCTACCTTAATTCTACATGGCTTCTCAATTTATGGATATGTGACCATTTCAAGAGGAATGCATTTGTTCATTTTGTTCGGATGTGAAGACTATATGTTGCAATTTTCATTCCATTGGATTCAGCTTCAATATTTATCTGTCAATGTGCTAATGGTGGTCAACCTCTTTAGGATGGCTCCTCCAACGCGCATGACTCCGAATCCTGATCCGCCACCACCTCCACCTCCTCCAGAGGCATGGAAAGCTGTGATGGCCGCAACCAATGCAAACACACAGCTGATCATGCAAATTCTTCAAGAGCGCAATCAAGGCAGTCAAGGGAATCAAGGCAGCAATCAGAGTCACTTTGCTACACTCAACCAGTTCCTTGCTAACGGGCCAAAGACTTTCAGCAATTATGTTGAGGCAACCGATGCTGACGATTGGCTTGTGGATCTGTGTAAGCATTTCGAGTGCAGTAACGTCAGGCCTGAGGACTTTGTTAAGTTCGCTTCCTTCCAACTCAAAGATCAAGCTGCAGAATGGTTCCAGCAGTACAAGGACTCCAGAGGTGGACGTGTTATCACTTGGGATGATTTCCGTCGAGATTTCCGAGCTCATCACATTCCGCAGAGCGTGGATGAAAGCAAGCGTGAGGAATTCCGCAATCTGAAGCAAGGCTCTTTGTCTGTCTATGACTACAACAAGTTGTTCCAGAAGCTAGCCCGCTTTGCCAAGCAGGACGTCCCTGATGAGAAGAGCATGATATATCAGTTCAGGGGTGGTCTCAGAGAAGATATTCAGCTCGCTCTTGTTCTCTTTGAGCCCTTGAGATACGATGAGTTCTACAACATGGCACTGAAGCAAGAGGCTGCTCAGTTGAGGTGTGATGCTTCCAAGAAGCGAGTCAGAGATGTTACTCCTTCTTCCTCTACTCAAGTGGCCAAGCAGCAGAAGTTTTGGCTTCCTCCTCCTCCGTTCCGTCAGCCGTATCAGCAGAAGAGCAAAGGTGGCAGTGGTTCTTCCCACCCACCCAACCCTGGCTTTCAGAACAAGACTTCGTCTCAAGCTCCAAGATCGAGTGCTCCGTATCACCGTCCGCTTTCAGAGGTCACGTGCAACAAGTGCCAACAGAAGGGTCACTATGCCAACAAGTGTCTCAATCAGAGGCGTCTTCCTCCTCCTCCTCCTGTCAGATCGGCAAGTACAGCTGTGGTCAAGCATAATCCCAAGCATGCCAAGGTCAATTTGATGAATGCAGCTTAGGCAGAGGACTCGTCAGATGTGATCATGGGTAACCTTCCTGTTAATGATATTCCAGCTAAAGTTCTTTTTGACACGGGTGCATCGCATTGTTTCATCTCGAGACCGTTTTCATCTAAGCATGGTTTGCCTTTGCAAATTTTGCCTAGTCCTTTAGCAGTTGTCTCTCCCGGTAAGCGCATGCAGGCTAACTCCATTGCTCCGGATGTTGCTATCACTTTGGGTGACTACAAGTTTCTATCTTCTCCAACGGTTCTCGGTGACTCAGATATAGATCTTATTCTCGGGATGGATTGGCTTTCTAAGCACAAGGCTCAGCTTGATTGTGCAGCCAGGCAGATTCAATTGACTCATTTGTCTGAGGATGTAATTGTCTTTGCCGCTCGTGATGATACTATCCGTCTGTTTTCTCTCAATGAGAAGGGTGAAATGGATGCCATCTCTCAAATTCCAGTCGTTTGCGAATATCAAGACGTCTTTCCAGAAGAGCTCCCAGGAATGCCTTCGCACCAGCCAGTTGAATTCGTTATTGATCTTGAGCCTGGCACGGAACCTGTGTGCAAGCGTCCTTACAAGCTCGGACCTGAAGAGTTGAAGGAGCTGAAGAAGCAACTCGATATGCAAGAGAAAATGGGTCTCATCCGGCCTAGTTCTTCTCCGTGGGGTTGTGGTGTTCTTTTTGTGAAGAAGAAGGATGGAACGGACCGACTTTGTGTTGATTACCGTCCAGTGAACAAGAAGACCATCAAGAACAAATACCCACTTCCCAACATCAATGAGCTATTCGAACAACTCAAAGGTGCCCAAGGATTCTCCAAGCTTGATCTCCGTATGGGTTATCACCAGATTCGCATTCGTGAAGAAGATATTCCCAAGACAGCATTCAGAACAAGCTTTGGTTCATATGAATACACTGTCATGTCTTTTGGCCTCGCCAACGCTCCTCCGACGTTCTCTCGCATGATGAACTTCATCTTCAATGCCTACACCAATGACTTCGTTTTGGTCTATCTCGACGACATTCTGGTTTTCTCGAAGAACAAGGAAGATCATGCAAAGCACTTGCGTTTGGTTCTCGATAAGCTCAGGGAACATCAGTTCTATGCCAAGTTATCCAAGTGTGAATTTTGGCTTGATGAGGTTCTTTATCTTGGTCATATCATCTTTGCCAAGGGCATTGCCGTGAATCCTGAGAAGGTGTCTGCAATTGTGAATTGGGAACCTCCTCAGAACGTGAAGCAACTCCGCAGTTTTCTCGGTCTCGCAAGCTATTGCCGAAGATTCGTTGAAAACTTTTCCAAGATTGCGAAGCCTCTCTCTAATCTTCTCCAGAAGCATGTCAAGTACATTTGGTCTCCGGAGTGTGATATTGCTTTCAACACTTTGAAAGAGAAATTGATCACTGCTCCAGTTCTGACTCCGCCTGATGAATCCAAGCCGTACGAGGTCTTTTGTGATGCCTCTCTCCAAGGTCTTGGCGCAGTATTGATGCAAGATAAGAAAGTTTTTGCTTATACATCTCGCCAGTTGAAGCCTAATGAGAAGAACTACCCCACTCATGATCTCGAGTTGGCGGCAGTTGTGCATGCTCTTTTGACTTGGAGACATCTCTTATTGGGAAGAAAAGTGGACATTTTCACTGATCACAAGAGTCTCAAGTACATCTTCACGCAGCCTAATCTCAACCTCAGGCAAACTCGATGGGTCGAAATGATTCAAGAGTATAATCCGAGTATTGAGTATACTCCAGGCAAGGCTAATGTGATTGCTGACGCTTTGAGCAGAAAGTCTTACTGCAATAATCTGATTCTCAAGCCTTATCAACCCGAGCTTTGTGAAGCTTTTCGCAAACTTAATCTGCAAGTTGTTCCTCAAGGTTTCCTCGCCAACCTTCAAGTCTCTCCTACCTTAGAAGACCAGATTCGCCAAGCTCAGCTTCTTGATGCTATGGTGAAAAAGGTGAAGATTGGGATTGCCAAGAGTCAGTCCAAGTACAACTGCTACCGCCTTGATGACAAGGACACTCTCTTCTTCGAGGATCGTATTGTTGTACCCAAAGGTGACCTCCGTAAAGTGATCATGAACGAGGCTCACAATTCTCTCCTCTCCATCCACCCTGGGAGCACGAAGATGTATCAGGACCTTAAGCAAGCTTATCGGTGGACTCGAATGAAGCGCGAGATCGCTCAATTCGTGAATGAATCTGATGTCTGCAGAAGAGTGAAGGCAGAACACCAAAGGCCAGCAGGTCTCCTCCAACCTCTTGCCATTCCAGAATGGAAGTTTGAACACATTGAAATGGACTTTGTGACTGGGTTTCCTAAGTCCAAGCGTGGCAATGATGCTATATTCGTTGTCATCGACAAACTCACCAAAGTGGCTCACTTTCTGCCTATCAAAGAGTCGATCTCTGCAGCTCAATTGGCGGAACTCTATACCTCTCGTATTGTCTCTCTGCATGGTATTCCTCAAGTGATCTCTTTAGACCGTGGCAGCATCTTTACCTCGAAGTTTTGGGATTCTTTTCAGAAGGCCATGGGCACCAACATCCGCTTCAGCACAGCTTTCCATCCTCAAACAAGCGGTCAAGTCGAGCATGTCAACCAGATTCTTGAAGATATGCTCAGGGCTTGTGTGATCTCCTTCGGCATGAAGTGGGAGGATTGTCTTCCTTATGCTGAATTCTCCTACAACAACAGTTTTCAAGCAAGTTCGGGCAAGGCCCCTTTTGAAATTCTGTATGGCAGGAAGTGCCGTACCCCTCTCAACTGGTCTGAAACCGCTGAACGTCAACTTTTGGGTAATGAATTAATCACAGAGGCAGAAGAAATGTGCAAAGTCATTCGAGATAACCTCAAAGCAGCCCAATCCCGCCAGAAGAGCTACTATGATAGTAAGCACCGTGATTTGGTTTTCGAGATCGGAGATCATGTTTACCTCCGTGTCTCTCCTGTGAAAGGTACTCGTCGCTTCGGTATCAAAGGGAAGCTTGCCCCTAGATACGTGGGACCTTTCAAGATTGTCAGCAAGAGAGGAGACCTCGCCTATCAACTTGAGCTTCCTTCAAACTTTGCAAATGTTCATGACGTGTTCCATGTCTCTCAGCTTCGAAAGTGCTTCAAGACTCCTGACCGCACCGTCAACTTTGAGGAAATTGAGCTCCAAGAAGATCTCTCCTATGGTGAGCACCCAGTTGCTATTCTTGAAGAGACGGAACGCAAGACTCGCAACAAGTCAATCAAATTTCTCAAAGTCAAGTGGTCACACCATTTCGACCGTGAAGCTACCTGGGAACGCGAGGATCACCTCCGTTCTGAGTACCCGGCGTTCTTTCAGTCCTAGATCTCGGGACGAGATCCTTTCGTAGTGGTGGAGTGTTGTAACGCCCCGGATGTAACTTTCCCTATTTGTACTCCAACTCTTGTCGTTTCCGGCGTTAAGTTATATTTATTTCCTCGGGTTCGGGTTTTGTCTCCGTGTGTTGTTATCGTTGTCTTGCATCTCATGTCATGTCATCATGTGCATTGCATTTGCATACGTGTTCATCTCATGCATTCGAGCATTTCCCCGTTGTCCGTTTTGCATTCCGGCGCTTCGTTCTCCTCCGGTGGTCATTTCTAGCTTTCTTTCGTGTGTGGGGATTAAACATTTCTGGATTGGACCGAGACTTGCCAAGCGGCCTTGGTTTACTACCGGTAGACCGCCTGTCAAGTTTCGTACCATTTGGACTTCGTTTGATACTCCAACGGTTAATTGAGGGACCGAAAAGGCCTCATGTGTGTTGCAGCCCAACACCCCTCCAATTTGTCCCAAAACCCACCAAACTCTGCTCCATGTCCTAGAGCGTTCGATCACGATCGCGTGGCCGAAAACCGCACCTCATTTGGAATCTCCTAGCTCCACTTATGCCTATAAATAGACCCCCCCCCCCCGAATTTCGGATCTCTCCCTCTCCCCGAAACCCTAATTTCATCTCCGCGCGCCGGACACGTCCGCCGCCGCCCCCCTCGCCCTATCCGCCGCCGCCACGTGGCAACCGGCCACCTCCCACCGCCACGGGCCCGAAGGCCCAAGGCCGGCCCCCGACGCCGCCACCGCGAGCCGCGCCCCACGCCATCGTCCTCCGCCGCCTCCCGTCGTCCTCCGCCGCCGCCGCCACCACCGCGGGCCGCCGCTGCCGCCGCCACCGCGGGCCGCCGCCGCCCCGCCGCCCACTCCTCTCCGGCGACCGGAGCCCGGATCCGGTCGCCCCCCTCCAACTCCGACCGTCTACAGCTCCGGCGAGCTCGGATCCAGCCGTGCCTCGTTTTTCGTGCAGATCTGAGATATTTTGGATCGGTTGACTTTCTCCTCCCGAAACCCTAATTTTATGCAAACTTTGACCGGTGATATCTCTGCATCCGTAGCTCCGATTTGGACATATAGTATATCAAAATGTTCGCCTCGATGAGTACATCATTTCATTCCATTGCATCATTTTCATTTGAGTGCATCCTGATGCCCGAAATGCTGTTAGAAGGAGGCTTCGTGAGTTAATTGGCAGATCTGCTAGTTCATCTTAGACTTTTGTCATTTTTGCCATGATTATTGTGTGCATGATATGCCTGTGAGTCCTACATATGATTTGTTAAGGATTTTTTTATCTTTCCAGAGGTGCAACCCATGCATTTTTTGTGATGTGTGTGGTGACTTGTGCAAGCTTGCAAAGTGAGGCACCCGGTAAATCTGTTTTCAGGGACTTAGTAGTTTTCACTAAGTCTGGGATTATTTAGTTCATGATGCCATATGTTCATGCTGTTTCCTAGTGATCCGTGCCCCTTTTGAGGATGATCAGTAAAGGAGTTTTGTTAATCTTGTGTGCTCTATCCATCCATGTCTTTGTTTGCAATTATGGAGCACCCTAGCTTGAGTCAATCGAGCTCTACTTTTGCTTCGTTGCGAATCTGGGCAGATCGTCAACTTGTTTGCGATTTTGCCGATGTTATTGTAGTTGATCCGTACATGCTATGCCATTGTTCTTGCCATGCCTAGCTTGTATTTTGTGCCTTCTCTACGGGCGTATGCTTGTCTTGCCATGACTTACATCGTGGTGAGTGCATCGAGCTCGTAAACATGCCTTCGTGAGTTATGTTTCAGCATGTCCCAGTTTTCGCTAAGTCTGAAAATTGATTATGTTTTTGCTATGTTCGTGTGCTTGTTAGTATATTTTGTGATCCCTTTTGGCTCAAGGTCACTAAGGGACTTTTGTTAATCTTGTTGAGTAGCTCCATGCCATGTCTTTCTTTGTCATGTTCAGGTCCTGTAGCATGTTGTTTTGTTGCTCTGAAGAGGGCTATATGATCTGAAATTCCAGACAAGTGTTAATTTCACTAAGTCTGAGATCTGTTTTACCATTTGCGTTTTTGCCATGCTTGTTTGAACCTGTTAATGGATGAATTGGCCGTGGCTCAGTGCTAGACTTTTGTTAAGAATCTTGTGTGCATCCCTGCCATGTATTTTGTTGTCATGTTTGGTGGCTGTAGCATGTTCATTTCATTGCTTTCAGATGCCTACTTGCTGTAAATCGCAGACCGGTGTCATTTTTGAATCGCTTGCCATTTCTAAACCGTAACTCCGATTCCGGCGTTCTTTATATCGTTTTCAAGCAATTTCTTCTCATCTTTCCAGTGGCACCCTTGGAATTCCAAGTTGAGTCCAGGTTCATGCATTTCCTGTCATATCTTGCATTTGGCATCCCGCATCGCGTTCCGCATAGCATATCATCATTTCATCATATTGCTTTGTCTTGCACGTGGTTGATTGTATCCTTGTTGGTTGTTTGTCTTGTTTGGGTAGAGTCGGGAGACGAGTTCGCTAACGAGGAGCCCGTTGAGTTTGCTTTTGAGGATCCAGTCAACTCTGACAACTGTGCAGGCAAGATGATCATACCCTTGAAATCACTACTATCTTTGATATGCTAGTTCGCTCGCTCTTTTGCTATGCCATTGCTACGATGCCTACCACTTGCTTGCAAGCCTCCCAAATTGCCATGTCAAACCTCTGACCCACCTTGTCCTAGCAAACCATTGATGGCTATGTTACCGCTTTGCTCAGCCCCCTCTTATAGCGTTGTTAGTTGCAGGTGAAGTTTGGAGGCCGTTACTTGTTGGAACATCTTTTATTTACTTGTTGGGATATCATTATATTGCCATGTTATCTAAATGCATCTATATACTTGGTAAAGGGTGGAAGGCTCGGCCTCTCGCCTAGTGTTTTGTTCCACTCTTGCCACCCTAGTTTTCCGTCATGTCGGTGTTATGTTCCCGGATTTTGCGTTCCTTACGCGGTTGGGTTATAATGGGAACCCCTTGATATTTCGCCTTGATTAAAGCTTGTCCAGCAATGCCCAACCTTGGTTTTACCATTTGCCACCTAGCCTTTTCTTTCCCTTGGGTTCTGCAGACTCAAGGGTCATCTTATTTTAACCCCCCGGGCCAGTGCTCCTCTGAGTGTTGGTCCACCTGTTAGCTGCCGGTGGCCACCAGGGGCAACTCTGGGCTGGCCTACCCGTACCTAAGACAATCTGAGTGTGCCCTGAGAAAGAGATATGTGCAGCTCCTATCGGGATTTGTCGGCACATTCAGGCGGTGTTGCTGGTCTTGCTTTAACCTGTCGAAGTGTCTTGAGTTACCGAGATACCGAGTCTGATCGGAACGTCTTGGGAGGAGGTCTATTCCTTCGTTGACCGTGAGAGCTTGTCATGGGCTAAGTTGGGACTCCCCTGCAGGGTTTGAACTTTCGAAAGCCGTGCCCGCGGTTATGGGCAGACGGGAATTTGTTAATGTCCGGTTGTAGATAACTTGAACCTTAATTAATTAAAATGAATCAACTGAGTGTGTCACCGGGATGGCCTCTTCTCGGCGGAGTCCGGGAAGTGGACACGGTGTTGGAGTAATGTTTGCGTAGGCTGCCCTCTAGTTTCTCGCTCGTGCTTTGCCTCCTCTTCTCGCTCTCTTTTGCGAATAAGTTAGCCACCATACTTGCTAGTCGCTTGCTGCAGCTCCACTCATATTTTACCTTGCCTTACCTATAAGCTCAAATAGTCTTGATCGCGAGGGTGCGAGATTGCTGAGTCCCTGTGGCTCACAGATTACTATTACACCAGATGCAGGGCCCGATGATTCCGCTCCAGGAGACGCGTATGAGCTCAAGTGGGAGTTCGACGAAGACTCTCAACGATACTATGTTTCCTTTCCCGATGATCAGTAGTGGTGCCCAGTTGGGGGTGATTGGGACCGTGTCGCATGTTGGGTTCTCTTTTATTTTGGCGCCGTAGTCGGGCCATGAGTGTTTGGATAATGTAATGTTATTTATGTTCTTGATTGACGTGGCGAGTGTAAGCCAACTATGTTCTCCCCTTTATTATTCATATTACATGGGATGTTGTGAAGATTGCCTAACTTGCGACATATGCCTTCAATGCGATTATGTCTCTAAGTCGTGCCTCGACACGTGGGAGCTATAGTCGCATCGAGGGTGTTACAGGCATCGAGGGCGTAAAGTTCAAGAAGGATCACTTATGTGGTGCCTGTGAAGCAGGAAAGATGACGAGGGCCAAGCATCCCTCGAAGACAATCATGACAACAACTCAACCCTTCGAATTGCTCCACATGGACCTTTTCGGTCCCACTCATTACTCAACTCTTACTACTACTGCTTGTCTCTATGGCTTTGTCATTGTTGATGATTATTCAAGGTATACTTGGGTGCATATAATCCTCTACAAGACTGAAGTGCAGGATGTCTGCAAACGCTTCGCCAATCGAGCCATGAACAACTATGGCGTCAAGATCAAGCACATCAGAAGTGACAAATGCCACTGAATTCATGAACACTGGCCTAGACACTTATCTTGATACTTTGGGCATCACACATGAATTCTCAGCTCCGTACACGCCGCAGCAGAATGGCATCGTGGAACGCAAGAACAGAACACTTATTGAGATGGGCCGGACGATGCTCGATGAATACAAGACTCCAAGAAAGTTCTGGCCTGAAGCCATTGATACTGCATGCCATATCATCAACCGTGTTTATCTTCACAAGCTTTTGAACAAGACATCCTATGAGCTCCTTACTGGCAAGAAGCCAAATGTCAGTTACTTCAGAGTATTTGGTGCCACGTGCTGGATCAAGGATCCACATCACACTTCAAAATTTGCACCGAAAGCACATGAAGGTTTTATGCTTGGATATGGAAAGGATTCGCACTCCTACAGAGTCTTCAACCTCTTTCACTATAAAGTGGTTGAAACTGTGGATTTGCGGTTCGATGAGACTAACGGCTCGCAAAGAGAGCACCTGCCAAATTTGCTAGATGAAGTTCCATCCAGTGAATCAATCAAACTTATGGGAACTGGAGAAATCATACCATCTGAAGCTCAACTTGAAGAGGAACTTACCATCTATGCACCTGATCAACCTGAAGACAATGCTCAGCCTGAAGACAATCCTTCTAACGATGACAATGATCAGCAAGAGCAAAATCTTCGTCCTGTTCATCCTCGTGTTGCAAATGAAGTACAGATTGAGAGAATAATTGATAGCATCAATGCACCAGGTCCACTCACTCGTTCAAGGGCAACACAACTAGAAAATTTCTGTGGGCACTTTGCATTCGTCTCAATATCTGAACCCAAGAAAGTTGATGAAGCCTTCATGGAACCTGAATGGATTCAAGCTATGCAAGAAGAGCTTCAACAGTTTGAGCTGAATAATGTATGGGAACTGGTTAAGCGTCCTGATCCTCGTAAGCACAATATAATAGGCACTAAATGGATATATCGCAACAAGCAAGATGAGCATGGTCAAGTTGTCAGAAACAAAGCTCATCTCGTTGCTCAAGGATATACTCAAGTTGAAGGGATTGACTTCGATGAAACATTTGCTCCTGTGGCTAGGCTTGAAGCTATATGCATACTGCTGGCCTATGCAAATCATCATAACATTCTTCTGTATCAAATGGATGTGAAGAGCGCTTTTCTCAATGGCAAGATTGAAGAAGAAGTGTATGTTGCACAACTACCTGGCTTTGAAGATCCAAAACATCCTGACATGGTGTGCAAGCTCAACAAGGCACTGTATGGCCACAAACAAGCCCCTCGGGCTTGGTATGACACACTCAAAGACTTCCTGAAGAGCAAAGGCTTCAAACCTGGTTCCCTGGATCCTACTCTCTTCACGAAGACATATGATGGTGAACTTTTGTGTGCCAAATATATGTGGATGACATTATCTTCGGCTGCACTAACCAGAAATACAGTGAAGAGTTTGGATATATGATGCAAGAGCAATATCAGATGTCCATGATGGGTGAGCTGAAGTTCTTCCTTGGTCTTCAAATACGTCAGCAACGCAACGACATCTTCATATCTCAAGAGAAATACCTCAAAGATTGCCTGAAGAAATTTGGAATGCAAGACTGCAAAGGCTACATGACGCCAATGCCAGCCAAACACCATCTGGGTCCCGACGACAATGGTAAAGAGTTTGATCAAAAGGTATACCGCTCCATGATTGGTTCTTTGCTTTATTTATGTGCATCTAGGCCAGATATCATGCTTAGTGTTTGCATGTGTGCCCGGTTCCAAGCGGCACCAAAGGAATCGCATCACTTAGCTGTGAAGCGAATTCTTAGATATTTGGCTCACACCTCAACACTAGGATTATGGTATCCAAAGGCCTCAGAGTTTGATCTAGTTGGATTCTCGAATGCTGACTATGCTGGTGACAAAGTTGATCGAAAGTCTACATCAGGCACATGTCACTTTCTGGGACGATCACTTGTATGTTGGTCTTCAAAGAAGCAGAACTGTGTATCTCTCTCCACTGCTAAATCTGAATACATTGCTGCTGGATCTTGCTGCGCTCAGCTTCTGTGGATGAAGCAAACACTCAAGGACTATGGCATTCATCTGAAGCAAGTGCCACTTTACTACGACAACGAAAGCGCCATCAAGATCACCAACAACCCAGTTCAGCACTCGAAGACAAAGCACATTGAAATTCGTCATCACTTTCTCAAAGATCATGTTGTGAAGGAAGATATTGATATCATACACGTCAACACTGAAGAGCAATTGGCAGATATCTTCACCAAGCCCTTGGATGAGAAGAGATTTTGCAAGTTACGGTGTGAGTTAAATATCCTGGAATCCTCAAATGTCCTGTGATCAGGCACACATCCTAACCCTTATGCATATTGATGACTTAGATGTGCAACACAAGAAGTAAAGTATATCTTCAATCAATGAAGACATACATTCTAAGTGTGAATACATTAATGTGGAATTTGACTTCGGAGCGCCACGATAATTGTGCGCCGTGTCTCGGTCTAATACTTCCTATACGGTGGGTAACGCCACCACCAAATGTTCTGTTTTGAAGTGTTTCACTCATGACATTACCTTGCAATGTCTTCACATTTGGTTTGGCTTCGATCTCAACATATCTTCATGATTATCTTCACTATGTTGATTATATAGATATATATATATATATTAGTGTTCTGTCCTCTACAGCATTCACTTATAGCTATGTCTTCATTGTTGAATATTTTGAACTAAGTGAATGTGATCGGACCCTAACCTCTCTATGCTTTCTATCTCAAATTCTATCTCTCCAAATCATATGCATTCTATTGAAACTGTCGAATGTCTTCTCTGCGTCCTTGTCAGCGGAAGATACAGAGACAACCATTAAGTCCGTTTTCAATGCTCATTCCTCCACATGAAACCCGGAGAAGTAGGAACGACCACTCGACAATCAAAGCGTGCGTGGGACGTGGAACAAATCCCAAAATTCCGCATAATGGCCACGTGTTCCTCAGATGCGAATCGCCAGGGGCACCTGTGTAATAGCACAGTGCTGCCCATGTACCTTTAAATACACACTTCACATCGGTCATTATCTCTTCTTCCACTCTCGCACGAACCCTAGTGCCACCGCTAGCCCTCGACGACGCCGGCGACGAAGCGCTTCGCTGCCGCAACCTCTCCGACGCCGTCTTCACGCTGACCGCGGACATCGTCCTCTCCACCGTCGCTGTAGGTGTCCTCCGTCGCCAAGTTAGGGCACGGAAGATCGAACTGCTCAGCCTCATCTTCCACTTCGTCTAGCAGTTCTTAGAGTGCTAAATAAAACTTCCCTTTTACAGCACCGTTGATCCTATGGATTTGTCACTTTCTACCACAAGCAGTTTCTATTCACACAAGTTAGATCTCTCTCATACTACATCTCATAACATGCCTAGTATATTCACTTATGCTTCACAAAGTAGTTAGATTCCTCACTTGTACTGATCTGTGGATTCGTACAAATCTGGAACCAACTCCTTATCTATGAGTGAATGTCTTCGCAAAATGAGGTCAATGTCTTCTAAACTGATTTATCTTCAAAATCTTCTGAGAATGCATATGACTTCTTCCCCTTCCCTCGCACCTTAATGCTGTCACAGGTACATGTCCGTGGAAGAATCCTTTGGTTCTCATAGTCTGCATTCATTTGCAGAATTCTTACAGCATCACATTAATTCTCCCGAAGCCAGTTCCTGTTGGTCCAGCAAGCGAAAACCTTTGAAGCCTTTGAACGTGTTGAAGCCTTTCAAGTTAAAGTTTATGGCTTCAGAGAAAGCAGCAAGGAAGGGTGGCAGAAAGCGTCATGGAGAAACATCCAGAGATCTGCCAGATGAACTCTCAAAACTGTACAAGATAGATCCTGAAGAGGATTACAATCAACGCAAGACCCGAATCCAATGGATTCGAAGATATTGGGAAGAACAATGGTTCAAATACCGATTTGTAACCCAAGAATATGCTGAGAAAAATGCCATCAAGAGACCGTGGGGAGACATCCAATACAAGAATCTTCTACCCAGGTCCAGAGATGAAGCCATTGCTCAAGGCTTCTATCCCTGCATGGTCCGTGGGCCACATCCAGCTGATGCACACCCATCGTCACTACTATGGTGTCGTGACGACAATCTGTTCAAGCGCAACTTCCAGTTTGCCCAGAACTCAGCGAAGCAGAACAAGAAGACTTTGGGGTTAGACTTCAACCCTGGTCCCTCAGCACCAAGGGCAGATGGCACACGAGATGCAGAACCCAATGTCATCGGTCCTTTCCACAACCTTGAAGGCCTCATCACCCGCATCTTAGTTCAAGGGACTACAGTGAATGAGCCTACAGCTGACGCTGAATCAGAAGAAGCTCCTGCAGTGCCGAAGACAAAGAAGATGAAGAAGCCTAAAGCTTCGAAGCCTGCCCCCTCACCAAAAATCTCAAGGGAGAAGCCACTGGTAACTGCACCTCTTGAAGACAGTGTGCAGTCCGAAGACTTATCTCGCATCTCCGAGCCCCACAAAGTCAAGATGCCTTTGCCTCACACCGGACAAGAGCTAACTGCTGCTGCCATTCTGCGCAATGACGACATTGATCTGTCAAGTGATGAAGATCTAGCAGATGACGCTCTTGAGAAACTCATCAAGAGCAAAGAAGAAGCAGAAATCTTCAATGATCTGCCTCTCTTTGATGTGTCCATCATCCACAACTTCATTGATGAGTGGTTTGACATGCCAAACATCGGCTTTGAAGATCTGCAGCTACCAATTGGCCTCAGTGTCGCCTTCCAAGGAGCCATTGCTTCAGAACTCGCTATTGCCCAGCGCATTGTTGAACTGAAGCAAAATATTGACTATGAAAAGGCTCAGTTCAAGAAGCATATGGCCAAGCTCAGCGTGCAGGAAGTGAAGAACTTCAAGAGTATGATGCACGAGCTCAAGGAAGCCTTTGTAAAGAAACGTGCAGAAGCTCAGGGTTCGCGTGAGCGCATGAAGACTCTGGCTGACAGATGTGTGCAAGCCTACAATGAGGCTGAGAAGCGCAAGGCCCTTGGGCGTCCTGGCATCGACCCCAGGATGGCCGCAAAGAAGAAGAAGAAGCCTGCTACGGCTGAACCTGACGCACCAAGGCAGGAAGCAGTTCCTATTGTCTTCCCAACTAAAATGACTAGCTCGAAGCCAAAAAGCCGGTCAACAGCTTCAGAGCTCAAGAAGACAAGGACTGCTGAGGCTGAAGCTAGGAAGAGGAAACATTCTAAAGCCTCTCCAACTGCCCCCTCCAAGAAGAAGAGGAAGACCAAGAAAGATCGGGCTGCTTCCACAGAGCCCTTGATAGTTGAACCCATTTCTATGGTCTATCCTGAAGCTGAACGCCAACTGACTATCCATGAGCCTGCTTCCACAGAGGCTCATGAAGCTGAAGACTTTCCAGCAGCTGATCCCATCGCTGCTGAAGACATTGGTCAACATGACAATGTAGAAGATGGTGCAGTCCTTCCTCAGAACAGCGAACTCATCAGCATTGGTCGTCCACTGACGCCAATTGCACAGGATGCTTCATGGGTAGATCGCCCACAAGAGGAAGAAGACTATGAGGCCCAACCCACTCCAACTCCACAGGCGTCGCCCGCGTTGCGCAGGCTTCGCAAAGGTCCAAGGCCTCAAGTCTCTGCTGAAGACAATCCGGCTGCAGCAGCCGCGGAAGATGAAGTCCCACAAGTTCCCACTCCCCTGTCCCAACAAGAAGCAGTTCTCAAGGAGAACGTGACTGTGACCGACCCTCCAGCTCGTCAAGTGGAGGATGAAAATCATGCGGCTGCCACAACCACCAATGAAGCTAACGTGGAGCCCTCCCCAACGGAAGAAGAAGACAGCGAAGCCACTGATCCCATCACTTTTGTTCCTGAGTCTGTTGCCGGTCCCCAGTTCGACTATCATGTTGAGCACAGGCCTTAGGTACAGAATCCAATCCCAAGACTGCCAAGGTTCCCAGGTCCTGCATCAGCACCTGGCTCCTTCAATATCAATGGCTTCAGGGCAGACAACACATTCTTCGATAGCTCCAGGAACCCCTACTCAAGGGAAAGGATATCATCTGATCGGTTTTGGAGCTATCCTCAGCGAAGCTATTACTCATGCATTCTTTACAACCAAGGTCGCATCTTCCCACACAAGCGCCTTGACATTGAAGCCATAGCTGGTCTGCCCTGTCAGGAAAAAGCTTTGGATTGCTTCAAGGAAGTTGGACTGCTGCCGTTCGTTACTGACCAAGAGCATTGGAATGAAGAGCTGCTGCTCCAATTCTATGCCACACTTCACATCCGCGGGTACAGCAGAGATCCTAAGACTTGGGTCCTGGAGTGGATGACCGGAAATGTTCATCACGAAGCCAATGCATTTGACATCATTGAGCTCACTGGTTTGCCCACTCCTGGCGATCTCTACGAGCATGGCTGTCAGCTGCATAGTGAAGCCATTGAGAGCATCTTTAAGAGGCCGG
The DNA here is from genome assembly GCF_003073215.2 of Triticum urartu. Lineage (NCBI taxonomy): Eukaryota > Viridiplantae > Streptophyta > Magnoliopsida > Poales > Poaceae > Triticum > Triticum urartu. Next base: position 184,952,182 of record NC_053024.1, on the reverse strand, counting down.
AACCTGATATGAGTCAGATGCTCAGCATGATGAAGCCATTGCCCCAAGATGCTGCTTATCCAACAGAGTTCTTCGTTGAAGACCTTGAGTATCTGCCAAGGACCATCTATCACATCATCAGGAGAACTCTCTGGCCCATCAAAGGGCACTCTCCAAATGCCAAGCTTGAGGGTGCAATGAAGACTTTGGTCTTCTATATTCTTCATGGAAAATGCTTCAATGCACAGGACTTATTCATCCGCCAACTTGTTGCATCGGGCTCTGATATGTTTGGCTTGAAGTTCTATGCCCCATGGGTAATGCGGCTAATTAAACTTCACTCCGATATCTCATATCAGCCATCTGCTCGCAATCATAGGATTTTTCTACCTGATGTGGATATCTCTACTGAAGCCATCTATCCTGAGCCTGCAAAGGAACCTCTAAGTCTTCAGAATGCAGAGCATCAGAGTTTCTCACAGAACATTGAAGGAGTTGAAGCAGTCACTCGGGTGTATCCTTTGGCTGGCACTACACGTGCACCACACCCTGCGTCTACTGAAGCCACTGATAGTACAACTGCTCCAAGACCCAAGAAGCGCACTCGTGTTCTCAACGACCGAGAGCTTCTTGTGGCTCTTCATTAGAAACAGGATAGGCATCATGACTGGCTGAAGCGTCAGATGAAAAGCCTCTTGGTGGAAGTTAATCGCATTCGCAATCTTGCCACCAAGAATGCTTTCGTTGCCCATGAAACCTGTCGCCGTACATGGAAAGGGCTAACGATGATGTGTTCTGAAGATGATCTCCAAGAGGATGGCTTCACTGAGCGATTCAAGTTTGACTCCACACCTCCTCGAAGAGCTATGCTGCTAGGAACTCCACCTCTTGAAGACTCTGAGTTCTCTTCATCTGCTGCAACAGTGACTACCAGAGTTATCGAGGATGAAGATGATGCTACTTCACCACCACCTCCTTCAGCACGCGTCAACTCTGCTCCAAGCTCTTCAGCACCGCCAAACACCACCAACGACCCTGCTACTTCACCTACTCCGCATGGGAACGAGTAGATGCTCTATGTCTTCAAACCTTTTTGGTCCTTACTGACAAAAGGGGGAGAAGCATATGAGGTTGATAGTCTTCAAGCGGGTCCATATGGGCGGGTGCTTTATATTTTGCTTCATGCTTACAACTCTCGTTTTGCTACATTTGGTTCTTTGAGTTGTAACACTTAAACTCGATGGTCGTCTGCTACTTATCTGCCACTTTGTTTTGCGATGATAAATTCCGCATGTGCGACGATAAATTCCGCACTTAGATCATTCTGCAGACGTCCATTTTCCATTATGCATGTCATTATCTTCATATACTTTCACATGCATAGTGGATTGTCATCATAAGTTGAAGTGGATCTCCACAAGTACAACCTGCCATGTGCATTTGCATTCCAAAAGCAAATTACCTATATGCAAATCTTCAGGGGGAGCCCTTGCAACTTATGAAGACAATTCCTTATCCTTTACAATTTCACAGATTATATTCCCCGTTGAAAACTTCAACTAGTTTGTCATCAATCACCAAAAAGGGGGAGATTGTAAGTGCATCTAGTGCCACCCCTAGTTGGTTTTGGACTATTGACGACAAACCTAGTTGAGGGACTAATGTGTTTGTGAGAATTGCAGGATAACACAGGTAGAAGTCCCTCATTGATTCGGTTTTCCTACCAGAGATGACCCCTAAAAATGTATGAAGACATTGGAGTCAAAGGTGGTATAGGAAGATATTCACATTGAAGACTATGACAAGAGAAGACACCACATGAAGCCTATGGAGCTCGAAGACTTAGATATTTCGTAGTTCTTTTTCTTTTGTGTTGAGTCATAGGAACCACCGTACTGTTAAGTGGGGTCCAAGAGAACCAGTCAGACTGACTGAAGTGATGCCTAAACAAAAACCTATGTCTTCGAGTGAAGACTATGAGAGCGAATTTTGTCCAGAGTCGGACAAGTCAGCTTTACTTGTAGCCCAAGTAAAGTTGTCGTGTGAGTTTGAAATCTGACCGTTGGAACACGTGTCAGTTCCTTAGTGACCCAGGGTCATTTCGGACAAATCAGGTCGGGTTGCCAAGTGGCTATAAATAGCCCACCCCCCACAACCATAAACGGTTGGCTGCTCAGATTGAGAGTACGGCTTTTGTCGTTTGAGAGCAACCCACCTCGAAGCCTTTGAGAGAGAATTCCTTGCGAGGATAAAGCCCTAACCAGCCAGAGCCAGAGAGAATTGGGCATCACTTAAGTCTTCTTGTCTTTGTGATCTGAAGACTTATTACACTTGAGGACTGTGCATCCTCCAGCCGGTTAGGCATCACGTTCTGAGCATCCAAGAGACATTGTGGATTGCCGGTGAACGAAGTTTGTGAAGGTTTGGGAGTCTACCTTGAAGACTTACCAGAGTGATTGGGCGAGGTCTGTGTGACCTTAGCTCAAGGAGAATACGGTGAGGACTGGGTGTCCTGAGCTGCGTGTTCAGGACTGGGTGTCCGGGACTGTGTGTCCTAAGGTTTAAATACCTAGCCGCCCCAACCAGACATACAGTTGTCACAGCAACTGGAACTGGTCCAACAAATCATTGTCTTCAACGAGTCACTGGTTTCATCTTCCCTTCCCTTTACTTACTGTTGCTCCTTGTGAAGTCATTGTATGTTTGCACTATCTTTTGTCTTCACTGAGTGACTGCATGTTCTGTATGGCTTCATAATATCTTCCTACCTGATCCTTACTACATTGCTGCTATTAAGTCATTGTGCTTTCACTTCATTGAATACTTGACTATGCCTTGTCTAGTGTAGTCTACCTTCCGCTGCATGGTAATAGGTTTATTTCTATTGTTTGTCTTCATAACTTCCACGTTTTGAAGACTTTCATAAAAATCGCCTATTCACCCCCCCTCTAGTCGATATAACGCACTTTCACTATGCCGACTCGGGGACGCTTCGTATGTCTTATACACTGCCTTGTACATGATGGTGCTGTACGATCGAGCCCGTGTAGGCCCCACCACGAAAACTTCGGGCGAAATCTCAATCATATGTTTGTTCCAGCTTACTCTGCAAGCCAATCCTTTGTTTTGTTTTGAGTTGTGGTATTCGAGTTGCTTCAATGTCAAATGTTTCAGGTTGGATTTTCGGATGCTGATTATGCTGGTGACAAGGTGGGTCGCAAGTCTACATCAGGCACATGTCATTTTCTGGGACGATCACTTGTGTGTTGGTCTTCAAAGAAGCAGAACTGTGTATCTCTCTCCACTGCTGAATCTGAATATACTGCTGCTGGATCTTGCTGCGCTCAGCTTCTATGGATGAAGCAAACACTCAAAGATTATGGCATCCATCTGAAGCAAGTGCCACTCTACTGCGACAACGAGAGCGCCATCAAGATTGCCAACAACCCAGTTCAGCACTCGAAGACAAAGCACATTGAAATTCGTCATCACTTTCTCAGAGATCATGTTATGAAGGAAGATATTGATACCATACACGTCAACACTGAAGAGCAATTGGCAGATATCTTCACCAAGCCCTTGGATGAGAAGAGGTTTTGCAAGTTACGGTGTGAGCTAAATATCTTGGAATCCTCCAATGTCGTGTGATCAGGCACACATCCTAACACTTAAGCATGTTGATGACTTAGATGTGCAACACATGAAGTAAAGTATATCTTCAATCAATGAAGACTTACATTCTGAGTGTGAATATATTAACGTGGAATTTGACTTCGGAGCGCCACGATAATTGTGCGCCGTGTATGGGTCTAATATTTCCTATACGGTGGGTAACGCCACCACCAAAATTCTTCCCTTTGAAGTGTTTTTCTCATGGCGTTACATTTGCAAAGTCTTCGCATTTTGTTTGTCTTCAATGTTAACATGGCCTCATGTTTATCTTCAATTTGGTTTCTATCCTCTACAGCATTCACTTATAGCTATGTCTTCACGTTGAATCTTTTGACCTAAGTGAATGTGATCGGACGCTAACCCCTCTATGCTTCTATCTTAAGTCTATCTATCCAAATCATATGCATTCAATTGACACTGTCAAACTGTCTTCTCTGCGTCCTTGTCAGCAGAAGACACAGAGACAAACATTAATCTATTTTTCAATGCTAAATCCTTCAACCTGAAACCCGGAGAAGTGGGAACGACCACCCGACAATCCAGGCGTGCGTGGGAACATGGAACAACCTCCGATGTGTTGCATGATAGCCACGTGTCCTTCAGATGTGAATCGCCAGGGGCACCTGTGTAATAACATTGTGCCGTCCCTATCCCTATAAATACACGCCTCACCATAGTCATTATCCTTTCTTCCACTCTCGCACAAACCCTAGCGCCACCGCTAGCCCTCGACGACGCCGGCGACGAAGCGCTTAGCTGCCGCGACCTCACCGACGCCGTCTTCACGCCGGCCGCGGACATCGTCTTCTCCGCCGTCGCCGTAGGTGTCCTCCGTCGCCAAGTTAGGGCATGGAAGATCGAACTACTCGGCCTCCTCTCCCACTCCGTCTAGCAGTTCTTCATGTGGTAAATAAAACCTCCTTTTTACAGCCCCTTTGATCCTATAGATTCATCATTTTCTACCACAAGCAGTTTCTATTCACACAAGTTGAATCTATTTCATACTGCATCTCATAATATGCTTAGTATGTTCACTTATGCTTCACAGAGTAGTTAGATTCCTCATTTGTACTTATTTGTGGATTCGTACAAATCTGGAACCAACTCTCTATCTATGAGTGAATTTCTTCGCACTATGAGGTCAATGTCTTCTAAACTGATTTATCTTCAAAATCTTCTGAGAATGCATATGACCTCTTCCCCTTCCCTCGCACCTTAATGCTGTCATGGGTACATGTCCGTGGGAGAATCCCTTGGTTCTCATGGTCTGCATTCATTTGCAGAATTCTTACAGCATCATATAAATTCTCCTGAAGCCAGTTCCTGTCTGACTAGCAGACAGAAGACTTTGACAGTGTTGAAGCCTTTCAGTCTGAACTTCATGGCAAAAGAGAAATCTGTAAGAAAGGGCGGCAGACAGCGCCGCGGGGGTACATCAACGGACCTGCCCAAAGATCTTTATGAACTGTACAAAACTGACCCCGAAGAAAGCTATGGTCAGCGCAAGACACGAATCCAATGGATTCGAAGATACTGGGCCGAACAATGGAATATGCTGAGAAGAATGCCATCAAGCGACCCTGGGGAGACAACTTGTACAAAAACCTTCAACCCAGGTGTCGGTGTCAAAACCGGCGGATCTCGGGTAGGGGGTCCCAAACTGTGCGTCTAGGCGGATGGTAACAGGAGGCAGGGGACACAATGTTTTACCCAGGTTCGGGCCCTCTTGATGGAGGTAAAACCCTACGTCCTGCTTGATTAATATTGATGATATGGGTATTACAAGAGTAGATCTACCGCGAGATCAGAGAGGCTAAACCCTAGAAGCTAGCCTATGGTATGATTGTTGTTCCTACGGACTAAAACCCTCCGGTTTATATAGACACTTGAGAGGGCTAGGGTCACACAGAGTCGGTTACAATGGAGATCTACATATCCGTATCGCCAAGCTTGCCTTCCACGCCAAGGAAAGTTCCTTCCGGACACGGGACGAAGTCTTCAATCTTGTATCTTCATAGTCCAGGGGTCCGGCTGAAGGTATAGTCCGGCTATCCGGACACCCCCTAATCGAGGACTCCCTCAGTAGCCCCCGAACCAGGCTTCAATGACGACGAGTCTAGCACGCAAATTGTCTTCGGCATTGCAAGACGGGTTCTCCTCCAAATTCCGTGTACCTGTTGAATAGTGTCCAGTTTCTTGTAAATGTAGCGCTCGTTGGCTTCTATGCCCAATAATGGCCGTCTCCCATGTGTCAAACGAATATGAAAAGTCAAGGTGTTTTTTATATTTACACCCCTAGCCGCGTGAATGAGCCGCCTATTTAAGGGGACGAGGATTTAGATCCAAACCACACCTTCTCCCCTCTGCGAGTATTCATCAGAGCGTATCCGATAGAGGTCCATTCTATCATGGCCGGCCGCCGCAGCTCCTCCTCTTGCCCTTCCAGCCCTCAGCCTGGAGATTGGAAGAGGTGCTCCCTCCCGCACAGCGAGCTAGTGACGCTCCAGACCAAGGGATTTCTCCCCCCGGCCTATATGGTCCCGGTTCGAGCCAGACTTGCCACCTGTAATGGTGGAGAGCAAGCGGAGAGCGCCCCCAACCCTCCAAAGGAGAGCGGGTATGCCTTGTCCCTTACTTAATAAGAGGGCTCGGATTTCCAATTCATCCATTTCTCCGGGGGCTCCTGGAGTTTTATGGCCTCCAGCTGCACAACCTCACGCCTGCCTCCATATTGCATATCGCGGGCTTCGTAGCCCTTTGCGAGCTATTTTTGGGCTACGAGGGTCATTTCGCGCTGTGGAAAAGGCTATTCTGCCTTGTGCCCCGTTCTCAAAAGGGGTCAATATATCAAAGGGGCGGAGCCGAAGTGTGGCGCATCACCGGGACCGGATATCTATCCGGAACCCCAAAGAAGGCGTCCGAGGACTGGCCTTCGGAATGGTTTTATATAGAGGACGTCCCGCTGCCGGATCCTGTCCGGATCGGCCTCCCTGAGTTCGATAGTGCTCCCCTAAAGAAGCGCCTAAGCTGGCGTCCACGGAGCCCTCAGAGGGAAAGCGACAAGGACGTTCTTTACCTGATGGGCCGGATAAGATTGTTAGCTCATTCCGGACTGACCATGATCGGGGTCATGGCCGCATGCATCATGCGAGGGGTGCAGCCGCTCCAGTATAGAGGGCACCCCATGTGGGACTTCAACGGGGAGGACGACGCCACCCGCCACCGTCGTAAGGGGCCGGATTCGGCTGCCGCTCTAATAAAGACCTTGTCCGCTTTGTACAAGGGAGAAGAGGAGGAATTTCTCCGCGTCAACCCACAGGGTGGATTTTCTATGTATAATCCCCCAAGTTGGGTAAGTGGACACTTTTACTTGCCCATCCATTTTGTATTCCCATCATTAAATATTCAGTCTAACGACTTCAACGCAGGAACTGCGCCAGGCTGTTAAAGAAATAAACAGCCCTCCTCCACAACCCAAGGATCCGGGACGGTCCCTCGACCCAGCCTCTCAAGAGGATCCGGACTTATCTGTGGAGCTGATTGATGGGGTGTTTCATCAATTGAGCAAGGACAACGCCTTGGTGGCCATTACGGCCGATTACCCAGGGCTACTCCCAGCCTCACAGGTAACTGAGAACGAAGTCCTAGCACTTTGAAAAGGGATCTATCCTCGTGTGTTTTCCATTGCCGTATGACAACCGTGTTTTGCAGGGGAGGTCCTTGAGACGGGAGGCTGAGCCTGCGGCGACTAGCCAACGAGGGGCGGTAAGGCCCCACGGGCTGAAAAGAAGTGCGGTCCGGACTGAGACGCCGACGCAAAGGTACAGCGCGCCATCTTATTCCCAGGTGTTATTCCTTCGAGGCATATTAACGCTCGTGCTCTCTTCAGGACGAAGAGACCTCGCCGGACTATATCCGGAGAGGTTGCCAATCGCGCCTCCACCAGCCAGGCTCCAAAGCCTAGTCCAGAAGCGGAGGCGAACACAAGGTGTGCACCGGACGCTCCTCCGACAGAGGATGCGGATAGGCTGTCTGCCACCAATTCCGAGGTGGAGAGTGCCATGAACCACAGACGTTGCCGGACAGTTCTTCGCGACGCTTGTTTCTCCCAAGAGGCATTGGATGCCTTCAATTCGGGAGATGCGTACCTCCGTGCCGCTCAAAATGGTCTAGCCAGAGCCACGGAGCAGTATGTAAAAGACATACGGGTAAGAAAATTTTGGTAATTATATATATACCAATAGCCCCCGAGACTTGAAACAGTTAGAATAACTGATTTAAGGATCATTTGTTATGCAGGTTCTTACAGAAAAGAATACCCTACTGTCCCAGGAGCTGGAAGAGTGCAAAGCCCAACTTGAGGCCGCACTAGCCACGGCAGGGGAGCCCAAAGAGACCCCCTCTGGTAATATACGCTTCAAAAGATAAGTATTTTGCGAAGTGCGGCGTGGGTGCGAATCTAACAAATGAAATTGCAGATGGCGGAGGATTAAATCCGGAAAAGCAACAACTCCTACGCCAGCTAAAGGCCGGTGAGAGTGTGCTGACAAAGGTGAGGCGGGAGAAGAACGATCTCCAAGATGCCAACACCAAGCTAGGTGTTGAACTGAAGGATGTTCGTGCCCAGCTGTTGGACTCCGTTAAGGAGAATCAGCGGCTTCGTCGCGGCATATTTAGTAAGTGCTTAAACGAACTTTGAAAAAAGAGTTCGGTGAGGAAGTCGACTAACAGAGTAATGTCTATAGGTATGCTAACAGGTCGTCCTGCATAGGAAATGCCCGGTTCTATGGGTGACCTTCTTCCCGAGCTCTCACAACTACACGAGCGAGTTTGGCAGGTGATGCAAGGCGTCGCCCAGGCCTTGTGGCCATCCGTCTCCATGCCCGAAGGCCTTGGAGAGCTTGTAGAGAAGCTGAAGGAGTGCGGCGGCGCTTCCGATTCTGGAAGATGTCGGCCTGCCGGTGAAAGCACAAGTGCTCCCTAGGTGGTTTTGATAATTGATGACAACATATCTCTTGTTGGACTAACATTTCTATCTAGCATGTTTCAGATAAGTTCAACAATGGAGTGGCATGGACTAAAGGTTGTGGGAACTCCTTCAAGATGCCAAGGACAAAGGATTGGCTAAAGCTTCAAGCTCAAGACTCTTCATTTTACATTTTAGTGATCCAAGATCACATTGAATCCATAGGAAAAGCCAATACTATCAAGGAGGGATGAGGTGTTGCTTAATGAGCCTCTTGCTTCATGTGCTTAATGATATGCTCCAAAATCCTCAGCTACTTTCCCACTTCCACATATGACCTAAACCCAAAGCCAAACTCGGACCTACCAATTCTTTCTATCCGGCGCCACCGAGTTTCACTTGTCATAAGCCACTGCCAAACCCTAGCAATTCGGTTCTACCGATAGGGATCTCGGTCTCATCGAGATGGGATTGCAAACTCTCTGTTTCCCTTTCGTAACTTTTCGGTCTCACCGAAAGAGCGAATCGGTCCCACCGAGATTGCAATGTAAAATCTTTGTTTCCCTTTTGTAACTTTTCGGTCTCACCGAGTTTGCCTGACCAACTCTCTGGTTAGCTTATTACCAAACTCGGTCTCACCGAGTTTGTGTAATCGGTCTCACCGAGATTACGTTATGCCCAAACCCTAACCATATCGGTCCTACCGAGTTGCATGTCAGTCCCACCGAAAATCTCTAACGGTCACTAGGTTTACCTTTTCGGTCCGACCGAGTTTGTTGATTCGGTCCCACCGAGATTGGAAAACTGTGTGTAATGGTTGGATTTTGTGTGGAGGCTATATATACCCCTCCACCTCCTCTTCATTCATGGAGAGAGCCATCAGACTAAGCCTACACTTCCAGCATCCTATTTCTGAGAGAGAACTACCTACTCATGTGTTGAGGCCAAGATATTCCATTCCTACCATGTGAATCTTGATCTCTAGCTTTCCCCAAGTTGCTTTCCACTCAAACCTTCTTTCCACCAGATCCAAATCCTATGAGAGAGAGTTGAGTGTTGGGGAGACTATCATTTGAAGCACAAGAGCAAGGAGTTCATTACCAACACACCATTTGTTACTTCTTGGAGAGTGGTGTCTCCTAGATTGGCTAGGTGTCACTTGGGAGCCTCCGACAAGATTGTGGAGTTGAACCAAGGAGTTTGTAAGGGCAAGGAGATCGCCCAGTTCGTGAAGATCTACCACTAGTGAGGCAAGTCCTTCGTGGGCGATGGCCATGGTGGGATAGACAAGGTTGCTTCTTCGTGGACCCTTCGTGGGTGGTTGCTTCTTCGTGGACCCTTCGTGGGTGGAGCCCTCCGTGGACTCACGCAACCATTACCCTTTGTGGGTGGAGCCCTCCGTGGACTCGCGCAACCGTTACCCTTCGTGGGTTGAAGTCTCCATCAACGTGGATGTAGGATAGCACCACCTATTCGAACCACGGGAAAAACATCCGTGTCTCCAATTGCGTTTGAATTCTCCAAACCCTTCCCCTTACATTCTTGCAAGTTGCATGCTTTACATTCCGCTGCTCATATACTCTTGCATGCTTGCTTGATATGTATTGTGTATGTTGAAATTGTGCCTAAAACTCCACTCAAACCGAAAAAGCCTAAAAATTGCAACTTTAGCACGAAGTGTCTAATCACCCCCCCCCCCTCTAGACACATCTACTTCTAGATCCTACAGCCGGCAAGGCGCCAGGGAGGCCTGGGCCATGGTGAAGACGCGGTACACGAAGGCTGACCCAAACCACATGGCCGAGGTCGGACCCGTGGGGCCCGATGGAAAGGAGATCCCTGTGAGCTTAGTATATGGCCAAGTAGAATTGGCCGCAAAGTATTCCCAAGAGGATTGTAAGCTAGACAGCCTGTTAGATGGTATTGAAGAGGAATACAATCAGTCAGATTGACTATGTAATTTTAATTGACATGTGTAATGCCTTCTAGCCGGATTGTAGATCGTTTGTCATGGCCGACCTTTTCGCTTCAACCTTGGGACCTGACGGTCCGGAGTGTGTCTGAATACCCTTGCGGTTATATAAGATCCGAGGTATGCATGGAGACCAGGCGTAGGGGTCATTAGTGCTTGAACAGACAAGTGCCCAACTAGTTATGTTATATTACATGGTTAGTAAGAAACATCTTCCAGGGAGAATAGTTCCGTTAGGGGTTCCTTTCCCTGGGAGGCATGCCCTAAAGTGCATGTCCATTCTGCGAAAAGAGACGCAGGAAAAACATCTGGGGGCGTATAGATAAATAAGTGAAAAAGACCATCTTTAGTCCACCGACCGAATATTCCCTTAAGAACGCTAGCTTTCGGCTTCACCCAGTCTGAGGTACACATCCGGCTGACCCGGCAGCAACAATCGCAGAGGTGCTCCCTTTACCACCTAGCCGAACAATCGGGAACGTAGGGGTAAGCACAGGAGCCAGGCGACCCAGCTTGGCCAAAACTTAAGTCATATCGATGCATATAATGGTGAATAAAAGGTCCATGCGGAAGTGTGACACATGTCTTGGGCATGAAGCCCGTATAAATAAGCTTCTGTTTAAAAAAGCCCCCAGGTTTAATGAGCGCGGATAGCGCGTCACTTTATGAGCCTTTAAAGGCTATAAGAGAGAGAGGAGAAGGAGAGAAATGTAAGACAGAAAGTATATAAAAATGGACATAGGAAGGAGACGAACACAGAGTCCGGCGCTAGGCATAGAATCTTCGGAGACGGGCTGCGTTCCATGGGTTCGGCTCGAGTCGGTTATCCGATGCATCTCGCAGGCGGTACGCTCCACCAGTCAGGACTTGGTCAAATATGAAGGGACCTTCCCACTTGGGCTTGAGTTTGTCCTTTTTCTTGTCCGACAGGCGTAGAACTAATTCGCCAACATTGTAATTTTTGGCCCGTACTTTTCTACTTTGGTATCTTCGAGCCTGCTGTTGATAGAATGTGGAACGGGCTTTTGCCACGTCATGCTCTTCCTCCAAGGCATCCAAACTGTCCTGCCGATCGAGCTCGGCTTCTCTTTCTTCGTACATGCGCACTCGAGGTGAGTCATGAATTATGTTGCAGGGCAAAACTGCCTCTGCGCCGTACACCATGGAGAATGGTGTGTATCCGGTGGTGCGATTCGGCATGGTCCGCAACCCTCAGAGTACGGAGTCGAGCTCCTCTACCCAGTGCGTATTAGATTCCTTAAGGGACCGCACTAATCTGGGTTTGATGCCGCTCATGATAAGACCATTTGCACGTTCGACCTGGCCGTTAGTTTGTGGGTGATAGACGGAAGCATAATCAAGCTTGATGCCCATGTTTTTGCACCAGAGTTTTACCTCGTCGGCCGTATAGTTCATGCCGTTATCAGTGATGATGCTGTGGGGGACGCCGTAACAGTGTACAACCCCGGATATAAAGTCTATCACCGGTCCGGATTCGGCCGTCTTAACAGGCTTGGCTTCTATCCATTTGGTGAACTTATCCACCATGACCGGTAAGTATTTTTTCTTGTGGGTTCCACCTTTAAGGGGTCCAACCATGTCAAGCCCCCAGACCGCGAAGGGCCAAGTGATGGGGATAGTTTGGAGGGCGGTGGGTGGCATATGGCTTTGGTTTGCAAAAAGCTAGCAACCGACGCATCGTTGGACTAAGTCCTGGGCGTCTGCCCGGGCCGTCGGCCAATAAAAGTCTGTACGGAAGGCCTTGCTTACAAGGGATCGAGCTGCAGCATGATGACCACCAAGTCCGGCATGAATTTCAGCCAGGAGGTTCCGCCCTTCCTCTTCGGAGATGCACCTTTGAAGGACTCCGGTAGTGCTTTTCTTATAAAGCTCTCCCTCATGGAATTTATAGGCTTTAGATCGCCACACTATGCAGCGTGCCTCATTTTGGTCCTCGGGGAGTTCCTGCCTAGTAAGGTAGGCGAGGAATGGTTCTGTCCACGGGGCGATGACGGCCATTATTATGTGGGCTGAAGGTGTTATTTCATTGGCAGAGCCTCCAAATATGTCGGAGTGTTCGGTGTCGGGTAGTGCGGTTGGGTCCGGGCTGTTATTGCCGGGTTCCCCTTCCCATACTACGGATGTCTTGAACATCCTATCCAAGAAGATGTTGGGGGGACTACATCGCGTTTTGCACCGATGCGTGCCAGGACATCTGTCGCCTGATTATTTTCCCGGGCTATATGTTGAAATTCGAGCCCTTCGAACCGAGCTGACATTTTTAGGACGGCGTCGCGATAAGCTGTCATTTTTGGATCCTTGGCATCAAAGTCTCCATTTATTTGGGATATTGCAAGGTTCGAGTCCCCGCGCACCTCTAGGCGTTGAATGCCCATGGATACTGCCATCCGGAGACCATGTAAAAGGGCCTCATATTCGGCTGCATTGTTGGAGTCTGTGTACAATATCTGGAGTACGAATTGAACTGTGTCTCCTGTGGGGGGGCGTCAAAACGACGCCAGCCCCTAGACCGGCCAACATTTTGGAGCCGTCGAAGTGCATGACCCAGTTTGAATATGTGTCGTACTCTTTAGGGAGTTCGGCCTCCGTCCATTCTGCGACGAAGTCGGCCAAAACTTGCGACTTGATAGCTCGCCGTGGCTTGTAAGTTATGTCGAATGGGAGGAGCTCAATGGCCCATTTTGCAATCCGGCCCGTCGCGTCGCGGTTGTTTATAATATCGTTAAGTGGCACTTCCGAGGCTACTGTTATTGAACACTCTTGAAAGTAGTGTCGCAGCTTCCGGGATGCCATAAATACCGCGTACGCAATCTTTTGATAATGCGGGTACCGTGACTTGCATGGATTAAGGACAATGGACACATAGTAGACCGGCTTTTGCAGGGGGAATTTGTGTCCGTCCGTTTCTCGTTTGACGATGAGCACTGCGCTTACGACCTGATGGGTTGCTGCAATGTGTAATAGCATTGGTTCGCCAATGTTTGGCGCGGCCAGGACTGGGTTTGTTGCCAAGATGGCTTTTATTTCGTCGAGTCCGGCCGTGGCTGCATCCGTCCACTCGAAGTGTCCGGTGCGCCGAAGGAGGCGGTAAAGGGGTAGGGCCTTTTCTCCCAAGTGGGAGATAAAGCAGCTTAGAGCCGCCACGCATCCGGTTAATTTTTGTATTTGTTTGAGGTCCTTCGGGATATCCAATTGTGACAAAGCTCGGATCTTGGCTGGATTTGCTTCAATTCCTCTACCGGATACAATGAAGCCCAAGAGCTTTCCGGCTGGAACGCCGAAAATGCATTTTTCCGGGTTGAGCTTGATGTCGTATGTTCGGAGGTTATCGAATGTTAGCCTCAAGTCATCTACTAGAGACTCGACATGTCTTGTTTTAACGACCACATCATCTACGTATCTCTCCACTGTTTTGCTGATCTGGTTTGCCAGACATGTCTGAATCATGCACTGATATGTTGCACCGGCGTTTTTGAGCCCGAAGGGCATTGTGTTGAAGCAGAATGGGTCGTATGGTGTGATGAATGCCGTTGCAGCTTGGTCTGACTCTGCCATCTTTATTTGATGGTAGCCAGAGTATGCGTCGAGGAAACACAACGAATTGTGTCCTGCGATAGTGTCTATAATTTGATCGATGCGGGGGAGAGGGAAGGGATCCTTTGGGCAAGCCTTGTTAAGGTCTTTAAAATCAACGCACAGGCGCCAGGATTTGTCCTTCTTTGGTACCATCACCAGGTTTGCTAGCCAGTCCGGGTGTTTTATATCTTTGATGAATCCAGCCTCCAATAGCTTGGCTAGTTCCTCTCCCATGGCCTGTCTCTTAGGTTCGGAAAAACGCCAAAGAGCATGTTTGACTGGCTTGAATCCTTTTAGGATATTTAAGCTGTGTTCGGCCAGCCTGCGTGGGATTCCTGGCATGTCTGAAGGGTGCCAGGCGAAAATGTCCCAGTTCGCTCGTAGGAACTCTCGCAGTGCGGCGTCTACATCAGGGTTTAACTGTGCCCCGATGGAAGCTGTTTTATTGGGGTCCGTTGGATGGACCTGGAATTTGACTATCTTGTCCACCGGTTTAAAGGAGGTGGACTTGGATCTTTTGTCGAGTATCACATCGTCCCTATTCACCGTGGAGCGCAGCGCAGTCAGTTCCTCAGCCGCTAGGGCTTCGGATAGCGCCTCGAGGGCCAGTGCGGCTGTCTTGTTTTCGGCGCGGAGTGCTATGTCTGGGTCACTAGCGAGAGTGATGATTCCGTTAGGCCCGAGCATCTTGAGCTTCATGTACCCGTAATGGGGTATTGCTTGGAAGATTGTAAACACTTCCCGCCCTGGCAGAGCGTGATATCCGCTACTGAACGGGCCACTTGGAACGTGACCTCTTCGGACCTGTAATTATCCGGCGTGCCGAACACCACATCTAGTGTGATTTTTCCTGTACAACGCGCTTCCCGACTGGGGATTATTCCTCTAAAGGTTGTGCTGCTTCGCTCAATGCGGTTCCAGTCTATTTCCATTTTTTGAAGGGTTTCCTCATAAATGAGGTTCAATCCGCTGCCGCCATCCATGAGTACCTTGGTAAGACGAAAGCCGTCCACTATTGGACTGAGGACCAATGCGGCTGGTGCTCGGGCTGTTCAGAATTTAGGTTCATCACTGGCGTTAAAAGTAATAGCCGTGTCACTCCATGGGTTTATTGTTGCTACTTGGTAGACTTCGGCAAGGCTGCGAAGTGTTCTTTTTCACATATTATTTGATGCGAAAGTCTCGAAGACTGTTAATACCGTACTGGTGTCTCTGGGGTGGCTTTCTATGGCTTCTGGAATTAGGAGATCTTCACCAATTTTTGCCACCTGCCGGAGTATCCAACATGCTCTAAGGCTGTGAGTTGGTGTGGCGCCCTCTGCACTGTGAATTTTACAGGGTCCATTAAGCCATCCTTCCAGTACGGTTCCATGCCCTGTAGAGGGCTTTTGCTTTTTGGTATTGAACCCGGGCGTCTGGCGATGATGCGCCCTTTTATTTCGGACTAGGTTTGTATTCAGGGACGGATTGTCCCAAAATTTTATTTTGGTTTTCCAGGCGCTTTCCATCGCACAGTACTTTCGTACTATGGACGCCAAGTCAGCGAAGCATGTAATATCACAGCGACTTATGGCGTTGAGGATTCCCTTGTCCGTGCAATTATTGTAGAAGAATGAAATTGTGTCTTCCTCGCGGCAGTCCTTTATCCTGTTCATAACCAGGAGGAATCTGGCCCAATAATGATGTACTGTTTCTTCGGGCTCTTGCCTAATTTGGGATAGATCGCTTATGTACGGGGGGGTGGGTGGAATCAAATCCGAAACCTCACCCAATCTGAGACCCAGGGGCCAAGGAGTTTCCGAACTCAGAAGTTTGGATTCTTGGATGCTGTCCAATGAATCTAGCCCGTCGCCTGACTTTAAGTTCAGGTCTTGAGTGATGTCCTACCCTCCGCGGGTATCCGGCTTGGAGGGATCGGGAATCCGGACGTAGCTAGTCCTTAAGGTAGATGAAGGGTCGCCGCACTGTCCCTCTACCACGACAACGTGATGGGTGACCTGGGGAGAGTTAATCTCTCTCAGATCGGGTTTAGGCCCAATCTGGTCGTAATCCGTAGCGACTCCCAGGGCGGCGATGCAATCCAAGAGCTCGTTTAGGGAAGAGAGCTCCATTGGATCTAGCTGCTCGGCGAATTCCGAGCTGACGTGAAGATTGCTTTCGATGACCCGAGAGGTCATCGTCGGCGCAGCAGCCGAACAGGCAGTCATAAGGAAACCACCTAGCCAGAGAGTTTGGCCGACAGCCAAAGCTCCCTTAGCAACGGTGCCGTCTTTAAAGACGGGATGAGGCATCCTTCCTGATGGCGACGGCACAGAGGAACTCTCAATGAAAGCACCAATGTCGGTGTCAAAACCGGCGGATCTCGGGTAGGGGGTCCCGAACTGTGCGTCTAGGCGGATGGTAACAGGAGGCAGGGGACACAATGTTTTACCCAGGTTCGGGCCCTCTTGATGGAGGTAAAACCCAACGTCCTGCTTGATTAATATTGATGATATGGGTAGTACAAGAGTAGATCTACCGCGAGATCAAAGAGGCTAAACCCTAGAAGCTAGCCTATGGTATGATTGTTGTTCCTACGGACTAAAACCCTCCGGTTTATATAGACACCGGAGAGGGCTAGGGTTACACAGAGTCGGTTACAATGGTAGGAGATCTACATATCTGTATCGCCAAGCTTGCCTTCCACGCCAAGGAAAGTTCCTTCCGGACACGGGACGAAGTCTCCAATCTTGTATCTTCATAGTCCAGGGGTCCGGCCGAAGGTATAGTCTGGCTATCCGGACACTCCCTAATCCAGGACTCCCTCACCAGGTCCAGAGCTAAAGCCATTGAACAAGGCTTCTATCCTTGCATGGTCCGTGGACCACAGCCTGCAGATGCAGACCCATCTTCATTACTATGGTGCCGTGATGATAATCTATTCAAGCGCAACTTCCAGTTTGCCAAGAATTCAGCCAAAAAAAACAAGAAGTCGCGGGGATTAGACTTCAATCCAGGCCCCTCTGCTCCTCGTGCCGATGGCACACGCGAAGCTGAACCCAATCTTGTTGGGCCCTTCTACAACCTAGGTCTCATCACTCATATTATGGTTCAAGGGACAGCCGTGGATGAACCTGCAGACGATGCTGATTCTGACGAAGCGCCTGCAATAATGAAGCCAGAGAAGCTAAAGAAACCTACAGCTTCAAAGCCTTCCCTAGCACCAAAGGTCTCATGGGCGAAGCCTCTGGCCACTGCACCTCCTGAACACAGTGTGCAGTCTGAAGATTTGTCACACATCTCCAAGCCCTCCAAAGTGAAGATGCCCTTGCAACCCACCAGCCAAGCACTGACCGCTGCTGCTGTTCTGCGCAATGACGCCATTGATCTGTCCAGCGACGACGATCTTGGCGATGACGCTCTTGAGCAGTTGATCAAGAGCAAGCAAGAGGCAAAAATCTTCAATGACCTTCCTCTCTTTGATGTTGAAATCATCAACACATTCATTGATGAGTGGTTTGACAGCCCAAATGTCAGCTTTGATGATCTTCGGCTTCCCATTGGCCTCAGCGTCGCCTTCCACGGAGCCATTGTTGCTGAGCTGGCTCTAGCTCAGAAGATTGTTGAACTAAAGCATAAGATAGATTATGAAAAGGCTCAGTTCAAGAAGCACATGGCCAAGCTCAATGTCGAATACATACAGAACTTCCAGACCATGATGCATGAGCTTAAGGAAGCATTCCGAACCAAACGCGAAGAAGCCAAAGGTTCTCATGAGCGCATGAAGGATCTTGCTGCTAAATGTGTCCAAGCATACAATGAGGCTGAAAAGCGCAAGGCCTTGGGGCGACCAGGAATCGACCCCAGAATGGCGGCCAAGAAGAAGAAGAAGCTAGCTGTGGCAGAACCCGAAGCACCAAGGCAGGAAGTACATCCAATTGTCTTCCCAGCCAGTATGACAGGCTCGAAGCCTAAGGTCCCCACAGTGGCTTCAGAACTGAAGAAAACAAGGGCTGCTGAAGCTGAAGCCAAAAAGCGCAAAACCAAGGGCACCACTGATGATGCTCCTCCAACTAAGAAATGCAAAACCAAGAAGAGAGATTCGGCTGCTCCCACAGAGCCCCTTAATGTCGAGCCAATCTCAGTGGCTCTTCCTGCGTCTAAACATCGAGAGCGCCAGTTGATAGTTCATGAGCCTGCTTCCATAGAGGCTCCTGAAGCTGAAGACAATCTAGCTGTTGACCCCACCGCAGTTGAAGACATTGGTCCTCACGACAATGTTGAAGATGATGAAGTCCTTCCTCAGATCGAGCACCAATTGGTATCATCGCCTGTGCTCACGCACAACGAACTCATCAGCATTGGTCGTCCTCTGACGCCAACTGCTCATGATGCATCGTGGGCTGATCACCCACAATGACAAGACACTCCAAGCTCTCCCCAACCGCAAGCTACCCCACCAGTGCAAGATGACGATGACTTTGAGGCCCAGCACACTCCATCTCCACAAGCACTGCTAGCATTACGCAGGCTTCACAAAGGACCAAGGCCCCAAGTCACTCCCACTATGCACGTGTCTGAGTCTGAAGCCAAAATGGCTGAAGATATTCCGGCTGCATCAGCTGATGAAGAAGAAGCACCAAGAGTTGAAAGAGTTGCTACACCCCCGTCCCACCAAGATGTTGTTCTCGAGGAGAACGTGTCCGACCCTCCAGCTCATGAAGTGGAGGTTAACAACCCTGAGGCAGCCACCAACATCACCGCTGAAGCCAATGACGTCGTCATGGCCGAAGCTAATGCGGCACCTGAAGCTACTGCAGTGCCAGAAGTCCAAGAACCTGAAGCCACTGCGGCACCCGAAGTCGATGCTGAAGCACCTGAGGTACAAGCACCTGAAACCAATGTGGCCCCTGAAGCCCATGAAGACAATGCCAATGCTCATGTTCCCCCTCCAAGACCTCATACAATTGAGCTGGCATTTGATCATGGTCAGCCTGTTATGGTCTGCTGGCCCGTTCTGGTTCCTCCACCTGCTGCGGGTCCACAATTTGAGTATCATGTCGAGCACAGACCTCAAGTCCAAAAGCCCAAGCCAAGACTTCCACGATTCCCAGGCACTACCACTTCACCTGGGGTCTTCAATGTGAATGGCTTCGTGGCACATAACACCTTCTTCAACAGCACCAAGAACCCTTATACCCGACCTCGCATTTCATCAGATCGGTTCTGGAGCTATCAGCAGCTCAGCTACTATTCCTGCGTCCTATACGATCAAGGCCGCATATTTCCACATATGCGCCTCGACTCTGAAGCTATAGCTGGCCTGCCCTGCCTTGAAGAAGCATTGGATTGCTTCAGAGATGCTGGACTGTTGCAGTTTGTCACAGATAAGGAACACTGGAATGAAGAGCTTCTGCTACAGTTCTATGCAACTCTTCACATTTGAGGCTACAACAGGGATCCAAAGACTTGGTTCCTTGAGTGGATGACAGGCAATGTCCATCATGAAGCTAAAGCTCTTGATATCATTGAGCTCACAGGCCTGCCCACTCCTGGTGAATACTATGAACCAGGTTGTCAACAACACCAAAATGCCTTGGAAAGCATCTTTCAGAAGCCAGAACCCAACATGAGTCAAATGCTGAGCATGATGAAGCCTCTGCCTCACGATGCTGAATACCCATCTGAGTTATTTGTTGAAGACCTAGAGTACCTGCCTCGCACCATTTACCATATCATCAGGAAGACTCTATGGCCTGTCAAAGGACATTCATCTACAACGAAGCTTGAAGGAGCAATGAAGACTTTGGTTTTCTATATCTTCAATGACATCAACTTCAATGCTCGAGACTTCTTCATCAGGCAGTTGGCTGCATCTGGCTCTGACATTTTTGGGTTGATATTCTATGCTCCATGGGTCATGCGTCTTATCAAGCGTCACTCAGCCTTCAACTATTAGTCGTCTACGCGCAATCATCTTATATTCTTGCCAGAGGTTGATCTGTCAGTTGAAGCTATTTACCCAGAGCCTGCTAAGGATCCCATTTATCTTCACAATGTTGATCACCAAAGCTTCACCCAGCCTATTGAAGGAGTTCCAGCAGTTTCTCATGTTTATCCCCTTGCTGGCAACACACGTGCCCCTCGCGCTCAAACTGACGCCACTGGTAGCACCATTGCGCAAAGGACTCGAAGGCGATCTCGTGTCCTAAATGACCGAGAGCTTCTCGTCGCGCTGCACCTGAAACAGGACAAACATCACGACTGGCTTAAGCGTCAGATGCAAAGCCTCTTGGTGGATGTCAACCGCATTCGCAATCTTGCCACCAAGAATGCCTTTGTCACTCATGAAACCTGTCGGAGGTCGTGGAAGAGTTTGACCTTACTTAGTGCTGAAGCTGATCTGCAAGACGATGGCTTCACCGAACGGTTCAAGTTTGACTCAACTCCTCCCAGAAATGCTCACTTGCGTCGGACTCCCTCACTTGAAGACTCTGACTACTCGTCCTCGGCTGCGACAGTAAATGCCAGAGTCATCGATGACCAAGATGATGCAACTTCACCTCCTCCAACTTCAGCATGTGTCGACACTGCACCAAGTTCTTCTGCACCACCAGACCTCAACGACGACCCTGCTGCCTCGCCTGCACCTCATGGGAACGAGTAGGCGCTCTATGTCTTCAAACCTTTTTGGTCCTCACTGACAAAAGGGGGAGAAGCATATCAGCTGATAGTCTTCAAGCGGGTCCATATGGATGGTTGCTTTACTTTTTGCTACTTTTGCCAAGTGCTTACAACTCTCATTTTCAATACATTTGGTTCTTTGAGTTGTAACACTTAAACTTGATGGTCGTCTGCTACGTATTTGATATTCTGTGATGTGATGATAAATTCCGCATGTGCGATGATAAATTCCGCACTTAGATCATTTTGCAGACGTCCATTTTCCATTATGCATGTCATTATTTTTGTTACATCATATCATGCATGATGAATTGTCATAATAGGTTGAAGAGGATCTCCACAAGTACAACCTGCCATGTGCATTTGCATTCCAAGAGCAAATTACTTATATGCACATCTACAGGGGGAGCCTTTGCAACTTATGAAGACAATACCCTATCCTTTACAATTTCACATATTTTATTCCCCGTTGAAAACTTCAACCAGTTTGTCATCAATCACTAAAAAGGGGGAGATTGTAAGTGCATCTAGTGCCACCCCTAGTTGGTTTTGGAGTATTGACGACAAACCTGGTTGAGGGACTAATGTGTTTGTGAGAATTGCAGGATAACACAGGTAGAAGTCCCTCATTGATTCGGTTTTCCTACCAGAGATGACCCCTAAAAATGCATGAAGACATTGAAGTCAAAGGTGGTATGTGAAGACATTCACATTGAAGACTATGACAAGAGAAGACATCGCATGAAGACTATGGAGCGCGAAGACTTAGCAGTTTCGTCGTTCTTTTTCTTCTTTGTTGAGTCATAGGAACCACCGTACAGTTAAGTGGGGTCCAAGAGAACTAGTCAGAATGACTGAAGTGATGCTTAACCAAAATCCTATGTCTTCGAGTGAATACTATGAGAGCAAATCTTATTCAGAGTTGGATAAGTTAGCTTTGCTTGTAGCCCAAGTAAAGTTGCCGTGTGTGTTTGAAATCTGACAGTTGGAACACGTGTTAGTTCCTTAGTGACCCAGGGTCATTTCGGACAAATCAGGTTGGGTTGCCTAGTGGCTATAAATAGCCCACCCCCTACAATCATAAACGGTTGGCTGCTCAGAGTTAGTGCACGACTTTTGTCGTTTGAGAGCAACCCACCTCGAAGCCTTTGAGAGAGAATTCCTTGCGAGGATAAAGACCTAAACACCCAGAGCCAAAGAGTGTTAGGCATCACTTAAGTCTTCCTGTCTGTGTGATCTGAAGACTTATTACACTTGAGGACTGTGAATCCTCCAGCCGGTTAGGCGTCGCGTTCTGAGCATCCAAGAGTCATTGTGGATCGCCGGTGAACGAAGTCTGTGAAGGTTTGGAAGTCTACCTTGAAGACTTACCAGGGTGATTGGACGAGGACTGGGTGTCCTTAGCTCAAGGGGAATAAGGTGAAGACACAGTCTTCTGAGTTGAATCTCAGCCTCCCTAACCAGACGTACAGTTGTCACAGCAACTGGAACAGGTCCAAAAAATCATTGTCTTCAACGAGTCACTGGTTTCATCCTTCCCATTCCTTTACTTACTGTTGGTCCTGGTGAAGTCATTGTATGATTGCATTATCTTTTGTCTTCACTGAGTGACCGCTTGTTCTGATTGGCTTCACACTATCTTCCTACCTGATCTAAACTGCCTAGCTACTATTAGTCATTGTGCTTTCACTTCATTGAATACTTGACTATGGCTTGCTTAGTGTAGTCTACCTTCCGCTGCATGGTAATAGGTTTATTTCTATTGTTTGTATTCGAAACTTCCATGCTTTGAAGACTTTCATAAAAATCGCCTATTCACCCCCCTCCCCCCTCTAGTCGATCACTAGCACTTTCAATGGCCCATTTGGCAATGCAGACGGTGGCGTCCCAATTGTTTATGATGTCATTGACTGGTACTTCGGACACCACCGTGATTGAACACTCTTGAAAGTAGTGTCGCAGCTTCCGGGATGCTATGAAGACCGCATATGCTATTTTTTGATAGTGTGGGTATCGAGATTTGCATGGTGTAAGGACCGTCGATACATAGTACAGTGGTTTATGGAGTGGGAATTTGTGTCCCTCTTCCTCTCGTTCGACGACGAGTACCGCACTTACCACCTGGTGAGTTGTAGATATGTAGAGCAGCATAGGTTCGCCAACGCTTGGGGCGGCAAGGATTGGGTTGCTTGCTAATAAAGTCTTTATTTCTTCCAATCTGGTTGTAGCTGCATCCATCCATTCAAAGTGGTCGGTGTGTCAGAGTAGTCGATAAAGTGGTAGTGCATTTTCTCCTAATCTAGAGATAAAGCGACTCAAGGCTGCCACGTACCCAGCTAGTTTTTGGACCTGCTTTAAGTCTGTTGGCATTGCCAATTGTGACAAGGCTCAGATTTTGGCTGGGTTCACTTCAATTCTTCTATTGGAAACAATGACCCCGAGTAGTTTTCCGTCTGGGACGCCGAAAACACATTTTTCAGGATTGAGCCGTATGTCATATGTTCGGAGGTTGTCGAATGTGAGGTGGAGATCGTCCACCAATGGTTCGACATGTTTAGTCTTGATGACTACATCATCTACGTATGCCTCCACTATCTTGCCAATTTGCTTTTCCAGACATGTTTGAATCGTGCGTTGGTAAGTGGCGCCGGCATCTTTGATTCTGAAAGGCATAGTGTTGAAGCAGAAAGGCCCATACGGGGTAATGAATGCCGTTGCAGCCTGGTCGGCCTCCTTCAACTTCATCTGATGGTATCCGGAGTATGCGTCGAGGAAACACAATGAGTCATGTCCTGCTGTCGGGTCAATGATTTGGTCAATGCGGGGCAGCGGGAAGGGGTCCTTAGGGCAAGCCTTATTGAGGTCTTTGAAATCGACACAAAGGCGCCAGGATTTATCCTTCTTCGGCACCATGACCAGGTTTGCTAGCCAGTCTAGGTGTTTGATCTCTCTAATGAACCCAGCTTCAAGTAGCTTGGCTAGCTCCTCCCCCATAGCTTGTCGTTTGGGTTTAGAAAATCGTCACAGTGTTTGCTTGACCAGTTTGAACCCCTTTATTATGTTGAGGCTGTGTTTGGCCAGTCCACGTGGGATTCCTGGCATATCCGAAGGATGCTAGCTAAAGATGTCCTAATTTGCACACAGGAATGCTCGCAAGGCGGCGGCGACTGTCGGATCCAGCTGTGCTCCAATGGAGGTTGTCTTGTTAGGATCCATTAGAGTGAACTTGAAATTTGACTATTTTGTCTGTTGGCTTGAAACAAGTGGACTTAGGTCTCTTATCGAGGATTACATCGTCTTTGTCCACTGCGGAACGCAGAGTAGTTAGCTCCTCAGACGCGAGGGCCTCGGATAGTGCCTCGAGGGCCAAGGATGCGGTTTTGTTTTCGGCGCGGAGTGCTATATTTGGATCACTGGTGATAGTGATAACTCCGTTGGGCCCTGGCATTTTGAGCTTCATGTACCTGTAATGGGGTATGGCTCAAAAGCGTGTGAATGCATCCCGCCCCAACAGGGCATGACACCCGGTGTTGAAAGGTGCCACGTCGAAGAGCAACTCTTTGGACCTGTAGTTCTCCGGCGTGCCGAATACAACATCAAGTTTAATTTTCCCTGAGCATCGTGCTTCTCGACTAGGGATAATGCCTCGAATGGTTATACTGCTTTGCTCGATGCGGCTCTTGTCCATTCGCATTTTGTCGAGCGTGTCTTCGTAGATGAGGTTTAGTCTGCTGCCGCCATCCATGAGAACTTTATTGAGCTGAGAGCCATCCACAACTGGGTTCAAGACTAAGGCGGCTGGTGCTCGGACTGATCGGTCCTTGATTCGTCATTGGCAGTAAAAGTTATTGTCGTATCATTCCAAGGATTTATTGCGGCTACTTGGTTGACTTCGGCGAGGTCGCGGAGCGGCCTTTTGCACTGATTATTTGAAGAAAAGGTTTGGAAGACCGTAAAGACATCGAGAGCGTCATCCTCCGAAGAGTACTTCTCTAGGGTAGTGTTGGTGAGGATGGCCTCACCGCTCTTAGCCACTTGCCGGAGTACCCAACATGCTTGAAGGCTATGTGTTGGTTCGGTATTCGGCATAGTGTGTATCTGACAGGGCTTGTCAAGCAATTCGTCAAGGAGAGTTCTATGTACCGTGAAGGATTTGATTTTCTTGTCAATGAGATGATGATCGGGTGCCCTGTAAGGGTGCATCCTTTTTGCCCGTCCGGTGGGCTTCTTAAAGGCGAGAGGATCCCATCGGGCTGACTAGGCTTTCCAGACGCTTTCCATTGCGCAGTACTTCTATACTATGTGTTGCCAAATCTGCAAAGTGCAGTATGCGGCGGCGGTTGAGGGCATTGAGGATACCCTCGTTCGTACAGTTGCGGTAAAAAACTGAAATCGCGTCGTCATCGCAGCAATCTTTAATTTTTTTTAACAAGTAGGAACCTGGCCCAGAAGTGATGGACTGTTTCCTGGGGTTGCTGTCGTACGTGCATTAGGTCACATACGTCTGGAGGACCTGAATTTCTTGGGAAATATTGCTTGTGGTGGGTGGGCGGGCTGAAATCCGAACCCTGACCCACTATTGGATCTGGAGTTTGAAGAATCTTCGAGGTCACTAGTCCAGGATTCGGAGGGTCCTGGTGGCCCTCGTGCTCGATGCCCGATTCTATGTTTGGAGGACATCCAGTCTCTTCCCGAAGATGGGTATCCGGCATGCAGGGCTCGGAAATCCGAACATAGCTTGTTCCTAACTTAGGGGAGAAGTATTCTCGGCTTGTTCCTCCACGACCGCTACCATATGGGTGATCGGCGGGGACTTGATTTCCCTCGGATAGGGTTTAAGCTCAATCCGATCATAGTGTGTGGCGACCCCCAAGGTGGCGATGTGATCTAGCAGTTCGTTCAGGGATGAGACATCTGCTGGATCCATCTTTTTGGAGTGTTCGAGGCTGATGCGGAGATGATGTTTGGCGCTTGCGGGGGCTACCTTTGGCTTAACGGCCAAGTGGGCGCCCATGGTGAAACCGCCCAGCTCGAGGACCTATCCTAGAGCTAGGGCCCTTCCAGAGGTGATGCTGTCATTGATGACAAGGCGAGCCATCGATCCTTCCGTCGACGACACAAAGGACTTCTCAATGAAAGCACCAATGTCAGTGTCAAAACCGGCCGATCTCGGGTAAGGGGTCCCAAACCGTGCGTCTGAGGATAAAAGGTAATAAAAGACAAAGGCACGATGTTTACCCAGGTTCGGGCCCTCTCGATGGAGGTAAAACCCTACTTCCTGCTTGATTGTCTTCGATGAGTATAGGGGTTACAAGAGTTGATCCACCTCGAGATCGTAACGGCTAAACCCTAGATGTCTAGCATATGTAAATTCGGATAGCCTCTACTGACTAACCCCTCCGGTTTATATAGACACCGGAAGGGCCTAGGGTTGTACAGAGTCGGTTTACAGAGGAAGGAAACTATACATCTGGATGCCAATCTTGCCATCCACGCACAGCAGAATCCTATCCGGACACGGGGAAAGGCCTTCTACCTTGTATCTTCACGGCCCATTGATGACCCACAAGTATAGGGGGTCAATTGTAGCTCTTTTTGATAAGTAAGAGTGTCGAACCCAACGAGGAGCAGAAGGAAATGACAAGTAGTTTTCAGTAAGCTAATGTCTGCAAGTGCTGAAATTGTAAGTAGCAGAGTAGTTTGATAGCAAGATAATTTGTAACAAGCAAGTAACAATAGTAGTAACAAAAGTGCAGCAAGGTAGCCCAATCCTTTTGTGGAAAAGGACAGGCCAAAACGGTTTCTTATGATAAGCAAAGCGTTCTTGAGGGTACACGGGAATTTCATCTAGTCACTTTCATCATGTTGGTTTAATTCGTTTCGGTACTTTGATAATTTGATATGTGGGTGGACCGGTGCTTAGGTGATGTTCTTACTTGAACAAACCTCCTAATTATGATTAACCCTCCTGCAAGCATCTGCACCTACGAGAAAAGTATTAAGAATACATTCTAACCATAGAATTAAACTTTTGGATCCAATCGGTCCCTTATGGAATAGCGCATAAACTAGGGTTTAAGCTTATGTCGCTCTCGCAACCCATCATCTAATTGACACTCCACAATGCATTCCCTTAGGCCCAAATATGGTGAAGTTTCATGTAGTCGATGTTCCATGACACCACTAAGGGAATCACAGCACACATACTATCAAAATATCGAACACATATCAAATTCACATGATTACTTGCAACATGATTTCTCCCGTGACCTCAAGAACAAAGGTAACTACTCACAAATTATAAACATGCTCATGATTGTAGGGGTATTAAATAGCATATTGGATCTGAACATATAATCTTCCACCAAATAAACCATATAGTAATCAACTACAAGATGTAATCAACACTACTAGTCACCCACAAGTACCAATCTATAGTTCCGGTAACAAGATTGAACATAAGAGATGAAAAAAGGTTTGAGAGGAGATGGTGCCGTTGAATATGTTGATGGAGATTGCCCTCCACAAGATGGGAGAGTTGTTGGTGATGATGATGACGATGATTTCCCCCTCCGGGAGGGAAGTTCCCCCGGCGGAATCGCTCCGCCGGAGGCAAAAGTGTTCCTGCCCAAGTTCCGCCTCGAGGTGGCAGCGCTTCGTCCCAAAAGTCCTCCTCTTATTTTTTTTCTAGGTCAAAATGACTTATATACCAAAAGATGGGCACCGGAGGTGGGCCGGGGAGAGCAGAACCCACCAGGGTGCGCCTGGGCTCCCTTGCGCGCCCAGGTGGGTTGTGCCCACCTGGTGGGCCCCCTCTGGTAGTTATTTGCCCTAATAATCCTTAAATATTCCATAAAAATTATCTGTGAAGTTTCAGCTTGTTTGGAGTTGTGCAGAATAGGTGGCCTGATGTAGCTTTTAAAGGTCCAGATTTCCAGCTGCCAGGAATTCTCCCTCTTTGTGTATACCTTGCATATTATGAGAGAAAAGGCATTAGAATTACTCCAAAAAGCATTATTATGGATAAAAACATTATAAATAATAGTAAGAAAACATGATGCAAAATGGACGTATCAACTCCCCCAAGCTTAGACCTCGCTTGTCCTCAAGCGAAAACCGAAATCGAAAAACATGTCCACATGCTTTGAGAGAGAGGTGTCGATAAAAACAAAATATGGACATAGAAGCATCATGTTGATTATTATAACAGTAACAAAATTAAACATAGGACTTTTATCATATACTTCTCATGAATAAGTAATAGTACATCACACAATCGAAGTACAAAGCAAAACCTCTATCAAAAACCAACAAACTATGTTTTAAGTCAACTTTGCAACCACAATTCATCATCTTTTCACGAAGGCTCACGTGTCGGAGCCTTTAGGCAAGTACACATAGTCAACCATCATATAGTATTCCATGATTGCTAACACTCACCGCGTACACATGAGCAAAATGTTTCAACCGGACACATAGGAAGATAGGGGCTTATGGTTTCGCCTCCCAACGTATTCACCTCAAGGGTGATGTCAACAATAATAACTCATGCCATCCATATTCAACTGGACATATGTGCCTAGATCTTTCCTCACCACATGATGCTTGCCAAAGGAGAAAAATAAAAGGAATTGAGATAAAAAACTTTGACTCTTGCATAAAAGTAAAAGATAGGCCCTTCGAAGAGGGAAGAAGAGGTTGCCATGTGCTTATTTGTTTGTATGCTCAATCCCTTATTGCAAAAGAATGTCACGTTACATTGCCCCTTGTGATAGCGACCTTTATTATGCAGTGTGTCGCTTTTATTCTTCACTATCACAAGTTTGTGCAATGCTCAATTTTCTCTTACACTAAATGATCTCACACTTTTAGAACCAATTTTTATTGCCGTTTTGCACCGGTGACAACTTACTTGAGGGATCTTTCTCAATCCCTAGGTAGGTATGGTGGACTCTTGATAATGAGATTTGGGTTTAAGGGTTTTGGATGCACAAGTAGTATCTCTACTTAGTGCGGAATTTTTGGCTAGCAAATATAGGGGCAAGCACCACATGTTAAAGGATCCATGACAATATGACTTTTGTGTGAATATGAACAAGCATAAATCATTACGTTGTCTTCCTTGTCCAACGTCAAAAAAATTGGCATATAATATTTTTATGAGAGCTCACAATCACAAAAGATTTCTAGGATAGTATATTTATATCTGAATCTTCTCTTCCCTTATTAATTCTTTCATGAGTTGCATCATTGACTAATGCTATGTTTGTCAATCTCTAATAAAAGTTTCTACTTATACTTTCCTTATGTGGTGCCATCACCTACCATAGGATTATTATATTATCTTATTGATTTATTTATTTCCTTTCTCTTTTTATTTCTTTATTTCCTTTCTTTTATTTGCAACATGAGAGTAAAGAAAGAAAAAACTCACACTAAACTTTATTATATAACTGATTACAAGGATAGATCACTAAGGAAACTCTCAAAGAAGAAAGGATCGAACTAAAATTTTATTCATCTAAAGCAAAAGATTGAACTAAAATAAGTAAAAGCAAAAAGATAGTGGGATGATACGATACTGGGGCACCTCCCCCAAGCTTGGCAGAAGCCAAGGGGAGTGCCCATACCTAATACTCAGTTCTCTTTAGCTGGTGAAGAAGATGGTGGTAGTGATGACAATTGTGCCTTCAGCTTTTTCATATTGTAGTTGAGGAGAGCAATTTCATCCTTTAAATCATCGACCTCCAACTCCAGCTTCAAGACCTTGTCACATAAATCACCTTTGCTATTCTACTGAAATGAGAAGGAATAGATCGGCTATTAGACCAGTTAGCTCTCTTAGGGATACTAGACTTCTTGAACTCTATGTGCATATCCCCATGTTGAGGTAGAGGAACATCCTCCTCCTCCAAGCTTGAATCATCGACCCTCATCAAGTGAGCATCCTCCTCGTCATACGTAGTTCGACCATAAGGAGATAGGTCTCCATAGGTCTTTGGGTCAACAATGAGATCTGAGACATAGCTCTCACCGTCGGAGTCTTGGGACGACATATTTTCAAAACTGTGTAGGAAACAACAAGAAAAGAGAACAAAATATTTCTCCGCGATACGGTGATCAACAGGTTCGGGAAGTATATATAGATTTTTTTTATCTTGGGGGACAAGCAAACTATAGAAAAATGGAGTCCGGAAGGTGTCCCAGGTGGGCACAACCCACCTGCCTGGTGCGCCCTGGTGTCTTGTGCCCACCAGGGGACGCTTCATGTAAATTTCTTTATTTCCAAAAAATGTAAATATTCCAAAACTGATAAAAAATATTTTTGCAGATTTTTCAGATTCCGTTTACTTACCGTATCATGTACCTCATTATTTTCACAATTCTGGAGTGTTTCACAAGGACTCTTTTATCTGTTCTTCCAGTGTCAAAGTTTGGATAATATTCCTTTCAACATTAATAGGCGTACCTGAGATATAATGTTTTATTCGTTGCCCATTGACAACCTTCGGGTTAGTACCTTCGGAATTATTTACATTGATGGCCCCAGACCGATAAACCTCCTCGATGACATATGGGCCTTCCCATTTTGAGAGGAGTTTTCCTGCAAAGAATCTGAAACGAGAGTTGTACAAAAAGAACACATTCTACGACTTTAAACTCATGCTTTTGGATTCTTTTGTCATGCCATCTTTTTACTTTTTCTTTGAATAATTTTGCATTTTCATAAGCTTGGGTTCTCCATTCATCTAGAGAGCTAATATCAAATAACCTCTTTTCACCAGCAAGGTTGAAGTCATAATTGAGTTCTTTGATTGCCCAAAATGCTTTATGTTCTAACTCAAGAGGTAAATGACAAGCTTTTCCATAAACCATTTTATAAGGAGACATACCCATAGGATTTTTATATGTTGTTCTATAAGCCCAAAGTGCATCATCTCATTTCTTAGACCAATTCTTCCTGGACCTATTAACAGTCTTTTGCAAAGTTAATTTTATTCCTCTATTACTAAATTCAACTTGACCACTAGACTGAGGATGATATGGTGATGCATCTCTACGGTTAACATCATACTTGGAAGCATTTTACGGAAAGCACCATGAATAAAGTGTGAACCACCATGAGTCATTAAATATCTAGGGACTCCAAACCTTGGGAAAATAACTTCCTTAAGCATTTTAATAGAGGTGTTGTGATCAGCACTACTGGTTGGAATAGCTTCGACCATTCAGTAACATAATCAACAGCAACCAAAATATGTGTATACCCATTAGAGGAAGGAAAAAGTCTCATATAATCAAATCCCCAAACATCAAATGGTTCAACAGCAAGTGAATAATTCATAGGCATTTCTTGACGCTTACCGATATTACCTATTCTTTGACATTCATCACAAGATAAGACGAACTTACGGGCATCCTTGAAGAGAGTAGGCCAATAAAATCCAGACTGCAATACCTTATGAGAAGTTCTATCTCCAGCATGATGTCCTCCATAAGCTTTGGAGTGACATTTCCGTAGGATTTGTCCCTGTTCATGCTCAGGTACACAACGTCTAATAATACCATCTACTCCTTCTTTATAAAGATGTGGGTCATCCCAAAAGTAATGTCTTAAATCATAGAAGAATTTTTTCCTTTTGTTGGTAAGTAAAGCTAGGTGGTAAATATTTAGCAACAATGTAATAAGCATAATCAGCATACCAAGGAGTACTATGAGAAACATTTATTCCAGCTAACTGCTCATCAGGAAAACTATCATCAATAGGTAGTGGGTCATCAAGCACATTTTCAAGCCTAGATAAATTATCAGCTACTGGGTTCTCAGCTCCTTTTCTACCAATGATATGTAAATCAAATTCTTGTAACAAGAGAACCCATCAAATAAGTCTAGGTTTAGCATCTTTCTTCTCCATAAGATATTTAATAGCAGGATGGTCCGTGTGAACAGTTACTTTGGAATCAACAATATAAGGTCTAAACTTATCACAAGCAAACACAACTGCTAAGAATTCTTTTTCGGTAGTGGCATAATTTCTTTGAGCACTGTCTAGAGTTTTACTAGCATAATGAATTACATTAAGTTTTTTATCAACTCTCTGTCCTAGAACAACACCAACAACATAATCACTAGCATCACACATAATTTCAAAAAGGCAAGTTCCAATCAGGTGGTTGATAATAGGTGCAGAAATTAAACCTTTCTTAAGTGTTTCAAAGGCTTCTAAACAATCATCATCGAAAACAAAAGGAATATCCTTTTGCAAGAGACTAGTAAGAGGACTACAAATTTTTGAAAAGTCTTTGATAAATCTCCTATATAAACCAGCATGACCTAAGAAACTACGAATACCTTTTATATCTTTAGGACATGGCATTTTCTCAATTGCATCAACCTTCGCTTTGTCCACTTCAATACCTCTTTCAGAAATTTTATGACCCAAGACAATGCCTTCATTAACCATAAAGTGGCATTTCTCCCAATTCAAGACAAGATTTGTTTGTTCACACTGCAAAACTTGATCAAGATTGCTTAAACAATCATCAAAATAATTCCCATAAACAGAAAAGTCATACATGAAAACCTCAACAATCTTTTCACAAAATTCAGAGAATATAGCAGTCATACATCTTTGAAAGGTAGCAGGTGCATTACATAAACCAAAAGGCATACGTCTATAAGCATAGGTTCCAAAAGGACAAGTAAAAGTGGTCTTTTCTTGATCAGGTTGAGAAACAAGTATTTGTGAAAAGCCAGAATATCCATCAAGGAAGCAAAAAATGTGTGGGCTTGGATAATCTTTCAAGCATTTGATCAACAAAAGGCAAAGGGTAATGATCTTTTCTGGTTGCTTTGTTTAATTTTCTAAAATATATTACCATTCTATATCTTGTAATAATTCTTTGTGGAATAAGCTCATTCTTATCATTATGAACAACAGTTATTCCTCCTTTCTTAGGAACACAATGAACACGACTTACCCATCTACTATCAGCTATGGGATAGATTATACCTGCTTCCAGAAGTTTTAATATTTCTGTTCTTACCACTTCTTTCATCTTCGATTTAACCAGCATTGGTGATCAACAACGGGTTTAGCATCCGGTTCCATATTAATTTTGTGCTGACATAGTGGGACTAATGCCCTTTAAATCATCAAGAGTATATCCAATAGAAGCTCAGTGCTTCCTTAGAACTTTCAATAATCTTTCTTCTTCATGTTCTGAAAGGTTAGCACTAATAATAACAGGATATATCTTCTTTTCATCAAGATAAGCATATTTCAAAGTGTCTGGCAATTGTTTTAATTCAAACGCGGGATCACCTTTAGGTGGAGGAGGACCTCCTAGAGTTTCAATAGGCAAATTGTGTTTAAGTAGAGGACGTTGTTCAAAGAAAATTTCAGTTATTTCATTTCTTTCATGCATATGTAAATCATTTTCATGGTCTAGCAAATATTGTTCTAAAGGATCTGTAGGTGGTACAGCACTAGAAGCAAGAACAATTAATTCATCTTTACTAGGCAATTCTTTTTCATGAAGATTTCTACTAAACTTGGAAAAAAATAAACTCATGAGACTCATTACCAAAACGAACACAAACAATTTGTTTCTTACAATCTATTCTAGCATTAACGGTGTTCAAGAATGGTCTACCAAATATAATGGGACAAAAGTCATCTTGTGGGGAACCAAGAACAAGAAAACCATTAGGGTATTTTAATTTTCCCACACAAGACTTCAACATCTCTAACCATCCCAATTGGTGATAAAGTGTCTCTATTAGCAAGTTTAATAGTAACATCTATTTCTTCTATTTCTGCGAGTGCTATGTCATTCATAATTTCTTGTTATAAGGTATAAGGAATAGCACTCAAACTAGCACCTATGTCACATAAACCATGATAACAGTGATCTCTTATTTTAACTGAGTTGACAGGCATGCCAACAACAGGTCTAAGTTTGTCCTTTTATCAGGTTTGGCAATTCTAGCAGCTTCCTCACAGAACTAAATAACATGCCCATCCATATCTTCTTCTAAGAGATCTTTAATCATAGCAATACTAGGTTCTACTTTAATTTGTTCATCGGGTTTAGGTGTTCTAATATAGCTTTTGTTAACCATGGTTGAAACTTTAGCATGTTCCTTTATCCTAACATGGAAAGGTGGTTTCTCAATATAAGCAGAAGGAACAACTGGATCAACATTATAAAGTATAGTTTTTTCTTTAACTGGTACTGGTTCTTTAATTTCTTCTTTAATAGGTGGGTGATATTTAAACCACTTCTCTTTAGGGAGTTCGACACGAGTAGAAAATGATTCACAAAAGGAGGCTACTATCTCAGACTCAAGTCCATATTTAGTGCTGAACTTTTGAAAAGCATCTGTATCCATAAAAGATTAAACACAATCATACTTAAGTTTAATACCTGACTCTTTACCTTTGTTGAGTTCCCAATCTTCAGAGTTGCGTTTAATTCTTCCCAAAAGATCCCACCGGAATTCCATAGTCTTCCTCATAAAAGAACTAGCATAAGAAGTATCAAGCATGGTTTGATCATTACGAGAAAGTCGAGCATAGAAGTTTTGGATAATAATTTTTCTTGATAGCTCATGATTGGGGAATTAATTTAACATTGACTTAAGCCTCCCCCAGGCTAGAGCGATACTTTCTCCTTCATAAGGCCAAAAATTTTATATATAATTCTGATCACGATGAACTAGATGCACAGGATAAAATTTTTGGTGGAACTCCAATTTCAAATGATTCCAATTCCATGATCCAATATCATCGCATAGCCTATACCATGCCAATGCTTTTCCCTTCAAAGATAAAGGGAAAACCTTTTTCATAACTTTATCTTCGGGTAAACCTGCAAGCTTGAACAATCCACAAATTTGTTCTACATATATCAAGTGCATATCAGGATGTTCGGTTCCATCTCCTGCATAAGGATTAGCTAGCAGTTGTTCCATCATACCCGAAGGAATTTCATATTCAATATTTTCATTAGGTGCAGTAGGTTGAGGGGTAGAAAATTGTGGTTCCAGATGAGGTTAAGATACCCCGAACAAACCCCTCAAAGGACTGTTTTCCATAGTAACAAGTAATAATAAATTTTAGCACACTATATAAATGTTTCTTTAATAAATTCCACTTACCAAAGGCGCTTCACTCCCCGGCAATGGTGCCAAAAGATAGCCTTGATGACCCACAAGTATAGGGGATCAATTGTAGCTCTTTTCAATAAGTAAGAGTATCTAACCCAACGAGGAGCAGAAGGAAATGACAAGTAGTTTTCAGTAAGGTAATGTCTACAAGTGTTGAAATTGTAAGTAGCAGAGTAGTTTGATAGCAAGATAATTTGTAACGAGCAAGTGACGATATCAGTAACAAAAGTGTAGCAAGGTAGTACAATCCTTTTGAGGAAAAGGATAGGCCAAAACGGTTTCTTATGATAGGCAAAGTGTTCTTGAGGGTACACGGGAATTTCACCTAGTCACTTTCATCATGTTGGTTTAATTCATGTTCGGTACTTTGATAATTTGATATGTGGGTGGACCGGTGCTTAGGTGTTGTTCTTTCTTGAACAAACCTCCTACTTATGATTAACCTTCCCACAAGCATCCGCAACTACGAGAAAAGTATTAAGAATAAATTCTAACCATAGCATTAAACTTTTGGATCCAATCGGTCGCTTACGGAATAGCGCATAAACTGGGGTTTAAGCTTTTTTCACTCTCGCAACACATCATCAAATTGCTACTCCACAATGAATTCCCTTAGGCCCAAATATGGTGAAATGTCATGTAGTCGACGTTCACATGACACCACTAAGGGAATCACAACATACATACTATCAAAATATCGAACACATATCAAATTCACATGATTACTACAACATGATTTCTCCCGTGACCTCAAGAACAAAGGTAACTACTCAGAAATGATAAACATGCTCATGATCAGAGGGGTATTAAATAGCATATTGGATCTAAACATATAATCTTCCACCAAATAAACCATATAGTAATCAACTACAAGATGTAATCAACACTACTAGTCACCCACAAGTACCAATCTATAGTTCGGGTAACAAGATTGAACACAAGAGATGAAGTAGGGTTTGAGAGGAGATGGTGCTGTTGAAGATGTTGATGGAGATTTCCCTCCCCGAGATGGGAGAGTTGTTGGTGATGATGATGACAATGATTTCCCCCTTCGGGAGGGAAGTTCCCCCAGTGGAATCGCTCCGCCGGAGGGCCAAAGTGCTCCTGCCCAAGTTCCACCTCGAGGTGGCGGCGCTTTGTCCCGAAAGTCCTCCTATTATTTTTTCTAGGTCAAAATGACTTATATACCAAAAGATGGGCACCGGAGGTGGGCCGAGGAGAGCACAACCCACCAGGGCGCACCTGGACTCCCTGGCGCGCCAGGTGGGTTGTCCCCTCTGGTAGTTATTTGCCCCAATAATCCTTAAATATTCCATAAAAAAATCTCCATGAAGTTTCAGCTTGTTTAGAGTTGTGCATAATAGGTGGCCCGATGTAGCTTTTCCAGGTCCAGATTTCCAGCTGCGGGAATTCTCCCTCTTTGTGTATACCTTGCATATTATGAGAGAAAAGGCATTAGAATTACTCCAAAAAGCATTACTATGGATAAAAACATTATAAATAATAGTAATAAAACATGATGCAAAATGGACGTATCACCCATCAGTCCGGCCCGTATCACCCATCAGTCTAGCCCATATCACACAGCCCGGACACGCGAGGACCCCTTAATCCAGGACTCCCTCACACCTCGAGTTAAGAACGAATTCAAAACTAGCGTTAAACTTGGATTTGACCTCTTCGCTGGCAGACTAGGAGTCAACCCTGGTCGGCCAAGTCTCCGAAGTTGCGTCAAGGAACCCACGGAGCATATTCCATATCAGCCCAACCTGCAGTCAGGCCATGGGCACTAAGGATCTCTCAAAGTTAAACAAGATGCTAGATCGAATACAGAATCTCGTGATATCATCGTTGGTCTATGATCAAATCAGATGTAAAGCCAACAACATGGAAATTTACATCCCTCCAACCACCTACCTAGTTGCTATGGTCAAAGACTTAACCAATGTATTGGAGTATGCCTCTAATGAGCCAACTGACATGGATGAAGATGTCAATGGCGCATCAGGAGCGATGTCGCCTATGGCTGTATCTGATACATGCAATTGGGCCAAAATGTCTACCTATGATGTTTACATCGTCGACACACCCAAGGACCCCCTAGGCGTCGACGCCCTCGCAAGCGACCAATAGGTACAGGCGGGGGCAAGAGCTAGGCCAACAATAAGGGAGCTGCGGATGACGGCTCCACTCCAGATAACGTCGATGATCAGGGCAATGGCAACAATGCCACGCCCCCTCAAGTTAACGCTCATCCAGGGGTGTCAGGTAATGAGAATCCGAAGGACCTCGAGGATGGGGAGCATAGTAACTACCTCCCTGAGTCTAAGGAGGATGTCAGCCTCAGACCAGGGGACTTTATAGTCCATGACCCTTACGAGCAAGAAAGATTATGGCGAAGCCTTGTTGCAACCACCCGGAGCAACAAGAAAAAGCAGCAGCAGCTTCACACTAGTCAGAACTCGCTAAACGACAACTGGATAGAGATCCACGCAGTCAAACAAGATCTTGAAGCATGACGCAAGGTACAAGCTAAATCTTACCCATGTTGGCGTCTACTTCCAAAATTCGATGATGAAGTCGCTGAGAACGTGCCTTTCAAGCACGACCGAGGTGACCAACCTGACCGCCCTCCTTGGGGATGGGACAGGCCAACGGAAGAAAAATAGTGTAGGATAGAAAGTATGTCTAGAGGGGGTGATTAGACTACTTGACCAAATAAAAATCTAGCCTTTTCCCAATTTTAAGTCCTGGCAGATTTTAGAAACTTAGCACAAGTCAAGCAATCAACCTAGCAACGTAATGTAAATCATTGCATATGAAAGTAAAGAGAGGAGTTTAGAGGGAGCAAACGCAATGTAGACATGGAGATTTTTGGCGTGGTTCCGATAGGTGGTGCTATTGTACATCCATGTTGATGAAGACTTTAACCCATGAAGGGTAACGATTGCGCGAGTCCACGGAGGGCTCCACTCATGAAGGGTCCACGAGGAAGCAACCTTGTCTATCCCACCATGGCCATCGCCCATGAAGAACTTGCCTCACTTGGGTAGATCTTCACGAAGTAGGCGATCTCCTTGCCCTTACAAACTCCTTGGTTCAACTCCACAATCTTGACGGAGGCTCCCAAGTGACACCTAACCAATCTAGGAGACACCACTCTCCAAAAGGTAATAGATGGTGTGTTGATGATGAACTCCTTGCTCTTGTGCTTCAAATGATAGTCTCCCCAACACTCAACTCTCTCTCACTGATTTGGATTTGGTGGAAAGATGATTTGAGTGGAAAGCAACTTGGGGAAGGCTAGAGATCAAGAGTCTTGTGGTTGGATTGTAATATCTTGGTCTCAACACTTGAGTAGGTGGTTCTCTCTCAGAAAATGAATGGTAGAAGTGTAGGCACGTTTTGATGGCTTTCTCCATGAATGAAGAGTGGGTGGAGGGGTATATATAGCCTCCACACAAAATCTAACCGTTACACACAATTTACCAAACTCGGTGGGACCGAATCATAAACTCGGTCAGACCGATTTAGTTCAAAATGTGAACGTTGGGATTTTTGGTGGGACCGGCATGTCAACTCAGTGGGACCGATTTCATTAGGGTTAGGGCATAACGTAATCTCGGTGAGACCGATCACATAAACTCGGTGGGACCGATTTCTGTAATAGGCAAACAGAGAGTTGGTCATGCAAACTCGGTGGGACTGATCGCTCATTTCGGTGAGACCAAAACGTTACGAAAAGGACACAGAGAGTTTGCATTGCGAACTCGGTGGGACCGATCGCTCATCTCGGTTAGACCGAAACGTTACGAAGGGAAATAGAGAGTTTGCAATCCCATCTCGATGAGGCAGAGATCCCTATCGGTGAGACCGAACTGATTAGGGTTTCTGGCAATGGCTATGTCAAATGAATTCGGTGGCGCCAGATAGATCAAATCGGTGGGGCCGAGTTTGACTTTTGGTTTGGGAATACGTGGATATGAGAAAGTGGTTGAGGGCTTTTGGAGCATATCACTAAGCATTTTGAGCAAGCAAGCCATTAAGCAACACCTCATCCCCTTTTAATAGTATTGGCTTTTTATATAGACTCAATGTGATCTTGGATCACTAAAATGAAAAAGGTAGAGTCTTGAGCTTGAGCCCATATGTGTCCTTGGCATTTTGAGGGGTCCACATTCCTAGTCCATGCCATGCCAATCGTTGAACTTTCTAAAATGATCATCTTGAAAGAGCACTAGTTTAATGAGCTATATGTTGTTAAGAATTACCAAAACTGCCGAGGGATAGTTGCACTTTCAATCCCCCCTTTTTGGTAATTGATGACAACATATAGATCAAAGCTTCGACAAATGATGATAAGATTGAAATACATCGTCGCTTTGAGAAGTATGTGATAAGCAAGAGCTCCCCCCCTAAATTTGTGCATAATTTAAAATTTGATTTTGAATGCAAATGTACAATATATTAGGATCATGGGTTACTCTTCCATGTCACATACATCTTGGTGGAGCGCTCAAAATGATAGAGAGTAAAAATATGCACTCATTACCAAGGCAAAGTGAATGATCATATATGAGAGATAAATAATAACATCATTCAAGCACTAGCATTAATGTAGGATATGATCAAACACATGATCATATAAGTATCTCACACACATAGACATAAAGTATCAAGCAAGCGCACAAATAAGTATCAACCAAATAGCAAAGAAGGCAAAAAAAGCAAAGCAAAGCTCTCTCTCTCTCTCTCGAAGCCTATGATCTATACACTTTCTCCCCCTTTGGCAACAAGTTACCAAAAAGCTTGAAAATGCATAGTGATATGCGTCTCTCTAGGCTTGATCTTTGAGAGGAGGCGTTGAGAGGACTCCAAGGATGAATGCATCTATTGAAGTTGTTGGAGCTGGTGGAGTGGCAACTGGAGGTGGCAGTGATGCTATGGCTGCAGGTGCTGATGTATTTGCTCTTGTGTCAGCCATGGGCACTACAGCAGATCTCTGCCCTCTTGGCACTCTTTGAAAGGCATCTGTGGTAGCATGTCCTTTACTCTCCTCAGCTTCTTCCTGGAACTGCTCAACTGCAGTCTGCATCTCTGTCACCTTCAGATCAAGATCATAAAATTTAGTCTCAATGATCCTCTCCAGGCTCTCTTGGTTCTGAGTCAGGGTGGCCAAGCCCTTCTCAATCCTCAAGGTGTCTTGAATTAGATATCCAAGTTGATCTTGCTTAGTTTTGAGAAACACTTGAGATGCTTCTACAACACTTGGCATCTTTGCAGCTCTCTCAGCCTTTGCTTTCTCTCTCTTTTCTTGAGCCTCAGCAGATGTGGGATCTTCAGCATTCATGACAACTGTGTTGTCCTCAAAATCTAGCCTCAAGGGAAGATGTTACTTGTCCAGAAGATATGTGCATGTGCCCATCTTGGAGTTGATGAGCACCTGGATGTGTGGAGCATACCCACATGACCTCTTCTGATCTGCAGCTGTCCTCTTGATTGTCTCAACAATCAGACTGATGACTTTGAACTTTTGGGGCACATCAAACAACTTCAGCAAGTTGATGGAATGACCTCTTATCATTCTATGATCTCCAGACTTGGGAAACAATGTATGCCTCAAGATAGTGTTGATTGTGGTTAATCCAGACAACAAATAGTAGAAAAAGCCCATCTTGTAGAGTTTCCAAGGCTTTGTCAGGGATTTCCTTATACATATTAGCCATGGAGTTGTGATCCTTCTTCTTCTTGGCATATACATCGATGTCATCCTCTTGCTCTTCAGGGGCATTGATCAGTTTGGCACACTCAGCAACTGTTGATTGGTACCTAGTACCCTCAGACATCCAAACAATTCTTCCATCAGGATGGAAGTGTGATGTGGAGTAGAATTGCATGATAAGTTCATCATTCCACTTGGTCAACTTCTGACCCACAAAAGCATCTACTCCACACAGCCTGAAGCTCTCATGCACTCCTAGAAAATTATCTTCATTTTTGTCAATATATTTCCAATCTGCCCACTTCATGTCACAAACAATTGGCTTCTTACCAAGCAAAACAGTTTCACAGAAGTCCTGCTGCTCCTTGGTGTGGAACCTGTAATCCATAACAGTCCTTCTCCTCACAGCATATGGGTCAGATTGTCTCCATAGTCTGAGATCTGCATCCTTTCTGATCTTCATGTTTTCTGCCACTGGATGGCTATCATCATGGTCAGGGATCTTCGGCTTGAGCTTCCTAAGCACTTGGGCTTCAGCATCTTCTTCTACTTTAGTTTCAGGCACTGGGGCCTTGTTCTTTTCAGCAGCTGGTATATTCCTTGTGCTCCTCTTGGGTGCAGACTTGGGAGCTGGAGCAAAAGCTTTGGGGGATGTCTTGGGCTTAGAAGGGGCAGCCCCAGACTTGATGGCATCCCCCATCAGCTTTTGAGACTTGGGTGCTGGTGCAACATCCTCTTCCTCTTCTTCCTTATCCTCGGCTGGGTCTTCCATCATAGAGGATCTTCCAATGAATTTTGGTATGGTCTTCTTGATCCTTTCTTTCCTCTTCTTTCCCTCACCAGCAGCCTCTTCAACATTTGACTTGGAAGTTTCAATAGTTGAGGCCCTGGCTTTAAGGTTGGCACTCTCCTTGCAGGAGCCTTCTTGTGCATACCAGGCTTGGTAGATGCAATTGTGCCAAACTCTTTCTTGACAACCTTTTCCTTGGAGCTTACTTCCTCCTCGTCAGCAACATAATCCTCATCTTCTGAGTCAGAATTTCTCTTCCTCCTTGTCCTTTTAGCTGCTTTGGGAAAGTTTCTTGGGGTGCTCCTGC
Source organism: Triticum urartu (assembly GCF_003073215.2). NCBI lineage: Eukaryota > Viridiplantae > Streptophyta > Magnoliopsida > Poales > Poaceae > Triticum > Triticum urartu. The sequence goes on along the minus strand of NC_053024.1, from coordinate 184,910,341 downwards.
TACCCTCATCATAACTGTCAGAGGGACTAGTGCCCTCACTCAGGTTCATCGGCTCTTCTCACTTGTTCTGGCTATCACTCTGATCACACATTCTGGCTAAGCAAACTGACAGCTGACCATGTGAATAGTTATAGATGAGATAGAGTGGATGAGCATCACAAAGTGGAGAGGTTTTGCAAAACAAATGAGTCAAAAAATTAGTTTTAGTTTTCCATAGAAAGCATTTCGGAGCTACCAATTTGTTAAACTCGGTGACACCGAAGCAACTTTTAGAGTCTAAACTAGTGAAATCGGTTAGACCGAGACACAGTTCGGTGACTCCGAGATTGCTAGGGTTTCACAAAGAGTTGAACTCGGTCACACCGAATTGCAAGTTTCGGTCAAACCGAAACAGGCAAGTGCAATGGCGTGAGCCAAATCGGTGAGACCGATTTCTACAACCCGGTCGGTCCGAGATGAGTTTGGCGGAAACCTAACCCTAAATTTTCGAATCAAATCTAAACTAAAGGAAGTTTTTGCTGGATAGGAAGATTTCATACGTGGTAAGAAACATGGCATTTGCTTTGTGCTCAGAATCGGAGAAAATAACAGCACAAAGGGGTCGAACTCATGCCCTAACTCGGCGATGAGTTCGCTACGGCGGCAATGGTGGTGTTAAAATCCGTTGACAGCGATGGAGACCAGCGACGGGAGGTCACTGGCGACGAGAGGATGATCCGGAGACCCGAGGCGGCAGAGTAGGACACGCACGGGCCGAGAGGTTTTGTAGGAATTTCAAAATTTTGACCCGCTGGTATTTATATCCTGACCCTGTCGGTGTGACAGAGTGGAACAACTCGGTGGCACCGAGATGCAGAATCGCAAGCGGTTAGAGACTGAAAAGTTCTAATCGGTTGCACCAAGATTGAAAACCTAGATCAACTTAGTGAACTCGGTCAGACCGAAAGAGATGAATCGGTCAGACCGAAATGCACAGAGAGGTTTTGGAAGTTTAAGTCTATGATGAATCAGTGAGTCCGAGTGCTCCTCACACAGAGGGTTCAAATCTGACTTGATCAAACTTTGTGATGTAGCATGAATAGAGTTTGAGACGAGAAAAGCATAGATAGCTAGAGGAAGTTCCTAGGCATTCTTGTCCATCCATTTGGCAAAAGAGGAAAAGCCAAACAATCAAAGCAACAAATGGATGTCCTCAAATGAGTAAAATATGCAATCAACATGCTCACACAATAAAATGACAAATGAAATATGTGGCAAAGCATGCACAGATACTCTAGCATCTATCAAGCAATTGGCGATGACTAGGTCATCTATATATGAGTATATTGACTTAGGAGTCAAATGAGAACATTTGATCATAGGTCATACTCATTGTTTAAGCACAAGTGGGGTTACCACTTTTACATATAGCATTGTTGTGTTCACACCATTAGAGTTGCTTTAGCTCATTTCTTAGAGTAAAGCTCCCCCTAGATGTGATATCCCCCCTAAGAGGGATGAACTAACCTTGGGTTTTGTCGATGATGACTTCATGTAGATGTTGAAGATGTGGATGCTCAATGTTGATGTACATCATTCGGACCAATCCATTGAAGTGAGTTGCACTTTCAATACCTACATGGGTTACTCCCACAAGGAACAAACAAGGATATCCATAGACATAGAGCGTAGTTCACACAAGATGATGTCCATGAAAGCATTAGGTTACCTTGTCCCTTGTCTTACGAACAAGAGGGTTTGTGACTCCATGAACTAGTGCAAGATGTGGAAGTTGTTTTCACTTGTCCTCGCCAAGATGATATGAGTGAAGTATGTTGGTGGAGTCACCCTCAAGAACTCTCTAGTTCTTCTTCTTTAGGATCCACATCATCTTGATGGGAATCCTTGGAGCTGTAGTCGTACTTGATGAAGTAGAACTTGGTGTAGTCTTGGGAACCCACTTGACCAAGGCCTTGGGAGCTTATTAAAATGGATCAATCTCCTCTTGAAGCTTGTCCTTGCCTTTTTGCTTGTGGTCTTGTGGTGGAAGATCATCTTGAGCTTGTGTCCCTTGGAAAGAAGTAGGATCACACTTCTCTTGTTGAGGAACAAACTTCATCTTATGGTATTGATCTTCTTCCCACTCAACTCCATTGGCATTGAACTTTAATTCAAAACCAACACCTTGATTCTTCCTGTGCCTTCCTTGCTTGTGTACAATTTCCTCGAATTGCTTACTTCTGGAAAGGCTCTTGTAAACACCTTTCTCTATAATTCCCTTCAATAGGCTATTTTCTTGCTCAAGTGACTTGGCTAAGAGAGTCATTAGTGGAATCAAGAGTACTACTAGAAGCAACAACATTGGATTTAACATGATTACTATAACGGCTAGAATAAGAATCTTTCTTGTTCTTGTTGCTAGATTTTACTTGTGGCATGTAAGTAGACAAGAGTACACGCTTGGCAATGTAAGAAGAACTTTTCTTGCGAAGATCATCATTGATTGCTTTTAAGAACCCATGCTCTTGCTCAAGGTTGAGCTTTTCAAAGCGTAGCTTCTCATGAGTCTTTAGAAGCTCTCGATGATCTTCCAAGGTAGTTTCATGAGATAACTTAAGAGTGCTTAGTTCTTTAGTTATACGCTTAATCTCCTTATCATCATCATTCGTTTTATCTTGATTAGCATGATTAATAGCAATTTCATCATAGTTTTCATCACTAGAGTTGTTAACAAGTAAATCATCATCACCTAGCAAATCATCTTCATCACTATTGAAATCAACATACTCGGGGTGTGATACCTTTGGACCTTTAGCCATGAAGCATCTTACAATTCCTTCATTTGGTGAGTCAAATATGTTGTAGGATTTGGTTGACACAAGTGCTAGACCGGCAACACCTTCATCTTGAGTATATTCGGAGTCGGAGTGATAACTTCTCTCCGAGTGATGGTCGGAGTCGAAGCCGGATACCCATTCACCAACGTGAGCTTGATGTCTTCGTTTTTGTGTAGCTCCTTGATGACTTGTCCTTCCTTTCCAAATCCTTGCTTCTGCGAGAGGTTCTTCGTTCATAGCGATCATCTCTACTCCTTCTCTCTCTTGGAGGTGATTCTTCTCTTCTACTTCTCCTTTTGGATGAGTCTTCTCTTCTTTTGTAGGGAGTTGTACACTCATTGGAGTAATGTTCGGGTCTTCCACAATTGTAGCAATTACGCTCACGACTAGAGGATCTTTTGTCATTGTAGGACCTTGACTTGGAACTTGTTTCTTTGCTTCTACTCTTGTAGAACTTGTTGAAGTTCTTCACCATTAGGCTCAATTCCTCATTGAAGTCTTGTTTCTCACTTGATGATGTAGGAGCATCACATGAGGCTTTGTAAGCACCACTTGACTTGTTGTGAAGCTCTTCTTTATCCTTGAGTGACATCTCATGAGCAACAATTCTACCAATGACTTCGGTTGGCTTGAGATCTTTGTAATTGGGCATCATTTGGATCAATGTGCACACGATATCATATTTTCCATCCAAGGCTCTTAAGATCTTCTTGATGATGAATTTGTCAGTCATCTCTTCACTTCCTAAGCCGGCAATCTCATTTGTGATGAGAGCAAGCCTAGAGTACATTTCAGCGACACCTTCACCATCCTTCATTTTGAACTTGTCAAGCTAACTTTGAAGCACATCCAATTTGTATTCCTTGACGGAGTCGGTACCTTCGTGCATATCAATCAATGTATACCAAATTTCCTTTGCATTCTCAAGACGGCTGATTTTCTTGAATTCTTTGGGGCACAATCCGTTGAAGAGGATATCGCAAGCTTGAGAATGGTATTGCAGCATCTTGAACTCTTCCGCGGTAGCTTCACGATTCAGTTCTCTCCCATCAAAGAATTCACCTTGCAAGCCAATATACACAATAGCCCAAACGGTGGGGTTATGTCCAAGAATATGCATTTTCATCTTATGCTTCCAACTAGCAAAATTAGTACCATCAAAGTAAGGACCTCTACGGTGGTAATTTCCCTCACTAGACGCCATACTCTCCTAGTTTGTGAAACCAATGCTATGATTACCAAGGCTATGGAAATCAAGTCAAATGGAGACCAAAGCTCTGATACCACTTGTAGGATCGAAAGTATGTCTAGAGGGGGTGATTAGACTACTTGACCAAATAAAAATCTAGCATTTTCCCAATTTTAAGTCTTGGCAGATTTTAGCAACTTAGCACAAGTCAAGCAATCAACCTACACATGCAAGTATAAGAGTATAGCAGCGGAATGTAAATCATTGCATATGAAGGTAAAGAGGGGAGTTTAGAGGGAGCAAACGCAATGTAGACACGGAGATTTTTGGCGTGGTTCCGATAGGTGGTGCTATCGTACATCCATGTTGATGGAGATTCAATCCACGAAGGGTAACGGTTGTGCGAGTCCACGGAGCGCTCCACTCATGAAGGGTCCATGAAGAAGCAACCTTTTCTATCCCACCATGGCCATCGCCCACGAAGGACTTGCCTCACTTGGGTAGATCTTCACGAAGTAGGCGATCTCCTTGCCCTTACAAACTTCTTGGTTCAACTCCATAATCTTGATGGAGGCTCCCAAGTGACACCTAACCAATCAAGGAGACACCACTCTCCAAAAGGTAATAGATGGTGTGTTGATGATGAACTCCTTGCTCTTGTGCTTCAAATGATAGTCTCCCCAACACTCAACTCTCTCTCACTGATTTGGATTTGGTGGAAAGATGATTTGAGTGGAAAGCAACTTGGGGGAGGCTAGAGATCAAGATTCTTGTGGTTGGATTGGAATATCTTGCTCTCAACACTTGAGTAGGTGCTTCTCCCTCAGAAAATGAATGGTAGAAGTCTAGGCATGTTCCGATGGCTTTCTCCATGAATGAAGAGTGGGTGGAGGGGTATATATAGCCTCCACACAAAATCTAACTGTTACACACAATTTACCAAACTTGGTGGGACCGAATCATAAAACTCGGTCAGACCGATTTAGTTCAAAATGTGAATGTTGGGATTTTCTGTGGGACCGACATGTCAACTCGGTGGGACCGATTTCATTAGGGTTAGGGCATAACATAATCTCGGTGAGACCAATCACATAAACTCAGTGGGACCAATTTCTGTAATAGGCAAACAGAGAGTTGGTCAGGCAAACTCGGTGGGACTGATCGCTCATTTCGGTGAGACCGAAACATTACAAAAAGGAAACACGGAGTTTGGATTGTGAACTCGGTGGGACCGATCGCTCATCTCGGTTAGACCGAAATGTTACGAAGGGAAACAGAGAGTTTGCAATCCCATCTCGGTGAGACCGAGATCCCTATCAGTGAGATCGAACTGATTAGGGTTTCTAGCAATGGCTATATCAAATGAACTCGGTGGCGCTGGATAGATCAAATCGGTGGGGCTGAGTTTGACTTTTGGTTTGGGACATATGTGGATATGAGAAAGTGGTTGAGGGCTTTGGAGCATATCACTAAGCATTTTTGAGCAAGCAAGCCATTAAGCAACACCTCATCCCCTTTTAATAGTATTGGCTTTTCCTATGGACTCAATGTGATCTTGGATCACTAAAATGAAAAAGGTAGAGTCTTGAGCTTGAGCCAATATGTGTCCTTAGCATTTTGAGGGGTCCACATTGCTAGTCCATGTCATGCCAATCATTGAACTTTCTGAAATGATCATCTTGAAAGAGCATTAGTTCAATGAGCTATATGTTGTTAGGAATTACCAAAACCACCCAGGGATAGTTGCACTTTCAAATAGAAATCCCCTCACAATACCGCGTCGTGAAGGCAAGGACCCAGTCCAATACCCTGAGTTGTACGATTTGCAAACATAGTTAAATACAAATCTGGCTCACGCACAATCCATTTATGGATCGCGAGGACACGCTCCTGCTAGATAGATCGACTGCCAGGCTTGGTTGGATAAGCATGGGAGGGCTATGGAGCATAATCATAGGGCATACTACTTGGCTCAGTTGGACGGTAACCCAACTACATCCTGGTTATTCTCAAGGCACTATGACAGGCCCACCAGGAATGGCTTCAACAACAGCATTAAGTTTTTCGACCATAGCTACTCACTACAACCTCTTAAAAGGACTCACTTTTGAATGCGTCAAGCATAGCAATAGAGATGTAGCATGCAGTATTGTTGAACCTTGCGATAGATAAGGTTGAGCTAGTAAACAGCACGGAGGCACGGACGTGCGATAGGGCAGAGCCAGGACGATAAATCCAACCACGTATGCCTTGTATAAACCCTCCCTCTTATATATTTTTATGTATCTTTCAAAGTTTATTTGATGTGCTCAGCATGTATAGCTTGAGCCTACAAATGAATGAGAAAACAGACCTTTCGCGGTCGTCGCGGATCTATTTTTGTTATGCACTCTTCTTTTATTATGCCCCTGAGCTAGAGACAACTCTCATGAAAAAATATTTCTCCAAACTCATCGATATTCAACCAGGGGCTTGAATTTAAAAACCTACCCAAATACTCATAAAAAAGTATTTTGTGTCTCAGATATTGCATTATATGTATCAGTTTTGAAATCATGTCTTTGGTCAATAGTTTGGTTGCCCGACTCCTATGCTCACCCCTTACATTTCCGCTTTGTTCGGCTAAGTGTGTAAAGGGAGAACCACTAAGATTGTGCTTCCAGCTCAAATGGTTAAGCGCCTAAGTGCAGAAAGCTGAAAACTGACTATGATGATAGGCGCAAACTGGTCAACGGTTGATACATCTCCATCGTATCTACTTTTCCAAACACTTTTGCTCTTGTTTTGAACTCTAATTTGCACAATTTGAATGTAACTAACTCGGAGTGATGTTGTTTTCAGCAGAACTACCATGGTGTTGTTTTTGTGTAGAAATAGAAGTTCTCAGAATCGGACGAAACTTTGCGGAGATTTTTATTTGAATAGATAAAAATACTAGAATGAAGATCCACTCAAGGGGGCCACCACTTTCTTAGAAGGCAATAGGGCGCGCCTACCCCCCAGGGCACGCCCTGATGCCTTGTGGGTCCCATAGGCGGCCATCTGACCTAATTCCAACTCTATAATTTCAGTTTTCCCGAGAAAAAATAGAAGAAGAAGTTTCATCATGTTTTACGATATAGAGCTGCCGCCACCTACTATTCTTCATCGGTTGGAGTCTGTTCGGGGCTCCGAAGAGGGGGATTTGTCACCATCATCATCACCAACCCTTCTTCATCAACATCTTCATGATGCTCACCACTGGGAGTGAGTAATTCCTTCCTAGGCTTGTTGGACAGTGATGGAGTTGGATGAGATTTGTCATGTAATCAATTCAATTTGTTAGGTCTTGATCCCTAGCATTTACTATGTTCTGAGATTGATGTTGTTATGACTTTGTTGTGCTTAATTCTTGTCACTATGGCCCGAGTGCCATGATTTCATATATGAACCTATTATGTTTCCATGAATATAAGTCAGTTTTGGATCATATCTTGCAAGTTTTATGCACCTGTTATGTGTTATGATTCGTAGTCCCAAGGTGACAATAATTGGGATTCAGTCCGGTGATGACCATAGTATGAGGAGTTCATGTATTCACCATGTATTAATGCTTTGTTCTGGATATATATTAAAAGGAGGCCTTAATATCCCTTAGATTTCCTCATGGAGCCCACTGCCATAGGAGGGTAGGACAAAAGATGTCATGGAAGTTCTTACTATAAGCATGTATGACTATATACGTAATACATGCCTACATTGAATTGATGAATTGGAGCTATTGTGTATCGCTCTAGGTTGTGACTGTTATATGATAAATGTCACCCAACACAAATATTCATTGTTGATCCAATGTCTACGCTTTTCTAATATTGATCTTTGTTAAGTTACTAATGTTGTTGTTGCTCATACACAATTACTACAGAACTACTACTATTACTGTTATTGTTACTATTACTATTGCTAGTGTTACACTGCTTTCAAACTATCATACTACTGTGCTACTAAACACTTTGTTGTAGATATTTAGTTCTCCAGGTATGGTTGAATTGACAACTGAACTGCTAAGCTCGTAAATATTCTTTGGCTCCCCTTGTGTCGAATCAATAAATTTGGGTGGAATACTACCCTCAAAGAGTGTCGCGACCCCCTATACTTGTGGGTTATCAAGACCTTTTTCTGGCGCCGTTGTCGGAGAGCATAGCTCTATTTATCGAGTCACTTGGGAATTATATCTATTGATCACTATAGAGAATTTGAAAGACGCTAAGACCAAGATCGTACCCTCTAAGACGAGAGGAGGTAAGGAACTGTCACCACAATCTACACTTGATTCACCTTCTGTTTTAAGTATACTTGCGACACCACCACCTGCTATACTATCTGGTATGTCACAAATAATTGATGATGATGCTACTCTACTTGATGAACTTGATGAGATTTATGATTCACCTATTATGCCTAGCTCTCCTACTATATTTAAAATGCCTAAAGTACCCGAGGGTTATGTTATGGCTGGGGAGATTGCGAGAGAATTTGTTGCTTGTAATGATAGAGATGATCTTAAAAAAATTGCTAAGTAAGCTAAAATAAAAGGCCATGATAGAGATAATGAAATATGATCCTAAGTTTGCTACTTCTCCTATATTTGTTACTGATATGGACTATGAATTATCTGTTGATCCTGAATTAATTACTTTGGTAGAATCTGATCCTTTTCATGGTTATGAATTTGAAACTATTGTGGCACACCTTACTAAATTGAATGATATCGCCACCCTATTTGCTCATGAGGAAAGAAATCTATTACTATATTCTTAAGTTGTTTCCTTTATCATTGAAGGTTGATGCTAAAGAATGGCTTAAAACTCATGCTCGTGGTTTTGTGCGTAGTCCCCAGGATATGATATATTACTTCTCTAAAAGATATTTTCCTACTCATAAGAAACAAGATGCATTATAGGGAATTTACAACTTTTTCAATTTGAGGAAGAGAATATCCCTCAATCTTGGGGGAGGCTTCACCAATTTCTTAATGATTTGCCTCATCATCCTCTTAAGAAAAAAAGAAATACTTGATATCTTTTATAATGGACTAACTGATGCTTCTAGAGACTACCTAGATAGTTGTGCTGGTTGTATTTTCAGGGAACGAACTGTTGAATGGGCTCAGGAATTACTAAATAATATATTGAGGAATGCCGATGATTGGACGCTTCCTGAACCACCACCTACACCAACTCCAAAGAAGAGATGTATTCTATTCCTCAGTCCAGAAGATATGCAAGAAGCAAATAAATCTATGAAGGAGAAAGGAATTAAATCTAAAGATGTTAAGAATCTACCACCTATTGAAGAAATACATGGACTTGATATTCCGACACAGGAAGTAGAGGTAATTTCTCTTTATAGAGTTGATGAGGGTGATATTCCATAATATAAATCTCCTAGTCAGTGCTTGGATGAATTCGATAACTTTGTTGTGAAGCAAGAAAACTTCAATATATACGTAAGCAATCAGCTGAAATGTAATGGTATCATGATTGAACGCTTGAGTGATTTGATGTTTAGAATTGCTAATGATGTCAAAGGCTTATGTAAACATGCATCCATGGTTCACACTCAACTAGAACAAGTCTCTAAGTTACAAAATGATTTGCTTAATAAAATGAATGATCATGTTGTTAGAATAGTGACTAGAGGAGGTAAAATGACTCGGGGTCAACTATATCCTGAAGGTCATCCTAAAAGAATTGAGCAAGATTATCAGAGAATCAATATTGATGTACCTAATTCATCTAGGAAGAAGAAAACGAAAAATAAAAATGATAGAACTTTGCACGCTTCTAGTGAACCTATGATACGTCTCCGTCATATCCATATTTTTTTATTGTTTCATGCCAATATTTTACAACGTTCATATACTTTTGGCAATATTTTATATTATTTTTGGGACTAGCATATTGATCCACTGCTCATTGCCAGTTCCTATTTGTTGCATGTTTCTTGTTTCGCAGAATATCCATATCAAACAAAGTACAAACGCGATAAAAATTTAGGGAGATTTATTTTGGAATATATGTTATTTTTGGGAAGAAGAATCAACGCAAGACGGTGCCCGAGGGGCCACAAGGCAGTAGGGCACGCCTAGGGGGTAGAGCGTGCCGTGGTGCCTTGTGACTCCCTCGTAAGGCGTTTGCAGCCCTTCTTTTGATGCAAGAAAGATAATTTAGAGATAAAAATCCCCTCAAAATTCCAGCCCAATCGGAGTTATGGATCTCCAGGAATTTAAGAAACGGTGAAGGGCCAGAAAACAGGAAAGCAAAACAAAAGAAAACATAGAGAGAGAGAGAGATCCAATCTCGGAGCGGCTCTTACCCTCCGAGAGCCATGGCAGCCATGGACTATAGGGGAAATTCTCCTACCATCCATCAGGGAGGCCAAAGAAGTATAAGAAGGAGGGGGCTCTCTCCCGATGGCGGCGAAATGCCGCTGGGGCACTCATCGTGACGGCGATCTACACCAAAAACTTCGCCGCTGTCAACACCTACTCTCTCCCCCTCTATGCAGCGGTGTAAAACTTCTTCTCCTTGCTGCAATCTCTACTTAAACATGGTGCTTAATGATACGTCTCCAACGTATCTATAAATTTTGAATGTTTCATGTTGTTATATTATCAATCTTGGATGTTTTGTACTCATTTACTTGGAACTTTATATCAATTTTTGGGACTAACCTATTGACATAGTGTCGAGTGCCAGTTGTTGTTTTTTGCTTGTTTTTTACTTTGCAGAATATCAATACCAAACGAAGTACAAATGCAATGAAACTTTTTGGAGATTTTTTTCTGCCCAGAAGACACCCAGGGAGCCAAAGAAGCACATGGCAGGAGGCCCGTGGGACCCACTAGGCACCACGGTGCGCCAGGGGCCCAGGCGCGCCCTGGTGGGTAGTGGAGCCCATGGGAACCTTCTCGACCGGCTTCCACCTCTATAAATACTCTAAAATCCCAAAAATCCTAGGGGAGTCGACGAAACACTTTTCCAGCCGCGGCAAGTTCCAGAACCACGAGATCCAACCTAGAGGCCTTTTCCGGCACTCTGCCAAAGGGGGCAACGATCACGGAGGGGTTCTTCATCATCCTTTCTACCCCTCCGATGATGCGTGAGTAGTTTACCACGGTCCTACGGGTCCGTAGCTAGTAGCTAGATGGCTTCTTCTCTCTTTTTGATCTTAAATACAATGTTCTCCTTGATGTTCTTGGAGATCTATTTGATGTAACTCCTTTTTGCAGTGTGTTTCTTGGGATTCGATGAATTGTGGGTTTATCATCAGTTTTATCCATGAATATTATTTGAGTCATTGTTGAACTCTTATATGCATGATTGTTATAGCCTCGTATTTATTCTCCAAAATTTTGGTTTGGTTTGGCCAACTAGATTGATTTTTCCTGCCATGCGAAGAGGTGCTTTGTGATGGGTTCGATCTTGCGGTGCTCAACCTCGGTGACAGAAAGAGACATGATACGCATGTATCGTTGCTATTAAGAGTAACAAGTTGGGGTTTATTCATACATGAGTTTATCTTGTCTACATCATGTCATCGTTCTTATTGCATTACTTCATTTTTCATGAACTTAATACACTAGATGCATGCTGGATAGCGGTCGATGTGTGGAGTAATAGTAGTAGATGCAGCAGGAGTCGGTCTACTAATCTTGGACATGATGCATATATACATGATCATTGCCTTGGATATCGTGATGATTATTTGCTTTTCTATTAATTGCCCAACAGTAATTTGTTTACCCACCATATGCTATTTTCTTGAGAGAAGCCTCTAGTGAAAAGTACGGCCCCGGGTCTATTTCCTATCATATTAAATCTAAAAATACCTTGTTGCACTTTTTCTTTCTTTAGTTCATTTTGTGTTTTAGTTAGATCTATTTATCAAATCTCATACAATTTAATCTATCTCAATACCGTTGATGTCACACCCTGCATTTTGTAACACTTCATTTGCATTATTAAAGCATGAAAAATTGGACCAACAAAAAACTTTTGCATTTTTTGGCTTTTTATTTTGGAGTTGGTTTTTCTCTCTGTGATTTTTCTAGTGCTCTTTAAAGTCAACTACTCCACCTTCTGTACTTCATCTCCTTGCCCCAAACTTCTGCCCAATGATCATGCCATGTGTATAGTACAATATAGTATTTTCTTACAAAAATAATTTGGCCAAAAAGTATTTTCTAAAATTAGATTTCCAAAAACCCTTGAATTGAGATCTGCACTGCAAGTACTTAATTAAGGGCAGCAAAAATATTTCCAAAAGTATTTTTGACTCCTATTAGATATAGGATACCCATAAACCCCAAAAATATAATTTTAAAAGTTATTTTCCTATTTTATTTAAAGGCTTTTTCTTAAGGCCAGAAATGGTATTTAATAGGGAAAAATTATTTTATTGATTCAAAAATATTTGACAAAAATCAGGGAAACTCAGTGGGCATATATTTCCCATATATAAGAGTCTCAACACATGGTCATGTTCAAAATATTGGACAAAACCTCCCAAAACCATTTCTGCCCATTTCAAGGATTTGAAATATTTCTACAGGAAATATTTTCATAAAAATCCAAGAAAAATCCAGCAAGTCACAAATGCATGTTGTGATCACCTTGCAAAGCCTCAAATCAATTAAAGTCATTTTGGTTCACCAAAATGCCCCAAAACCCTTTTTTGTCCAGAACCAAATTTGAGCAACTCTACATTGCCAAGTGTGTTCTTTTAATCTAAATTTTTGTGGACATGTTCAAATCCCCAAATGATGACGCTACACCAAGTGGTGCATCCAGGAGAATGGTTTTGCATGACTAGATCTTGGAAAACCCATTTCTGCTAATTTCTAGGGTTTACCAAAGTTACATTGGCTACTTTGCCCAAATGAGCTCAAACTTGGTGGAACATCCTATTTCTAAGTGTCATTCCATCCTGTTAAGTATCATGGCAATTGGCGTTCATTTGCTTGCCAAAACCTTTATCAAACACCTTCTGCCATTTTTCCAAAAACACCATTTTGACCCCTTCCACTAATCTCCTTGAGCTCAACTTTTTACCACAGCTCCTCCTAGTCCCCTTTCACCTCCAGTATCAATGGCAAATCCACAGCTCACTTATTGGATGGGTAAAACCCCACTTCCTCTCTCTGGACAGCCCATTTGCACACTTCTTCTTCCTCTCCCCTCACCCCAGTGGCCATCCATGGCATCCAATGCTTCCTCCCCTTTCTTTACTCCCTCCTAGAGCTACCAGACATTAGTGGCCGCGCCCACAAGGCATATAAAATGCCATGGCATGCCATTTGGGCGCTCTGGAGCGCGCTACAGTGCGCTCCCGCACTGTAGCCGCCCCTGCCAAGCATCTCCGGCCACCTCGGGCCTCCCCCGCACGCCTGCCGATGCGCCTCGGCGTCCGCAGCATGCTACGCGGTTGGCCACCTCCTCTCTCCTCCTCCCCGCGCCTCCGCGCTAGCAAACAGAGGCCACCCGAGCGCGCCAATGGCGCGGCTCACACGCGCGCGTCTCTGACCCCTTCCCGCTCTCTCCCTTAGCTCCCCTCGGTGTAGTCCACGCCCAGGAACACCCCAGACACGGCGCCAGCTCCTCCCAAGCCCTGTGGCGAGGAGCACGAGCTCTCCGGCGCACGAGTCCACGGCACCTCGCCGTTCGCCTATTTAAATGCCTCCCCGAGCCCTTTTCTCCTCACCACTCGCTCTCTGCACCACCAAAACCTCCCCCTGCACCCCCAGTTCCTCTCCAGAGCCGCCCGAGCTCGAGATCGAGCTCGAGCTCCGCCACTTCGGCTCGCCAGAGTTCGCGAGGTATAGGCCTCCCCCGCTCCTCCTCTGCCTCGATCTGGAACCCCTACATCCCACTGATCATTTCCCCTCTCTCCCCCGCCTCGTTTGCAGCCGGAGTCGGCCGGAACCGTCGACACCCGAAGCTCCTCCGCCGCAAGACCTCGTCGCCGGCAAACCAGGCAACACTGGTGACGTCCACCACCTCCACCCGAACGGCGACACGACGCTGAGCCCAGCCGTGCCCTCGCCCGACCTCGTCGTGCCCTGCATCATCGCCGGTGAGCTCGCCGGCCGTCTGGACTCAGGGTTAGGGATGACAGGCAGGCCCCGCCTGTCAGCCTCTCCCCTCCGTCGCCCCCCTCTCTCTCGCTGACGCCTGGGCCCCGCCCGTCAGGTTTAAACCTGGCGGGCGTGCGTGCACCAGTGCGCTAGGCCGCCTCGCTGGCTGGACCTGCTGCCCTACGGCTGTTCTGGCCCAGTAGGCACAGGGCCCTTTTTCTTTTTCTTTTCTATCACTTTTTCCAAAAATTCTACAGGACAGAATATATGTCCAAATGAATTAATTCCAATTCCTAAAATATTGCAACCTATTTAATGGTGCAACTTTCATTCAAATCCAACAACCTTTTCTTCACTGTAAATATTTAAATGTGATTTTAAGCATTTAAATATGCCTTTGTAAATCCATTTCTCCTATTCTGCTACACCAAGTCCAAAACTAGGAATTTTCCCCTTCTTAGTTTTCAACCTAGTATTTTACAAAAATGAGTTGACATTTTTCTGAGCACTTTGGTTTTTCTGTTTTATTATTGCCTTATTTTTTTCTCGTTATTATTTTGCGACGATAGATTGCGTTGCTGACGAAGGAGTTGGACCAGAAGACTTTGAAGACCCAGAAGACTTTGTTGAGCCAGGCAAGCATCCCTTTGACCATGTTTATGAAACCCTTTTTATGCATTTCATATAGCACTTTATTATTGTTGCATCGGGATCATGATGAGAGGGTAGCCACTTTGGTGGGTTGCCTTCATTTCCTCCTTGTTGATACCTGCATTGTGCATGACCCTACATCCTTATGAGGGTTATGCCGGTGGGAGTAGATAGGATGCTAAAGTAGTGCTACGCATAAAGGGACGGGAATATGCATGGTGATGGAGACATAGTATTTTCAAGGACTTTTCGAAAACCCCATCAGGTGACACTTATGCCCGGGGGAGATGATGAGTTGGGTAGCCACTTGATGACGAAGTGGTGTACCGAGGCGAGTGTGTGTGTTGCTTTCAAAAACAGATTGGTTTAAGTTGTGACCGTTATTCCAACCTTACATGTGCAACCACTCTACCCTTATATGGGAAACGGCATTATTGATTACCTAGGCCGATACTAGCTTGGAGCCCGCATTACTAGTGACAGGGGAGAGTCGGTGCTCTCTCTCGGGACGGGTTCGTGCCAGGTAGGGCAGCCAAGAACATTTTTATGGGGCACCGGACACACCGTTGGTACCCCATGCCAGTGGTATGTGATGAATATGGGAGCAAGGCTCCACAATTTTTAGGTTGTGAAATGTTGGGCACGGGGGTTACTACCAATCGAGTGGACTCCATGTTAGTGTCGTCTAGGGAAAGATAGTGATCGGGTGCTTACCCCGGGTACTTGAGGTACTGCAGGTCGTGGATGACACGGAAGTTCCCCGGATCTTGTGGGTAAAGTGTGCAACCTCTGCAGAGTGTAAAACTATTCGAATAGCCGTGTCCACGGTCAAGGACAGTTGGGTAACCGCTCTTGGGCTACGTCCACTTGTTTACAAACCAGTTGTGTGTTGGATAAGTGGGAAGAACTACTTGGATGAAGTCAAGGACTTGACATGATTGAGTTGGGTTGGTGCCCGCTCTATTTATGTTGATATCTGTAACCTGTCCTCATGGTTACTTGAATTCTCCTGATGCATGTCTTATGAGTGGTCGAACTTGTCATTGCACTCAAAACTAGCTTTCTGCAAAAATTTACCTATATCATGCATTATTGTATCTTGAACCAAAACATGGGTTGCTTGCGAGTACATTCAAAGTACTCATTGGCTTGCCACTGGTTAATTAATTGGCCAGGCATGGAAGAACAGGAGTTCGAAGAAGAATTCTATGGAGACGAACATGCGAACTAGGACGCTTCCCAGTCAGAATGCATGTAGGGTTAAGGAAGACGGCATGGGTTCTACTTATCGACGAACATTCAGCCCTTAAGGCCTTAAGGCTTTATCAATGTAAGGCTTGACCATAATGGTCATAATTTGTGTAAGACGATATGTATGGATGTAAGACTCTTGTTATTCAGCTTCTGTGTGTTCAGTGAGCATTGATCTCTGGGATCACTGTAAACGTGCATTCGGTGATCATGACTTATGAGTCGGGGTCCCCACAGAGCTGGTATCAGAGCCATCCTGACTGTAGGAAGCCTTAGTTAGCATGGGCGTTAGTTAGCTTGAGATCAACTAGACTTCTCTTCTTTTCTAAAGCTTACCCACCCCAAGATATATTTCCCTTATTGACCTCTCCCATTCAACATTTGTAGATGGCTGCCGTACCTGAAGACTTCCTGACCACAGGATTTCCCGTGCTTCTCGGGGATAGCCTCAAGAAGTGCCAGTTCCACCGAGCCCCCATTTTCACCTACCATGAGAATTGGATCAATGACACCGAGACGGAGTATCATGTGGAAGTGATCGTGAAGGCCAATGACTCTCCAACAAGCTGCTTCTTCGAGGGACCCTAGATGGCAACGCTGGTTCTTGCCGTCGAGACGGCAACCCTCAAGGCACTCACCCGCCTCCGAGACCTTCTTCCAGAGATGGCAGACGAGTTGGCAACCCGCTTCTTGCCTTATCGGAAGGAAGGTGAGGATGAGGGCAGTGCACCAGCTCCACCATTAGAAGAAGGACTTCCACTCCGATTCCAGACCTACTTCAGCCTTTGTGCCGATAGTTTGGCACAACACTTGGCCTCGGAATCGATGAAGCTCCGAAAGGAACTTCATGAGACCAAGGCACTTCTTCGCCAAGCACAAGAGAAGATGGATAGGATCAAGAAGGAAGGTGCTTCCCCTGGTCAACCCGCAATCGCATACAGAGGCGGAAGACCCCCAAAGGATGGAGAACCACCATAGCAACACCGCATGAGCGCAAAGGAATACCGCAACCTCTTTCACCACCGGCAAAGCAACGCCGTGTTGAGCTCCTTCACTCCCCCACCCCTTCAAGTGAAGAGGAAAGTCAGGCCACCGATGACGAGGAGGAAGACCCAGAAGAGCCAGACTACGCGATCGAGCATTCCACCACTTAGGCATCATTTGCAACCCGGATATGCCCGTTAGTAACCCCTACGGTAGGATAGATCGTGTACCCCTATGCGAAGTCGAGTCCTTGTAATGGTTCATATGAAACCATGTAGTGTTGTGTTTGCTTTGATGTGTTTGATGGACGCCGTGCTTTCCTTCGGGAACTTGTAAGCGACCACATCACCCATTTGGATTTCAATGAATGTGTTTGGCCTTTTGGCCCTTGCATGAAAACAATTGGTGTCATACCAACCCCCTTACTAGGCATCCCGTCTATATTGCTTTTCCCATCTTTCCCAATCATGAGACCTTGATCGCTCCAACAGGATGCCTGTTGTAACTCGTACTGGTACCTCTACCCAGCAGCAAGAAGCCGGAGAAGGAGCCAGTCAGGACCAAACCCAAGGACAAGTTCCACCACCGCCACCACCTCCAAACATGGACATGGCTCAGCTTCTCCAAGCCTTCCGAGAGTAACGCCAAGCCAACACTGCAGCCCTCCAGATGATTGCTCAAGCTGTCAACCGCCAGCCGGCGGGAAACGGCAATGGACGTTCCACGTTGGTGGAGTTCAAGAAGCATGCACCACCCACCTTCATCGAGACTGCTGAACCCCTGGATGCAGACGACTGGGTCCGCACCATTGAGGATCTGCTAGAACTAGTCGGATGCACTGAGGACCGTGAGAAGGTGGCATATGCTGCTCACTATCTCGGGGGAACTGCTAGAGCTTGGTGGGATGGATTCAAGGCCATGCATGCTGAGCGAAACATCACTTGGAATGACTTCAAGGCAGAATTCCGCAAAGCCAACATTCCTTCCGGAATCATGGCCATCAAGAAGCGTGAGTTCCGAGCCCTGAAGCAAGGTACTAGCACTGTCAAGGAGTACATGCAGAAGTTCAGTGTTCTCTCAAGGTATGCCCCTGAAGATGCCAGCACTAATGCTGCCAAAAGGGAACGCTTCATGGAAGGCCTTAACCAGACTCTGCAGTACTCGCTTGTTGTGTGTGACTACCCGACCTTTCCTGATCTGGTGAACAAGGCACTCATGCTTGAAGATAAGCGACGTGCTTTGGATGACACCCGTAAGCGCAAGATGATCAGCAAGGGTAGCTCCAGCAACCAGAAGCCTCGCCCGTGGCAGCCAGCCCCGGTCAAGCCAACCTATCAGCAACCAAGAGCTCCTGCACCCCCGCACCAACTATCCACCCCAGCAGTATGCCAACCCCAGGCCAGCTTACAACAACCCCAATAACAATGCCGGCAAGAGCAGCAACCCCAACCAAGTCACTTGCTTTGGATGTGGTCAGCCAGGACACTACTCTAAGAATTGCCCCAACAAGAAGCCAGACGCCCCGCGCCCCAATGCGCAGGACCCAGGACAAGGTCGTGGAATGCCACTAAGGAACCAAGCTCCCCGCAACCCGCCCAACAACGGCAGGGGTCGTGTGAATCATGTCACTGCTGAAGAAGCCCAGGAAGACCCGGACGCCGTGCTAGGTACATTCCTTGTCAACTCAACACCTGCAACTGTCTTGTTTGATTCTGGAGCCACGCATTCATTTGTCACCCAAAGATTTGCATTAAAAAGTGGCATGACCCCTACACCCCTAAATAACCCTATGGTGGTACAAACCCCCGGAGCAGAGATGAGAGCCAAGATAGGATGTAAAGGAGTCGGGATTGTCATTAATGGGGTAGACTTCCAAGCAGACCTTATCATCTGAATATCGCAAGGCTTGGATGTGATCTTAGGAATGAATTGGCTCATCAAGCACCAAGGCTTGTTAGATTGTGCCAACCAGACTGTCACTGTGACCAATGACCAAGGAGTCAAAGTTAAATTTGCCTCCAACCCCTCCTCTGCTCAAGCCACCCAAGTCAACTCTCTGTCAGAAGTTGGATTGGAGCAAGTGCCGGTAGTATGCGAATACCCCGATGTCTTTCCTGATGAGCTACCGGGAATGCCTCCTGACCGAGACATTGAGTTCATCATCGAACTCATACCCGGGGCAGGACCCATCTATAAGAAGCCTTATAGAATGGGATCGGAAGAGTTAGCAGAATTGAAGAAGCAACTGGAAGAGCAGTTGAGGAAGGGATTTATCCGCCCTAGTGCCTCCCCTTGGGGATCACCTATTCTGTTTGTGGCAAAGAAGGACGGTACCATCCGCTTATGCATTGACTACCACTCCCTCAATGAAGTTACAATCAAGAACAAGTATCCACTTCCCAAGATTGAAGATCTGTTTGATCAACTCAATGGGGCCAAGGTGTTCTCCAAGATCGACCACAGATCTGGATATTACCAGCTGAAAATCAGACCCCAAGATATTCCGAAGACAGCATTTGTAACCAGATATGGCCTGTACGAGTGCATGGTCATGTCCTTTGGATTGACCAATGACCCAGCTTACTTCATGTATCTCATGAATAAGGTCTTCATGGAATATTTGTACAAGTTTGTCGTTGTATTCAATGATGACATTCTTGTATTCTCGAAGACAGAAGAAGAGCACGAGCAACACTTGAGGATGGTCCTAGACAAGCTTCGAGAGCACCAACTGTATGCCAAGTTCAGCAAGTGCAAATTTTGGCTGCGCGAAGTTGGATTCTTGGGTCATGTTTTGACTGAAGAAGGATTGTCGGTCGATCCCACTAAGATTGAAGCTGTGACTGAATGGCAATCCCCAAGCAATGTGAAGGAAGTCAGAAGCTTCCTCGGACTCGCGGGATATTACCGCAAGTTCGTTGAAGGATTCTCAAGCATTGCACGACCCATGACTCAGCTCTTGAAGAAGGACAAGAAGTTTGAATGGACGCCGAAGTGTGAAGAGAGCTTCCAGGAGCTGAAGAAGAGACTGACCACCGCCCCAGTTCTGGCCACACCAGATATACACAAGGAGTTTGTGATATATTGTGATGCGTCAAGAACCGGACTGGGAGGTGTTCTGATGCAAGAAGGCAGAGTCGTAGCTTACCTTTCAAGGCAACTACGGCCTCATGAAGAGAACTATGCTACTCATGACCTCGAGTTGGCAGCTGTAGTTCATGCCCTGAAAACATGGCGACATTACCTCCTAGGGAAGCGGTGTGAGATATACACGATCACAAAAGTCTGAAGTATATTTTCACTCAGAAGGAATTGAACATGAGGCAGAGAAGATGGCTAGAGTTGATCAAGGATTATGACCTCAGTGTTCAATACCACCCTGGAAAGGCTAATGTGGTAGCAGATGCATTAAGCAGGAAGGCTTGTTCCTTGAATGCTATGCTTAAGGAAAGGCTACCCGCCTTGTATGAAGAACTTGAAAGCTTCGGGTTGGAACTGGTTGCACCAGGATTCTTAGCCAACCTTGAAGTCAAGCCTACCCTGATGGATGATATTAAGGAAGCTCAGAAGGGACACGAAAGTATTGAAGGCATCAAGAGGAAGATCAAGGCAGGCAAGGCCCCAGGATTCTCAGAGGATGAGCAAGGAATTGTGTGGTTTGGGAATCGCATTTGCGTACCCAACAAGATTGAGCTCAAGAATTTGATCTTGCAAGAAGCTCATGACACCCCGTATTCCATCCACCCCGGAGGAACCAAGATGTATCAAGACCTAAAGGAAAGATTCTGGTGGCATGGCATGAAGAGAGAGATAGCCACTTTCGTCGCTAAGTGTGACATATGCCAAAGGGTCAAAGCTGAACATCAGCGACCCGCTGGATTGTTACAGCCTCTCAAGGTGCCTGAATGGAAATGGGATAAAGTCGGAATGGACTTCATCACTGGATTACCCAGGTCAAATAAGGGACATGACTCCATCTGGGTCATAGTCGACCATTTGACCAAAGTAGCCCATTTCATTCCTGTCAAAACGACTTACAAGGGAAACCAGCTAGCCAGCCTCTACATCAACAGAATCGTAAGCCTTCATGGTGTTCCCAAGGAGATTGTGTCAGACCGAGGAACCCAGTTTACCTCAAGGTTCTGGAAGAAGTTCCAAGAGGCCATGGGGACCAAGTTGTCCTTCAGCACTGCTTTCCACCCACAGAACTGGAGGTCAGACAGAACGAGTGAATCAGATACTCGAAGACATGCTCCGAGCCTGTGTCTTAGCATATGGAGCTAGGTGGGAAGATTGCCTCCCTTTCGCCGAGTTCTCCTACAACAACAGTTATCAGTCAAGCCTCCAGATGGCACCATTTGAGGTGTTGTATGGGCGCAAGTGCCGCACACCCCTCAATTGGTCAGAAACCGGAGAAGGACTAGTCTTTGGGCCCGATATCCTCCGTGAAGCAGAAGAGCAAGTCCAGCTTGTCAGAGAGCGTTTGAAGACTGCCAAGTCAAGGCAGAAGAGCTACGTTGACTCACGTCGGAGAGACATGACCTTCCGAGTTGGAGACCATGTCTATCTCCGGGTCACACCTCTCAAGGGAACCCAGCGTTTCCATGTCAAAGGAAAGCTCGCCCAAGATACATCGGCCCCTTCAAGATCACTGACACGAGGAGAAGTGGCTTACCAGTTGGAACTGCCACCTGAACTATCCGATGTGCACAACGTATTCCACGTGTCACAACTCCGGAAGTGTCTCCAAGTCCAGACAAGCCTAATCTTTACAAGGACGTCGATCACCAAGCCATTGACCTTCAGCCTGATTTGACTTACCGTGAGAGGCCCATCTGCATTTTGGATGAGGCTGAGCGACGCACTCGAAGCCGCACTATCAAGTACTTCAAGGTCCAGTGGAGCAACCACACTGAAGCAGAAGCAACCTGGGAACGTGAAGACTACCTTAGATCCGAGTTTCCGTATCTCTTTAAAGCCTAGTTTAGGAATCTCGGGGACGAGATTCTTGTAAGGGGGGTAGGTCTGTCACACCCTGCATTTTGTAACACTTCATTTGCATTAATAAAGCATGAAAATTTGGACCAACAAAAACTTTTGCATTATTTGGCTTTTTATTTTGGAGTTGGTTTTCTCTCTGTGATTTTCTAGTGCTCTTTAAAGTCAACTACTCCACCTTCTGTACTTCATCTCCTTGCCCCAAACTTCTGCCCAATGATCATGCCATGTGTATAGTACAATATAGTATTTTCTTACAAAAATAATTTGGCCAAAAAGTATTTTCTAAAATTAGATTTCCAAAAACCCTTGAATTGAGATTTGCATGCAAGTACTTAATTAAGGGCAGCAAAAATATTTCCAAAAGTATTTGACTCCTATTAGATATAGGATACCCAGATAACCACAAAAATATAATTTTAAAAGTTATTTTCCTATTTTATTTAAAAGCTTTTTCTTAAGGCCAGAAATGGTCTTTAATAGGGAAAAATTATTTTATTGTTTCAAAAATATTTGACAAAAATCAGGGAAACTCAGTGGGCATATATTTCCCATATATAAGAGTTTCAACACATGGTCATGTTCAAAATATTGGACAAAACCTCCCAAAACCATTTCTGCCCATTTCAAGGATTTGAAATATTTCTACAGGAAATATTTTCATAAAAATCCAAGAAAAATCCAGCAAGTCACAAATGCCATGTTGTGATCACCTTGCAAAGCCTCATATCAATAAAGTCATTTTGGTTCACAAAAGTGCCCCAAAACCCTCTTTGTCCAGAACCAAAATTTGAACAACTCTACATTGCCAAGTGTGTCCTTTTGATCTGAATTTTTGTGGACATGTTCAAATCCATCAAATGATGACACTACACCAAGTGGTGCATCAAGGAGAATAGATTTTGCATGACTAGATCTTGGAAAACCATTTCTGCTATTTCTAGGGTTTACCAAAGTTACATTGGCTACTTTGCCCAAATGAGCTCAAACTTGGTGGAACATCCTATTTCTAAGTGTCATTCCATCCTGTTAAGTATCATGGCAATTGGAGTTCATTTGCTTGCCAAAACCTTTATCAAACACCTTCTGCCATTTTTCCAAAAACACCATTTTGACCCCTTCCACTAATCTCCTTGAGCTCAACTTTTTACCACAGCTCCTCCTAGTCCCCTTTCACCTCCAGTAACAATGGCAAATCCACAGCTCACTTATTGGATGGGTAAAACCCCACTTCCTCTCTCTGGACAGCCATTTGCACACTTCTTCTTCCTCTCCCCTCACCCCAGTGGCCATCCATGGCATCCAATGCTTCCTCCCCTTTCTTTACTCCCTCCTAGAGCTACCAGACATTAGTGGCCGCGCCCACAAGGCATATAAAATGCCATGGCATGCCATTTGGGCGCTCTGGAGCGCGCTACAGTGCGCTCCCGCACTGTAGCCGCCCCCTGCCAAGCACCTCCGGCCACCTCTGGCCTCCCCCGCGCGCCTATCCGCAGCATGCTACGCGGTCGGCCCCCTCCTCTCTCCTCCTCCCCACGCCTCCGCGCTAGCAAACAGAGGCCGCCCGAGCGCGCCAATGGCGCGGCTCACACGCGCGCGTCTCTGACCCCTTCCCGCTCTCTCCCTTAGCTCCCCTCGGCGTAGTCCACGCCCGGGAACACCCAGACCACGGCGCCAGCTCCTCCCGAGCCCTGTGGCGACGAGCAGGAGCTCTCCGGCGCACGAGTCCATGGCACCTCGCCGTTCGCCTATTTAAAGGCCTCCCCGAGCCCTTTTCTCCTCACCACTCGCTCTCTACACCACCAAAACCTCCCCCTGCACCCCAAGTTCCTCTCCAGAGCCGCCCGAGCTCGAGATCGAGCTCGAGCTCCGCCGCTTCGTCTCGCCGGAGTTCGCGAGGTATAGGCCTCCCCCGGTCCTCCTCTGCCTTGATCTGGAACCCCTGTATCCAATTGATCATTTCCCCTCTCTCCCCCACCTCGTTTGCAGCTGGAGTCGGCCAGAACCGTCGACACCCGAAGCTCCTCCGCCGCAAGACCTCGTCGCCAGCAAACCAGGCAACTCCGGTGACGACCACCACCTCCACCCGAACGGCGACACGATGCTGAGCCCAGCCGTGCCCTCGCCCGACCTCGCCGTGCCCTGCATCGTCGCCGGTGAGCTCTCCGGCCGCCTGGACTCAGGGTTAGGGATGACAGGAGGGCCCCGCCTGTCAGCCTCTCCCCTCCATCGCCCCCCTCTCTCTCGCTGATGCCTGGGCCCCGCCCGTTAGGTTTAAACCTGGCGCGCGTGCGTGCACCAGTGCGCTGGGCCCTTTTTCTTTTTCTTTTCTGTCACTTTTTCCAAAAATTCCACAGGACAGAATATATGTCCAAATGAATTAATTCCAATTCCTAAATTCCTAAAATATTGCAACCTATTTAATGGTGCAACTTTCATTCAAATCCAACAACCTTTTCTTCACTGTAAATATTTAAATGTGATTTTAAGCATTTAAATATGCCTTTGTAAATCCATTTCTCCTATTCTGCTACTCCAAATCCAAAACTAGGAATTTTCCCCTTCTTAGTTTTCACCTAGTATTTTACAAAAATGAGTTGACATTTTTCTGAGCACTTTGGTTTTTCTGTTTTATTATTGCCTTATTTTTCTCGTTATTATTTTGCGACGATAGATTGCGTTGCTGACGAAGGAGTTGGACCAGAAGACTTTGAAGACCCAGAAGACTTTGTTGAGCCAGGCAAGCAGCCCTTTGACCATGTCTATGAAACCCTTTTTATGCATTTCATATAGCACTTTATTATTGTTGCATCGGAATCATGATGAGAGGGTAGCCACTTTGGTGGGTTGCCTTCATTTCCTCCTTGTTGATACTTGCATTGTGCATGACCCTACCTCCTTATGAGGGTTATGCCGGTGGGAGTAGATAGGATGCTAAAGTAGTGCTACGCAAAAGGGACGGGAATATGCATGGTGATGGAGACAGTATTTTCAAGGACTTTTCGAAAACCCCATCGGGTGACACTTATGCCCGGAGGGAGATGATGAGTTGGGTAGCCACTTGATGACGAAGTGGTGTACCGAGGCAAGTGTGTGTGTTGTTTTCAAAAACGGATTGGTTTAAGTTGCGACCGTTATTCCAACCTTACATGCGCAACCACTCTACCCTTATATGGGAAAGGGCATTATTGATTACCTAGGCCGATACTAGCTTGGAGCCCGCATTACTAGTGACGGGGGAGAGTTGGTGCTCTCTCTCGGGACGGGGTCGTGCCAGGTAGGGCGGCCAAGAACATTTTTATGGGGCACCGGACACACCGTTGGTACCCCGTGCCAGTGGTATGTGATGAATATGGGAGCAAGGCTCCACAATTTTTAAGTTGTGAAATGTTGGGCACGGGGGTTACTACCAATCGAGTGGACTCCATGTTAGTGTCGTCTAGGGAAAGATAGTGATCGGGTGCTTACCCCGGGTACTTGAGGTACCGCGGGTCGTGGATGACACGGAAGTTCCCCGGATCTTGTGGGTAAAGTGTGCAACCTCTGCAGAGTGTAAAACTATTCGAATAGCCGTGTCCACGGTCAAGGACAGTTGGGTAACCGCTCTTGGGCTACGTCCACTTGTTTACAAACCAGTGTGTGTTTGGATAAGTGGGAAGAACTACTTGGGTCAAGTCAAGACTTGACATGATTGAGTTGGGTTGGTGCCCACTCTATTTATGTTGATATCTGTAACCTGTCCTCATGGTTACTTGAATTCTCCTGATGCATGTCTTATGAGTGTTGAACTTGTCATTGCACTCAAAACTAGCTTTCTGCAAAAATTTACCTATATCATGCATTGTTGTATCTTGAACCAAAACATGGGTTGCTTGCGAGTACATTCAAAGTACTCATTGGCTTGCCACTGGTTATTTAATTGGCCAGGCATGGAAGAACAGGAGTTCGAAGAAGAATTCTTTGGAGACGAACATGCGAACTAGGACGCTTTCCCAGTCAGAATGCCTGTAGGGTTAAGGCAGATGGCATGGGTTCTACTTATCGACGAAGATTTCCGCTGCTTGTGTTTCATTTGATGTTCAGCCCTTAAGGCTTTATCAATGTAAGACTTGACCATAATGGTCATAATTTGTGTAAGACGATATGTATGGATGTAAGACTCTTGTTATTCAGCTTCTGTGTGTTCAGTGAGCATTGATCTCTGGGATCACTGTACACGTGCATTCGGTGATCATCGACTTATGAGTCGGGGTCCCCACAGAGCTGGTATCAGAGCCATCCTGACTGTAGGAAGCCTTAGTTAGCATGGGCGTTAGTTAGCTTGAGACCATCTAAACTTCTCTTCTTTTCTAAAGCTTACCCCCCAAGATATATTTCCCTTATTGACCTCTCCCATTCAACCTTTGTAGATGGCTGCCGTACCCGAAGACTTCCTGACCACAGGATTTCCCGTGCTTCTCGAGGATAGCCTCAAGAAGTGCCAGTTCCACCGAGCCCCCATTTTCACCTACCATGAGCATTGGATCAATGACACCGAGACGGAGTATCATGTGGAAGTGATCGTGAAGGCCAATGACTCTCCAACAAGCTGGTTCTTCGAGGGACCCCAGATGGCAACCTGGTTCTTGCCGTCGAGACGGCAACCCTCAAGGCACTCACCCGCCTCCGAGACCTTCTTCCAGAGATGGCAGACGAGTTGGCAACCCGCTTCTTGCCTTATCGGAAGGAAGGTGAGGATGAGAGCAGTGCACCAGCTCCACCATTAGAAGAAGGACTTCCACTCCGATTCCAGACCTACTTCAGCCTTTGTGCCGATAGTTTGGCACAACACTTGGCCTCTGAATCAATGGAACTCCGAAAGGAACTTCATGAGACCAAGGCACTTCTTCTTCAAGCACAAGGAAGACGGATAGGATCAAGAAGGAAGGTGCTCCCCCTGGACAACCCGCAATCGCATACAGAGGCGGAAGACCCCCAAAGGATGGAGAACCACCACAGCAACACCGCATGAGCGCAAAGGAATACCGCAAGCTCTTCGCACCACCGGCAAAGCAACGCCGTGTTGAGCTCCTCCACTCCCCCACCCCTTCAAGTGAAGAGGAAAGTCAGGCCACCGATGACGAGGAGGAAGACCCAGAAGAGCCAGACTACGCGACCGAGCATTCCACCACTTAGGCATCATTCGCAACCCGGATATGCCCGTTAGTAACCCCTACGGTAGGATAGGTCGTGTACCCCTATGCGAAGTCGAGTCCTTGTAATGGTTCATATGAAACCATGTAGTGTTGTGTTTGCTTTTGATGTGTTTGATGGACGTCGCTTTCCTTCGGGAACTTGTAAGCGACTACATCACCCATTTGGATTTTAATGAATGTGTTTGGCCTTTTGGCCCTTGCATGAAAACAATTAGTGTCATACCAACCCCCTTACTAGGCATCCCATCTATATTGCTTTCCCCATCTTTCCCAATCATGAGACCTTGACCGCTCCAACAGGATGCCTGTTGTAACTCGTACTGGTACCTCTACCCAGCAGCAAGAAGCCGAGAAGGAGCCAGTCAGGACCAAACCCAAGGACAAGCTCCACCACCGCCACCACCTCCAAACATGGACATGGCTCAGCTTCTCCAAGCCTTCCGAGAGGAACGCCAAGCCAACACTGCAGCCCTCCAGATGATTGCTCAAGCTGTCAACCGCCAGCCGGCTGGGAAACGGCAATGGACGTTCCACGTTGGTGGAGTTCAAGAAGCATGCACCACCCACCTTCATCGAGACTGCTGAACCCCTGGATGCAGACGACTGGGTCCGCACCATTGAGGATCTGCTGGAACTAGTCGGATGCACTGAGGACCGTGAGAAGGTGGCATATGCTGCTCACTGTCTCGGGGGAACTGCAGAGCTTGGTGGGATGGATTCAAGGCCATGCATGCTGAGGAAACATCACTTGGAATGACTTCAAGGCAGAATTCCGCAAGGCCCACATTCCTTCCGGAATCATGGCCATCAAGAAGCGTGAGTTCCGAGCCCTGAAGCAAGGAAGTTCAGTGTTCTCTCAAGGTATGCTCCTGAAGATGTCAGCACTGATGCTGCCAAAAGGGAAGCCGCTTCATGGAAGGCCTTAACCAGACTCTGCAGTACTCGCTTGTTGTGTGTGACTACCCGACCTTTCCTGATCTGGTGAACAAGGCACTCATGCTTGAAGATAAGCGACGTGCTTTGGATGACACCCGTAAGCGCAAGATGATCAGCAAGGGTAGCTCCAGCAACCAGAAGCCTCGCCCGTGGCAGCCAGCCCCGGTCAAGCCAACCTATCAGCAGCCAAGAGCTCCTGCACCCCCGCACCAACTATCCACCCCAGCAGTATGCCAACCCCAGGCCAGCTTACAACAACCCCAATAACAATGCCGGCAAGAGCAGCAACCCCAACCAAGTCACTTGCTTTGGATGTGGTCAGCCAGGACACTACTCCAAGAATTGCCCCACAAGAAGCCAGACGCCCCGCGCCCCAATGCGCAGGACCCAGGACAAGGTCGTGGAATTCCACTAAGGAACCAAGCTCCCCGCAACCCGCCCAACAACGGCAGGGGTCGTGTGAATCATGTCACTGCTGAAGAAGCCCAGGAAGACCCGGACGCCGTGCTGGGTACGTTCCTTGTCAACTCAACACCTGCAACTGTCTTGTTTGATTCTGGAGCCACGCATTCATTTGTCACCCAAAGATTTGCATTAAAAAGTGGCATGACCCCTACACCCCTAAATAACCCTATGGTGGTACAAACCCCCGGAGCAGAGATGAGAGCCAAGATAGGATGTAAAGGAGTCGGGATTGTCATTAATGGGGTAGACTTCCAAGCAGACCTTATCATCTGAAGATCGCAAGGCTTGGATGTGATCTTAGGAATGAATTGGCTCATCAAGCACCAAGGCTTGTTAGATTGTGCCAACCGGACTGTCACTGTGACCAATGACCAAGGAGTCAAAGTTAAATTTGCCTCCAACCCCTCCTCTGCTCAAGCCACCCAAGTCAACTCTCTGTCAGAAGTTGGATTGGAGCAAGTGCCGGTAGTATGAGAATACCCCGATGTCTTTCCTGATGAGCTACCGAGAATGCCTCCTGACCGAGACATTGAGTTCATCATCGAACTCATACCCGGGTCAGGACCCATCTATAAGAAGCCTTATAGAATGGGATCCGAAGAGTTAGCAGAATTGAAGAAGCAACTGGAAGAGCAGTTGAGGAAGGGATTTATCCGCCCTAGTGCCTCCCCTTGGGGATCACCTATTCTGTTTGTGGCAAAGAAGGACGGTACCATCCGCTTATGCATTGACTACCGCTCCCTCAATGAAGTTACAATCAAGAACAAGTATCCACTTCCCAAGATTGAAGATCTGTTTGATCAACTCAATGGGGCCAAGGTGTTCTCCAAGATCGACCTCAGATCTGGATATTACCAGCTGAAAATCAGACGAGTGTGTGTGTACCCGGGGGACACTTATGCCCGGGGGAGATGATGAGTTGGGTAGCCACTTGATGACGAAGTGGTGTACCGAGGCGAGTGTGTGTGTTGCTTTCAAAAACGGATTGGTTTAAGTTGCGACCGTTATTCCAACCTTACATGCGCGACCACTCTACCCTTATATGGGAAAGGGCATTATTGATTACCTAGGCCGATACTAGCTTGGAGCCCGCATTACTAGTGACGGGGGAGAGTTGGTGCTCTCTCTCGGGATGGGGTCGTGCCAGGTAGGGCGGCCAAAAACGTTTTTATGGGGCACCGGACGCACCGTTGGTACCCTGTGCCAATGGTATGTGATGAATATGGGAGCAAGACTCCACAATTTTTAGGTTGTGAAATGTTGGGCACGGGGGGTACTACCAATCGAGTGGACTCCATGTTAGTGTCGTCTAGGGAAAGATAGTGATCGGGTGCTTGCCCCGGGTACTTGAGGTACTGCGGGTCGTGGATGACACGGAAGTTCCCCGGATCTTGTGGGTAAAGTGTGCAACCTCTACAGAGTGTAAAACTATTCAAATAGCCGTGTCCACGGTCAAGGACAGTTGGGTAAACGCTCTTGGGCTACGTCCACTTGTTTACAAACCAGTGTGTGTGTTGGATAAGTGGGAAGAACTACTTGGGTCAAGTCAAGGACTTGACATGATTGAGTTGGGTTGGTGCCCGCTCTATTTATGTTGATATCTGTAACCTGTCCTCATGGTTACTTGAATTCTCCTGATGCATGTCTTATGAGTGGTCGAACTTGTCATTGCACTCAAAACTAGCTTTCCGCAAAAATTTACCTATATCATGCATTGTTGTATCTTGAACCAAAACATGGGTTGCTTGCGAGTACATTCAAAGTACTCATTGGCTTGCCACTGGTTAATTAATTGGCTAGGCATGGAAGAACAGGAGTTCGAAGAAGAATTCCGTGGAGACGAACATGCGAACTAGGACGCTTCCCAGTCAGAATGCCTGTAGGGTTAAGGCAGATGGCATGGGTTCTACTTATCGACGAAGATTTCCGCTGCTTGTGTTTCATTTGATGTTCAGCCCTTAAGGCTTTATCAATGTAAGGCTTGACCATAATGGTCATAATTTGTGTAAGACGATATGTATGGATGTAAGACTCTTGTTATTCAGCTTTTGTGTGTTCAGTGAGCATTCATCTCTGGGATCACTATACACGTGCATTCGGTGATCATGACTTATGAGTCGGGGTCCCCACAGTTGAGGGATTGACAACCCCTCTTACGCGTTGGGTTGCAAGTATTTGTTTTTGTGTGCAGGTGTTGTTTATGTAGTGTTGTTTGGTTCTCCTACTAGATTGATAACCTTGGCTTCATAACCGAGGGAAATACTTACCTTTGTTGTGCTGCATCTTCCTTTCCTCTTCGGGGAATTACCAATGCAGATACAAGCAATCACTTAATGCTATATATTATTATCCAATGATGTATGGCTATCCTATGATGTTCAAATAGATTTGTTTTTGTCATATGGGTTGATTGATGATCGTGATTGGTTTGAGTTGTATGTTTTATTTTGGTGTCGTCCTATGGTACCCTTTGTGTCATGCAAGCGTGTGGGATTCGCTGTAGGGTGTTGCAATATGTTCATAATTCGCTTATTGTGGGTGGCCAGAGTGACAAAAGCTCATACCCGAGTAAGGGGGTTGTTGCGTATGGGAGTAAAGAGGACTTGATACTTAATGCTATGGTTGGGTTTTACCTTAATGATCTTTAGTAGTTGCGGATGCTTGTTAGAGTTCCAATCATAAGTGCATATGATCCAAGTACGGAAAGTATGTTAGCTCATGCCTCTCCCTCATATAAAATTGCAATAACAATTACCGGTCTAGTTATCGATTGCCTAAGCACAAATCCTTCTCTTGTGTTACAAAAAGCTTTCTACTACACTTCTAAATTTTATTATCTTGCAAATTACTCATAGTTTTATTCTCACTACATCTAGTTTTATTCTCGCAAACTTATCCTTACACCTACAAAGTACTTCTAGTTTCATACTTGTTTTAGGTAAAGCAAACATTAAGTGTGCATAGAGTTGTATTAGTAGTCGATAGAACTTGAAGGGAATATTAATTCTACCTTTAGCTCCCCATTGGGTTCGATACTCTTACTTATAAAGATGGGCTACAATTGATCCCCTATACTTGTGGGTTATCAATGTGTTGTAGAAAAAACTTCTGAGGATAATTGTCGGATCACGGGTTCCGGCAAAACCCTTAAGGTTCGAACACTGCGGTGCGCGTGAAGATCTCCCCCCTATCAATCCGTGTCCTAACTTAGTCTAGATCTCATGAACTAACTCGACGAACTCACAACACAAAGGACACAAGATTTATACTGGTTCGGGCCACCATTGTGGTGTAATACCCTACTCCAGTGTGATGGTGGATTGCCTCTTGGGCTGAGGACGAATAGTACAAGGGGAAGAACAGCCTCCTCAGGTTGAGGTGTTCTTGTGCTTGGTGCACTTGTGTGGCTGAGGATGATCTTGATGATCCGTCCCTACCTATGGTGGTGGCTAGTCCTATTTATAGAGGCCCTGGTCCTCTCCCCAAAAATTGAGCGGGAAGGGAGCCAACAATGGCCAATTTGAAAGGGGACACCTAGTACAAGCTATCCTGACAAAAGGTGGTCTTCGCCTGCCAAAGGTTCTGGTGGTGATGCCGTCCTGGGCTCCAAGGTGACCTCCGTCTTGCCGTCCTTCTGGTCTTGGTCTCGTTGCATCAATATGGAAACCTTTGCTTGATGCCTCGGTACTCCGCGCCTGCGCTTGCCCCCTTAGCACCAAAGAGGAAACAAGGACGCTGCGCGCGCTGGCGCCCGTCTGGTCTCTATCGTCATGTCTCATGTCACGAGAACCTCGCGAGGTTTGCCCGACCTTGAACTCTCTGCCCCTCACGAGCCAGCTAGGCGAGGATTCTCCTGAGGAGGTCTTGTGTCGTTCGCCTCGCAAGGCTTGGCCCCTCTTGAGGGTCTTGATTCCTTGTTGATGAAGATGAGCCGTACATGCCTGCTAGCAAATCCACGCCGTGGGCCGCAGGCAGGCAAGTCTGGGGACCCCCGTTCCCAGAACGCCGACAATAATAATGATGTTTCTATTTCTAATGCTGAGACACAGTCTGGTAATGAGCATGCACCTAGTGATAATGATAATGATGATCATAATGATGCTCTACTAGACAATAATGAGGAATCTGATAATGAAGTAGAAATAGAACCTGCAGTTGAGCTTGATAACCCACCTCCTAAGAATAAAAAATATGATAAAGGTGATTTCATCGCTAGGAAACATGGTAAAAAAAGAGAACCATGGGTTCAAAAACCCATGCCTTTCCCTAGTAAGGCCATGAAATATAAAGATGAGGAGGCTTTTAATTGCTTTATTGAAATGCTTAGACCTTTGTACTTGCAAACACATTTCACTGATATTTTGAAAATGCCTCCATACTCTAAATGTATGAAAGATATTGTCACTAATAAGACAAAGATACCAGAGCTGAAATTTCCACCATGCTTAGAAACTACTCTTTTTATGGGAAAGTACCCAAGAAAATTAGGAGATCCAGGAATATCTACTGTACCATGCTCCATTAGAAGTAATTATGTCAAAACTACTTTACGTTATTTAGGAGTTGGTGTCAGTGTTATGCCTTTCTCTTTATATAGAAGACTTGATCTGAGCAAGTTGACACCTAGTAGAATATCTTTGCAAATGGATGATAAATCAACTGTTATACCTATTGGAACTTGTGAGGATGTTCCCATTGTAGTTGCAAATGTTACCACCTTAACAGACTTCGTCATTCTTGATAAGCCCGAGGACCAACATGTCGATTATCCTTGGTAGACCCTTTTTGAACTGCATGGGTAGCTACTGATTGCAATAAAAGCAAGGTCACTTTTCAGGTCAATGGTAAAGGGCATACGGTATATTTTCTAAAGAAACATAGTTTAGTGAACAGTGTCAACTCTATTAAAGGAATTATGAAAATCGCTATTGGAGGTTTTGAATTTCCTCTTCCGGCTCCCAAAAAGAAATGTCAAACTCTTATTGTTGGGGAGATGCATACCCCCGTTGAGGTAACTTAGTGCTATACAAAAGTTCTTCAGTTTCATGTTACTCGAAAATAGTTTGTTAATAAGACTTGATCAACATTATTAATGGATTCTTTTTGAGGGGCATGTGGTCAATGAATTTCGTACGCACACATTTCTGTAATCTTAGTTTACCCTTTGTTATTTATAGTTTAATAAAGTAAAATGCCATGATTATCCTATTTTTTGAATTATCCATGCAATAAAAAAATTACCCAAAAATAAAAGTGCTCAAAGTGTTGAAATTTTTTAACATGATTTGTTCTGGAATATTTAAGAATTTTTGGCACTGAACACATCCTAGGGGGTGCACCTGTTGCTCACAAGGCAACATGGCATGCCATGTTGCCTTGTGGGGCCCAAAGGACCCCACTCACTTAGTGCTTCAGCCCACTTCATCTCCTACCTCCAGAAAAATCGTGGTAGTTCCCTCTCTCTCGTGTTCTTGCTTCCAAAACTGAGATTTTCTATCTCTTTGCTCGAAGCTCCGTTTCTAAAACTGTTTTGTGATATTGCTCCTTGGTATGTGACTCCTCCATTGCTCCGATTAGTTTTTAGTTTAGTGGATTATTTTTTTCTTATATTGCTATTGTTGGGGCCACTAAAAATGAGCTTTCGTGTTGAATTCTTTGGGTTCCAAGTAGTTTGAATGCTTTATATAGCCTCAAGACACTTATATGAGTGGTTGCTATCAATCTAGTTAAGTTTTGTTAAAGTATTTTTGTGGTCCAAAAATTTCAGAAATTTTCTCTTAATAAAATGAACATCTTTAGGAGAAGTTCTTTGAGGAGAAGGTCCTTGATAACCCACAAGTATAGGGGATCGCAACAATTTTTGAGGTTAGAGTATTCAACCCAATTTTATTGATTCGACACAAGGGGAGCGAAAGAATATTCGCAAGTATTAGCAGTTGAGTTGTCAATTCAACCACACCTAGAGAACTAAGTATCTGTGGTAAAGTGATTAGTAGCACAGTAGTATGATAGTTTGATAGCAGTGGTAATAGTACCAATAGTAATAGTAACAACAGCAGTTTTATAGTGATTGTAACAGCAGCAACAACAACAACGAAAGTAACTTAGCAAAGATAAATATGCGAAAGACGTGGGCATTGGATTAGTGATGGATAATTATGTTGGATGACATTCATCATGTAACAATCATAACACTACAAAAAAATACACTTCCGTGATGATACGTGTTTGTCACAGTAGGTCACGTTTTCTATCATGCATGTACATCCATGACAAATTTATGACAGAATCAAGATAGTCATACCTGTGCTGTCGTAGAAGTGTTCCATGACATTACCAAAATTATCATCACGGAAGTGTCCACTTCCATGACGATAAATCGTGCGTCACAGAAGTGCTTTCGTCAAGGGTGACCGACATGTGGCATCCACCGTAACGGAATGCCATTAAGCTATTGGGTCCGGTTTTGGATCCGATAACCTGTTAACAGCCCCGACCAATGGGGATTTTCCACGTGTAAAATCATCATTGGCTGGAGGAAACACGTGTCGGCTCACCGTTGGGACAGATGTCATCCACTCATTGGACCCAAAGCGCCTATGATACGTCGACACATGGCACGGCCCAACAGAGGCCCATTCCTATGAAAAGGCCGGCCCGTTTGACTTGGTCAAAAGGTGGCGGGCCGGCCCACGGCAAGCTTGTTAACGGCGTGTTCACATATAGCCCATTTACCGCCCGCTAACCCAGGGCCTGTTTACGGCCTATCCAAATTAGGCCCAGTAGCGTCATCTGGACCGTCCAATATAATTCCAACCCGTTTTAACTTCAGGCCCATGTATGGACCATGACGTCTTTCAGCCCATATGAGGCCCTTAGTAACCCTCGGCCCATTAACGACATGTGGTGAAACTGGCCCGTAATGAACAGTGTATCACTTTATACCCATTAACGACCCATTATTCCGTTGGGCCGTTTCCAGCCCATGTTATCTTTCGGCCTTCTCAAGGCCCATTTATTGTTGGGCTCATTTCCATTATTCGTTTACTTACGGCCCGTTACTGTCATTTTCTGCTTGTGGGCCAAATTCAGCCCGTGGTTACAGTCGGCCCGTTTGTGGCCCATTAATACGTTGGTCTATTTTCATAGCATCATCAAATATGGCCGATTAACGATGGCCCATTATGGTCGGCCCATGAACGGACGATTTCAACTCTAGCCCATTTACGGCCATAATGTGGTCTGTTGTTGGCCCATGTTTGGCCAACCGATCATACGGCCCGGAGAAGGCCCATTGATGATACGGTACGTAGAAGGCCCATTGTGTCTATGGCCCGTATAAGGCCCATTGTTTCTACGCCCCATAGAAGGCTCATTGTTTCTACGGCCCGTAGGAGCCCCATGTTAACTACAGTAAATATGTAGCCCATGGTTACTGTGGCCTAGTTTTAAAAAATAGGTTATTGCGGCCACTAGCAAGCCGAAGAAAAAGAACTGCACTGACTACAAGAAAACAAATAAACAAGACAATAAGGAAATAAATTAGCAAGCAACTTACGCTAGGCTATCACGGCTATTACACATATTACATCCACTAGGCATCAAAGTTCGCCACCAGTGCAAATATAGGGAACAAAGCAGCATATAAACGCCACAGCAAAACAAGTCTAGAACTGAAACCACTTCAGAAGAGCTCAAGAAACAATATCCTAGGTACCCATAATGCTTGCAAGATGCTTAGTAAGCTTATTAACTTTCTCTTGTTTGGCGCTTAAATCTTCCAACACTTGCTGTTGCACTAGAAAGTATGCATCTGAATTCTGTAGGGACTTCCTCAGTCCTTCGGCTTCCTGTCACATAACATCTGATCGATGTCTTTCAACTTGAAGTTGAGACTCAAGAAGCCGAACTAATTCAGGCAGCGAGTTCGAAGAGCTAGTGCCAGCAGTAGTAGCCAGTAACTCGAACACTACATCAAGACAGGACTTTGGGGTTGTCTCAGTGTCTTCAATATAGTTTTTATCAACTTTCTTGGAGACCAACAGGGATGTCTTACTATCTTGAACCTTATCTGCATTACTTCCTTTACCATTGCATAACAGGGTACTCTTCTCCAATATATAGCCGCGTTCTAAAAGAGAAACAAACAAACACATTACAGGTTTACAATGTAGTATATGAAACTCATTTTGGTAAACCAGATCAGTAGTAAGGTGGACAGGATAACAGCATGAAACAAACATATATCTATGTAGTATGGTCACTGTATGGTCTATATCATTCTAGTTTATGTTGCCAAATCAAGATAGATACAGTTCGAATCATATCTATTTAAGATAAAGCGGCATAGACAGAATATAAGTGTGGGAAACTACATAGCAATAACAACACTTGTAATGTGCATGGCATGAGAACATAACTATTTATTCAATTGAAACTGAAATCAACATAGAGCAAGTTACAACAGCAAACACGTTAAAGAAACAGGTTTAAAACATACTTGTTGCGCCATTGGAGTTTCAATTGCATCCTTCAAATTTGAAATTAGTTGGTATGAGTAAATATAGTGATGCAAGAGCAAAGTAGTATGAACCATAGCTATGGAACATGACATGAGAACAATTCTTCTTCTGCTTTAAGCGTTGACTTGGGGTCCGGAGTGGTGGTCCTCGTGCTTTGGGCACTGCAGTTGCCTTACTAACTGCTCGTGTTTGGGTGCTCTGTGGTGGAGACGGTGCTGTGTCAACGGGAACTGGGTTACCATCTGCTGGGGTTGGGGTAAGAAGGGGTGTAGCTGGTTCTCTGTCCAACTGGGTAGGGGTACAATCTGCGTGAGTCTTGGTTATGTGTGGTGGGGCTAGTTCTTGGGGAAGTACAATCGTGGTTCTATCTCCATCGACAGGTAGCATGATCTTTTCTGAAGACCGTGTTTTTACTCCCATAGATACTGCCATCACCCCCTCCAATTGGAATGGCTGATAAACAAGAAAAGTAATTGAATGTACAGACATTGTAAGATAGACAGGTGCAATGGATAGTAGGGAAGAAAACAGGGCATGAAATAATTCACATTTGTGTGGTCTAACCAAACAGAATAGCAGGACATAATTTCACATATATGATGGCTAATTAAACAGGATAGCATGACACAATTTCACATGTATGATGGCTAACTAAATAGGATAGAATGACATACTTCAAAATATGATGAATGTAAACAGGATGACATGATATAACTATACGATGTGTCTATTAAAGTGGTTGGCATGCCATAAATCGCAAGCATGCCGTCGATGGAAACATGATGGCATGATATAATTCACGGATAGAATGACATAATTCAAAATATGATGACTCTGTAAACAGGATGAGATGATATAACTATATTATGTCTTTAGAAAATGGGTTGGCATGCCATAATTCAGATACATGATGTATATGTAAACATCATGGCATGATATAATTCAAATATATGATTTATATACTAAGGAAGTGAGCAGAGGGCAATCACATATATGATGTGTCTACTAAGGAGATGGCATTCAATATCATGTATATGATGTAAAAACTAAGCATTGCAATACAACATATGCATGATATGAGTAATATAACCCTGCCAAGTTTGAGAATACACCTCAGGGGGATAATAGGACTGGTCATCTGCCTCTGAATCCTCCTTTGAAGAGCTATCTGTAACCAACAAGATATCTGCTTCAGCAGGTAGCATTGTCTGCTCTGAAGACCTTGTTTTCGCTCCAGATTTCTCCATCACCAATTCAAATGGCTAATGCACAGGAAGAGCAGTTGAATATACAAACATTGTTGACAAAAGCAATGAGAAATAAAAAAAAGGACGGCATGATATAATTCACATATATGACACTTGGCTAAACAGCATGGCATTGCATAATTCACATATATAATGCCTTGCAACAAGATAGCATTGCATAATTCACATATATAATGTCTTGCAACAAGATGGCATTGCATAATTCACATATATGGTAATTAGACACTAAACAGGTGGCATTCACACAAAGCATGTCTAAACTAAGCAAATGACATAGCAATGCAAGATACCATACGCACGATATGAGCAACATAACCCTACCAAGTTAGAGCATGCACCTCGGGGGGGATAGGACTGGTCATCTATCTCTGAATCCTCCTCTGAGGAGCTATCTGTAACCAGCAAGACATGCACTTCGTCAGATAGCATTGAATGCTCTGAAGACCTTGTTTCCTCTCCAGATTTTTCCATGTCCGTGCCGAATGGCTGATGCATAGGAAGAGTAATTGAATGTACTAAAATTGTTGAAAAATTTAACACGTAATAAAAAATGATATCATGATATAATTCACATATAAGATGACTGGCTAACCAGGGTGGCATTGCAAAATTCACATATATGATGCCTGGCTAAACAAGATGGCATTCCATGATTCACATATACGATAAAGAAACTAAAGAGGTGGCATTGACATAAAGCATGTCTAAACTAAGCTGATGACATCTTTGATGTATACAGTAAGCAATGCAAGGCACCATATGCATGATATTACCAACATCAGCATGCCAAGTTAGAGCGAAGACCTCATGGGATAAATAGGAGTGCTCTTCTGCTTCTGAATCCCCCTCAGAACAGTTATCTTCCTCTTGACTACGATCCAAAATGGTGGAGGGGGGCTGCCTTTGTGCCCACCATGGAGCAACGTCTGCATGAAATTTTATTGCCACACAAGGCTCGTCTCTTTTGCTCTACATGTTCAGTTCCGTTGTGTACAATAACTGACATGCATAGGAATAAAACATAGTGAGATTATGTAAGGAGTGCATGCACAAATCCAGAGTGATGGTAGCAAATTGTGGATAGACCCAAAACCAATGATAGCAGGCAGATAATAGCTATAGTTAAAAAATATAGATAATGGCTCCTTTAATATTTGTTTTCACCCAACATGAAACTCATAGTAGACACCCGAGATTAACTAGATAGTAGACATATAGTACTGATTGCTACCCCAATATGTACCCCACAACCATTTAAAAACTCAAGTTTCAGCATAAGTTTGGACCTGACTCAGAGTCTAATAGGTGAACACGACGATAAAGTAGCATGTCATCATATTAAGCGATGCATAACGTAAGCAGACACGGAAGAGTGTGACCTCTCTTGTGGACCCGTGTAGTCCTCAAGGTCATCTGCTCAGTTGATGATGGTAATGCAGTTGTCGTGGCTGCCGGTGGCGGGGAAGAAGATCTGAGGGAGCAAAAGATAGTCTAGAGAGCGGATCCCTGCTGTGGTGAACCCTTCCGTCGCTGGAGCAGCTGAGCTGGGGTGGAAGACAACATCACAGGAGCAAGACAAACCACACAAGGTTTTCTTTGACACATATCTGTAACAGAAGTAATTGTGTAAGGGCTTGTTTAAATTTGAGGATTCTAACAATGCAGGGATAGGAAATAGACAGGAATAGGACAGGAATGCACGTGCAAAACAGAGAATTTAAAAACACAGGATTTCTGCCAATCTGGGTGTTTGGTTCACAAGAATTGTAAGAACATAGGATGCAAAGAAGCATGGTGAGATTAAGTCAAACCACAAGAAAATGCACGATTATAATGCTATTATGCTACTATCTCTTAGTCTTGTGCTTCATGAATAGGAATTTGAAAAGGAGGACAAGTGGAAATTAAAATTCCTACGGTTTTTATTTCAAGGAGACACTAAAGGAACAAATCCTACAGTTTTCCTTTGCTCCATTCCTTTGCACCAAATTCATGAAAAGTAGTACCATAGGAAACTTTCCAATTCCTATGTTTTTCATTCACTTTTCCTTTCAAGCATTGGCGATTCTAGTAGGCAGGCTTGAGCAAGTAAAAGCCTAAACTAAAAATGGTTTTGTGCTACTTCTATTACTTTGGACCCGGGCCACTGCCCTACTAGCTCAGCTCCCAGGGCTATCGACAAATGCACAGCTCAAATGCGCAAAGATAAATAATGATGGCGTTCAGGACAGTCCATCACGGATAGCTAAGTTGCCTGGTACCTCACTGCTTGTCATATAGTAGGATAAAATAATCATATTTCCCGTTACTCTGTGTGCTCAGTGGACAATATATATAACATGTAGAGTAAAAAAGGGATGCAACAAGTGTACAACCTCTTTGGCAAAGCCATGTCGATCTCAGCGTGATTGGGTTGGCCGGTGAGGATGCTCCGGCTGACTTGGCTCTCGGATGAGGGGAAGAAGATCTTAGGCGTCTGGATATGGAGCCCGAGGTACTGCTCCGCTGTGATGGAGGGTTTCATCGTTGAAGCAGCTCCGGTGAGTTGTACGAGGCCGAGGCTGAAGTAGGACAAGAGAGACAACGTTAACCTGAGTGGAATTCTAATGGCATCTCCAATAGATGACGTAAAATACATAACCACAAAGTGC
This sequence comes from Triticum urartu, assembly GCF_003073215.2. Classification (NCBI taxonomy): domain Eukaryota; kingdom Viridiplantae; phylum Streptophyta; class Magnoliopsida; order Poales; family Poaceae; genus Triticum; species Triticum urartu. The sequence goes on along the minus strand of NC_053024.1, from coordinate 184,869,298 downwards.
TAGATGTAAAATACATCATCCGCTCATCTCTGAACTTAACTGTCGAAACTGAATTTAACTGTCAAAACTGAACTTAACAGTCGAAACTGAATTTTGCTGTCAAAACTGAACGCACTAGAGGTGAGGCTACACGTCAGTCGACTGACTTTTTCATCTCTGATTGGTCGATTTTGCAGCCGTTGGATACGAAATCAAGGGCCTGCAGTTCATCTTCAACCTCCACCCCCCTGAGCCGCCAGCCACCACCGGCCAAACAGCGCCCCCCGCTGCCCGCGGCCGGCGGTGCGCCGCCCCGCCCGCCCCGAAAACACTCCCCACCACCGGTCCGCCGCCGCCCCGGCCATCCCTCTAGCCCCCCCTGCCGAGCTTTTTCTCCGGCGATCCCCACGCCACCGCCCCACCACCGCCGGCGACCACCGCCCCACCCTAAACCCTAAGATAGATAGTGAGGTACCTCTCTGGCGAGCCCCCTCCCCACTGCGGCTGGTTCTTCCTTAACTCCGGCAAGCCCCCCCCCCACCCCCTGAAAATCGACTGACACAAAAGTCGATTCAGTCGACTGAAGTGTAGCTAAATCGGAGCAGCATCGCAAGCAAGAGCAACAGCGAGAGCAGCAGCGCGAGCAAGAGCAAGAGCAGAGCAGCAACACGAGCGAGAGCTAAAGCAGCAGCAGCTCCTACTGATGTGGACGTCGCCGCCGAGGGAGCGACGCCATGGAGGAAGTGGCTGGCGACGCCGCCATGGATGGAGCCGCGCCGTGTCGGCTCGGGACCGAGCGCCGGTAGCACCATAAGATCGAATCAAGAAGAAAATGCGGCGATTAGTGTACAACCTCTTTGGTGGCGCCGATTAAGCCGCATCTTCATACGAGGAAACGGTGATGATGATGTTCTTCCGATGGTGCAGGTGAAGACGACGGTGTGGGAATGGAGGTGGCGCGAAAGACGAGGGGAACGTCGGGGCAGCTCATTGGAGGTGGAGGACGGGGTGGCTGAACCGGTGGGACGACCAGATCGACGACGGATCCTCATCTGGTACGGTGGATGAGGGACGTCGAGGTGTTGCTGTGGACGACGTCGTCGGGGAAGAGGCTCCAGCTGGGTGGCGGACGGAGGAGGGTGTGGGGCTTCGTGGGTTTTCCCGGCCTCGGCGTACGAATGGGTGGGCGGATGGGATGGGAGTGGGGAACCATGGCTTAGGTACGCGCTTGTCCAAAATGTGGGGTAAGTTACGAAAATACCCCCACCGATTTGAGGCAGTTGTTTCGGTTCAGGGGTATCATGGGCATTTTGCGTGTCGGGATTTCACAAGAGGTGGGAGTTTTCGCGCGCGTTGTAATTTTGGAACAGCAAGGCGCGGGTTGAGATGGAGGGTGTTGTCGGAGCACAACGAGAGAAAGATATATCTTAAATATTTCGGGCTAACAAGGTGCGGGTTGAAATTTTCGGACAAGCCTAACATGTAATGTACCAAATCAATTCGCACTACAAATGTCATTCAAAACTTTGAATTCATGTTATGTTCAATTAAAATATTTCTCTACGTGTATAATGCATGCAACCTACTACTCAAATGAACGTTTTAGTGCATTGCAAATGTATATATTACCGCTTCAATATGAACTAAATTTGAATTTGTTTCTCTATTTGAATAAGATCTACAATAATGATTGTTGTGAATTCAAAGCATTTGAATTCATTTCTCTATTTTAATAAGATCTACAATCATCATTATTGTCAAGTTAAACCATCGTTTGTGTATTATCTTCACACCACACCACATGATTAGTCTCGAGTTAGATATGAACTATGTGTACTATATGAACTCGAACTCAATTTTTTGAATCCACTTTATGTTGATTTCAAATCATAGTACATTTCAAGCTCTAGCTAGATCTTCATAATCTAAACCATGTCTCATATGTATAATGTGTTTATCACATTATGTACGGTGCCCCGCCCCCTACGCCTACAAGTATTTAGATGTGAGTTGCAAACACCACACATTACCACAAATTCAAATAAAATGTGAGAATGTTCGATATATAGTATTGTTTAGCTTGTTCGATATTTAGTTGTAAGCTGCAAATGCCACACATTATCACAAATTCAAATAAAATGTGAGATTGTTCGATGTATAGTATGGTTTAGATTGTTCGACATTTAGTTGTGAGTTGCAAACGCCATGCATTATCACATTATGGTATAACATGTGCAAAACCACAACACGCGTATCACCCCTATATTCATGCATGCATATGTTTAAAACACTATGATCTCCTATTCAAATATGAATCCACTTTCATATCAAATTATGATCTTTATTAGTCTCTTACACCCACACAATCCTCTAACCTTTGTAGCTACCACTAACTTTCTCTCATGCATGCACACGCCCTCCTCGCCCTCCCCCTCCCTCAGCATTCTATCCATCGTGCACATTCATTTTATTTTCTTTAGGTCGTTCTCCCACAATCTCCACAACTCCTTTCTGACACACACCGATCGATAAACCTCTCCAGCGATGTCTGCCTACAACATACACACGCACCTTCAATCTCCTCCTTTATGTGTCCTTGCCTCGTGTCTCTCATATGGTCCCACACACGTGTAAACTCTCGCCCCTCTTTTCAAAAATCTCACAACCGCACCCTCCCCCCCCCTATCTAGCTAGTAGATGGGCCTCTCGCACCACCTCCTAGCTCCATTCTCTTTGTCTATCCGTCTCGCCGGGCCTTATTTGCCTCTAACAAATGGACATACACCGACCGATCTCCCGCTATACATATAGCTAGCTAGGTCCTTACAACTCGTTATTCCCCACGCGTCGATCAATCTACCTCATTAGTTATGTCTCTCCCTTCCTCCGACAAACAACAATTGATCTACCGATCTAGTTAGGTTTGCTTACCAAACACATGGTTCCCCTTCATCATCCATGGAGGCATCCCGACAGATCTATCATGCACAGGCACACACAGAAACACATCTCCACTCTTATTGATAATATTGCAGTTCCACCCTCAGTTTGTCTAGTAGGCCTCTCCCACCATCTTTGAGAAGCAACTCCATCACCCATCCAGCACTCTACCCCTCTCCTTGCCTCTCTCTCTCTCCTCTCTCTTTTTGTCCCATCCTATTTCCCGTCCTTCAGTTATGTATGGATGTCGACCGATCTCCCTCAAGACATAGCTGGGTCTCTCCTTCTCAACACATACATGAGTCGTTCTACCCCTATAGTTAGGCCTCTGCCTACCCCTCCCCCCACCCCCCTCCCACACACACACACACACCGATACATCGAGCGCTCTAGTCATGTCTCCCTGCCACACACAAACTTGACTTGTGCCCTCTGATGTTCCGGTAGGTCAGTCACCCTATATCTTTGACTTGCACACATACACAATTTCGATGGCTCTCTTCATCGATCTCGCACCCACCCACTTGATCCTCTCTTCGACTCTATCAAAATCTATGACCCCTCCCTCTCTTCTCGTGGATCGCCCGGCCCTCCATATATGATATGGATAGGCCTCCATTTCACACACATTGCATGCAAAATTTTGTTTGAGATGTCATCGACACATATTCCCACAAATACATTCACGAAATCAACCTCCCCCCCCCCAAAAAAAACAAAAAACAAAAAACACTCACGAACGCACAAGCCATTTGTCTAGGTTTGTATCTCTCACACACACCCACGTAGGTGGTGGACGTGCATGAAGAGAAGAGATGCACGCACGGCGCACGTACTCCCGTCTCTTTCCCAACCACACCCGCGCGGGTACACGGTGGAGCTCATTTCTGTATGAAAAGGCAGCCCACGTGGTAATTTGACATGTGTACTGGTTGTCCACTAGATGGAGGGTGGATCGTCTACCACGGGTGAACAAACAAATTGCGACTTGACGCATTATGTTAAAAAAGAGGCAAACCATGTGGGGCCTACCTTAGAGGCAAGGCTCTATACACTGGAGTACTTTTGATGTGTCCCGTCAACTCACAGAACAAGGAGAAGCTTGCTTAGTACACCGTATCCCCTGCCCACGGGCGCGGTGGCTCGCAGGATGAGGTGAAGCTTGCTTACTAGTAGTAGTACTATACGCCTTACACCCGCTCCCTCGCCCATGCGCGCGGTGGCTCGCGGGACGAGGAGAAAATTTTACTACTCCCTCCGTTTACTCCTCGTCCCTACTACCTTGGTTAGAGGGATTATCATATTGTTTGGAATATATATGACCTTTAGTAGATTTCAATATGAACTACTAGTACATACTCCAAACACTGATGTATGTAGACATATTTTAGAGTGTAGATTCACTCATTTTGCTCTGTATGTAGTCCATATTGCGGCCCTGTTTGGTTCATAAGTCCTAGGACTTTTTCTAGTCCCAACTAAAAAGTCCCTACTCCTTAAAAAGTCCCTCCTTGTTTGTTTTCAGGGACTAAAAAGTCCCTAGTCCCTCCGTAGAGGTTATTGAATGACCATGTTACCACTAGTATACAGAAAAATAACAACCAAACAACACCATGGGGCAGTGGGGCAATGGGTGCAGGGAGGGGCATTGTTGGAAAAGTCCCAAAAAAGATTCTCCTTGAGAGTCTTCTTCATTAAGTCCCAAAAAGCAAGTTTTAGTCCCTAGTAGTCCCTCCTGTTTGGTTAAAAAGTCCCTAAGAGGGACTTTTTCTAGTCCCTACACTAAAAAGTCCCTGGAAACAAACCCCCCTGCATAAAGTTGAGACACTTATTTTAGAACGGAGGGAGTACATATTTGCAATGGTCTGTCAATCATTGAGATGCAATAGCATGCATGTTCGTCTCCTTTGTATTTGATGAAATGTTGCAACAGGCATCCTTGGATGCAAGATACATGTAACAGAAGCTGGAAGCTTCATAGCATTGTACTATCTCACTGATAAATTACAGTACGTACTATACTAGTACTTCCTCCATTCCTAAATATAAGTCTTTGTAGAGATTTCATCATGAACCACATACGTATGTATATAGATGCATTTTAAGTGTAGATTCATTCATTTTGTTCCGTATGTAGTCCACCTAGTGGAATATCTACAAAGATTTATATATTTAGGAATGGAGGGAGTACTATGTAAAGAGTTAGGTGTCGCATGGTGCCCAGAAAATATGGTGATAGTGTGAGGTGGGCCATGTAATCACTGAGCCTGCGTGTCTTCGCTGCTCTTGCACTCCTCCGCCATAAGAATGGAGAAAATTGTAATCTAGTAGTACCTCCTTTCGCCGAAAGCGTGGGACATATAGCAGTCCTACCACCTTAGTAATAATGACCAATGAGCCGTCAAATCACATAGACCCAGCAGTAAGTTGGACGGACGAAGCAACCATCACTCTTGAATCCGCTTCTCCCTTCAACGCAGGCGCCAGTGAGAGGTCACGTCCGCTCTGCCCGGGCATGAATGTGGCACCGATTATGTGGATCAACGCTGACCATTTCGGGCGGAAGCGCGCGCGGGCGATGGAGGGGCTTTGGGTGGGCCAGGCTGGTCAGGAGCGGGCGTGGCACCTGTCCGCCTGTCCCTCTACTGGAGGCCCGGAAACGAGAGGATGCACCGACTCTCGTGGATAAAATCATACACTACACACCATCTCTTTGTAGGAGTAGGTCGATCTGTCGCTCTCTCTAACACACACATGCTATTAAACACACACACACACGCACGCACACGCCAGTTCATAGAATAGGAAAATCATGCGAGTGCGAAGCCACATGAAGTGAGATACAAATGGAGTACGTACAAGAAGCGAAGAGGTGACGAATATTCCATCAAACCTGGACTGAGGAGTAGTACTCCCTCCGTCTAGGTGTTAAGTCATCTTACGGAAATCAGATATTCCCAAAATATTTAGGCGTCGTCCATTAACTTCGCATCTCAATCCCCTCATGGCCTCGTTGCTAGCGAGCGTTGTTACTTAGGGAGCGTTTGGATCCTTAGAAAGAACAGCTTATAGCATAGCCGGGCAAGGTTAGGCATTTGGAACTGTTAAAATATGTTAGCTTTTGTGGGCCAGCTAGCTTGGGTGGGCTAGAAAAACCTTGCTAGCTCAGGAGAGCCAGATCGGCTCGCTTCCGACGGCAAACTTCGCGTAGTAGTAACATATGCATGTTACTAGTCCAAGTTACTCACCACTATGACCAGCCTAAGCAATGTAACCAAACGCTCCTTACTCTGCCTTGTTATCTCCCCCGGAAACCCAATGCATGGAGCGCAACTACGCGTTGATCAGTCAAGAAATCAAAGTCGGCTTGCATGTGAGTTAATACGTGGCCCTGCATGGTAGCTAGAACGGCATCTCTTAGTTGTTTAGATTAATTGTTGCGTTTAGAGACAGAAACCAGGGCTTTGATTGGAGGAATGACCGGTCAAGTTTCTCCTTCTCCTCCAATCTACTTGCACCTTGGTCCTGCTGCACCTTCTAATGTGACTTATTACACCTAGACGGAGGGAGTCATACGAGATACGGTGGCACACTAACTTAGGTCGAATACAAGTGCCCAAAATTGTGCGCATGTTATAATAAGGATTCACTTAAAATAGTACGTGAGAGAACAGAGGGATCAATTGGACAGTGTTCCCGAGCATTAGCGAGATGTGTGAGGTAAGATACACCGCTGGTGCTTTTAATTTTTCTTATTAATTTGTTTGTTTCACCCTCTGAATGGTGGGACCCAATGTACTACGTGGAGAGAGGTAAGGTGACTAAGGCAGCATTATTTCTGCACCACTGTGGATAGTCTTACCACCAAAGCCACATGACATGATTATGATTTAAATCCCAATGACTCCCACACAAAAAAACACGGCATGCTTGTCACACGAATGCAGGAATGTATAAAAGGTTATTTTCCTCTCGTTGAACATAACGGGGGGTTGTGTAGCTGGTTAGCATGTTCGCTCATCAAACTTGAGGTCTCGGGTTCGATAACTACACTTGAGCATAATTCGTGCCAGGAGGATTCTTTGACTGCTCAAAATGGATGGATACAGAGCTATACGATCAGCTGCAGCCTCGGCGCTTGTTTTCTAGGGTTTGCACTCTTCACACTCTCTCGAGTATATATATACACGCTGGAGCCTCAACGCTTGTAGTTGCTCTCTTCACACTCTCTCACCCTCTCCAGATCTAAACAAGACTTCATTGGCCTCTCTCTCTCCCCTCACTGCTGGCCTGCTTGTAGTTGCTCTCTTCACACTCTATCACTCTCTCCAGATCTAAATAAGACTTCTTTGACCTCTCTCTCTCTCTCCCCTCACTACTGGTCAAAGAGCCGGCAGGATCCATCCACCGGGAAGGGAAGGAGGCTTAACGCTGCCGCCGTCGGCGAGGGAGGGAATCCACTACCGTCTCAGCTGTTCACTTTCACCCAGCGGCAGTGCAGGAGGGCCTTCGACCCCTTCTTCTTTGCCAACGTACATAGTGTGGGCCGAACGGCCTCCGGTTGCCCACCGAACCACACCCCAAGAACCTTGAGGTATAATTTACTTATTCCACATGCATTGCTCTAGCTGCATGTGGGCTTTTTCCGCTTCTGCACTCGAATCTAGGTGTTGGATCAAACAGGAAAGTAGTGGGGAAAGTTGTATACCACGAATCTAGTACGTGGTTCAAAGAGGAATGGAATGGGGGAAAGTAGTGGGAAAAGTTGTATATCATGAATCTAGGACGTGGTTCAAAAAGGAAAGGAAGGGGGAAAGTAGTGGGGAAAGTTGTATCGCATGAATCTAAGACGTGGTTCAAAGAGGAAAGGAATGGGGGAAAGTTGTGGGGAAAGTTGTATAGCATAAATCTAGGACGTGGTTCAAAAAGGAAAGGAAGGGGGGAAAGTACTAGTACAGACTGGCTATCCAGCACCTATGTTGGTCGAAAAGGGAAAACAATGACAAACGCAGTATGCACATCTATAACGAACTGATCTTTTGTTTTGTTTTGGGGGACAAGGCTATAGAGTTTGAGCAGGACTAGATTTGATGCGCTCACATAGGGAAAGGTGTCTAAATATAAAAAAACTGGGACCAACACAAATATGCTCTTTGGTTGTTTGTTCTTTGTTGCAACAGACTGTGCATCACCCCAGTACATCGGTAGATGCACATGGTGCTGGTGCGTCCACTGTCCCGTGCAACTCTTTAGCTGTTGTTAATCTAAGGCCCTGTTTGGTTAAAACCTCCCTAGTCCCTACCTGCTTGGTTCCAGGGACTAAACATGGAGTAGAGGTTATTAAATGACATGCTAAAAGACCATGTTACCCCTAGTAATGAACTAATAGAGACAAGGTGCGATGCGTGGCAGGTTCTTCTTTCTTTAGTCCCAAATGCCCACTTTTAGTCCCTAAAAGTCCCTCCTGTTTGGTTTAGATGGGACTGACACGGAGTTTTTTTAGTCCCTCCACCAAAATGTCCCTATAAAGAAACACCCTCTAATAATGCCGCTGGAAAATTGATGCAATGCTACAGTTAAAAGCAAATTACATGTTTAACGAATTTTATTATTAATATAATCTCTCTATTAATATTAAACAATGCCACCGTTTGAGAAATGCTACTGTCTTGCTTTCTTTCCCATTTAGATAAGGTAGATGCTTCTTTTTTTTGGCTTCTATGTCATCCACCATTATTGACCACTAGTTGCTTCCTTTGCACCTCTATGTAAACAGGGTTATCTACTTCACCTCGTTGCCATTGTGACCTTTTGTTGCACTGCACAAAACACTTTTGTTTTAAGAGTGTTTTGTGCAGTTCAACCAAAATGTCACACCGACAACGTTGCTTGATTGCTTGATCTTAGTGGAACTGCACAAGAGGAGATCTTACTTCCTATCCGTGTTGGCAAATTTGGTTCAGATCTTCTTCTTGTGAGTTGTTTGAATTCCGTGTCATGAGAGGTCAGTACTAGCCTTCTTTCACATGATTCTGCAGTGTGCTTTCATATGTTGTGCTACTTGTACGGTAATGTTGCTTGATTTTAGTGAACTGCACAAATGGAGACAAGACTTCCAATCTGTATGTGCACCGTAATATCCCATTGAGGTAAGATAAGGATATTTCACAACTGTTGGCCTGTATTTTGCCACTTTCATCCGAAAATTAATGTCATTGTTTAGTGTTATACTTGTGCAGCCTAATTGACATGCCAAATCTTACATTGAAGGCAAAGCTTGTCTGTTATTAAACCAAGTGATGAAGGGGAAGAACAAGCGGAAGAAAAACAAAAATCAACTCCCGGTGCTGTAATGAAGCACTGGAACTGTGGTGACACTGGAACTGTGGTGACACAAGTAATGATATAGTTTTGCATCTTAGTTTATTGCTATGGCTAGAACGAGCAATTGTTTTGCCACTGATTTGATGCCACTCTTAATGTAATACGTAATTATCTCTACTTGTGCAAACAGGGATCTTTTTTGAAGATACCATATATTTTAGTGGAACTGTACAAGAAGATGTTGGAAACATTAAACTAATCGAGGAGTATATAGTAAGCGTGGCCACCACAGTAGATAGCAACAGATGGTTTCGGAGAAATGCTTCATCTGTATGCTCCGGCCAATAAGCCTCCTGACAAAGGTTGGTACTCGCCCACAGATTTCATCCATATGATTGAGCTTTGTCATCTCTATTGGTGTTGTGCTACTGTTTAGATACTATCATAAAAAGTGGTATTGTCCTTGAGAGGTGCTTCATCTGTGATGTTTTAAATATTTCCTTTCCTTTTTTCGAGCAAACAGGGATGCTAGCATTTAGTTGTCCTCTTGTCTTTGCACAACAGGATCATCCTCCTCTGAAGAAGAATATGGAGTACGTGAAGTGACTAGTTCCTATTATGCCAGGATGAAGAAGCCCTGTCTATCTTCTCATCAGAAGGAGCAGTTGAAGGATGGTTACATTACCCCCCACAAGACCAAACTAACTTCAGCTCAGAAGGACTGAAAAATCTCCATTTTCTTGTTGTGATGCGCGAGTACAGTGTTGTTCTAGGATTCTTTCCGGTGAGTTCCATTTCTCTAAAAGTGTGCTCTACACGGACCATGTAGGTGCCTGTTTAAACCGTCAATTCATAGTACAATTTTCTTTATACTAATCACTTTTTTGTATTTGTGCAAACATGGGTGCTCAGCTTGATTTCAATGGGAACTGCACAAAATGTTCATGAATACATCGAATCATTCATTTCCACCACAAGAAAAGAGGTGTCGAGCGAATTTGGTTAATTTTGGTGGAACTGCACAAGAAGAACAGCTGGTTTATTTAGCATGAGGTGCCATGTCAATGTCCAAACTGATGGCAAACCCTGCCCATTCCACAATCGTAGGCATTGGATACTTTGGAATGGGACAACTGATGACCCACAGGTATAGGGGATCTATCGTAGTCCTTTCGATAAGTAAGAGTGTCAAACCCAACGAGGAGCAGAAGGAAATGATAAGCGGTTTCCAGCAAGGTATTCTCTGCAAGTACTGAAATAAGTAGTAATAGGTAGTTTTGTGATAGGATAATTTGTAACGAGCAACATGTAACAAAAGTAAATAAAGTGTAGAAAGATGGCCCAATCCTTTTTGTAGCAAAGGACAAGCTTGGACAAACTCTTACAGAGAAAAGCTCTCCCGAGGACACATGGGAATATCGTCAAGCTAGTTTTCATCACGTTCATAAGATTCGCGTTCGTACTTTGATAATCTGATATGTGGGTGGACCGGTGCTTGGGTACTGTCCTTACTTGGACAAGCATCCCACTTATGATTAACCTCTATTGCAAGCATCCGCAACTACAACAAAAGTATTAAGGTAAACCTAACCATAGCATGAAACATATGGATCCAAATCAGCCCCTTACGAAGCAACGCATAAACTAGGGTTTAAGCTTCTGTCACTCTAGCAACCCATCATCTACTTATTACTCCCTAATGCCTTCCTCTAGGCCCAAACAATGATGAAGTGTCATGTAGTCGACGTTCACATAACACCACTAGAGGGATGACAACATACATCTCATCAAAATATCGAACGAAGACCAAATTCACATGACTACCAATAGCAAGACTTCACCCATGTCCTCAGGAACAAACGTAACTACTCACAAAGCATATTCATGTTCATAATCAGAGGGGTATTAATATGCATATAGGATCTAAACATATGATCTTCCACCAAATAAACCAACTAGCATCAACTACAAGGAGTAATTAATACTACTAGCAACCCACAGGTACCAATCCCGGACTTGGAGACAAGAATTGGATACAAGAGATGAACTAGGGTTTTGAGAGGAGATGGTGCTGGTGAAGATGTTGAAGGAGATTGCCCTCTCCCGATGAGAGGAGTGTTGGTGATGACGATGGCGATGATTTCCCCCTCCCGGAGGGAAGTTTCCCCAGCAGAACAGCTCCGCCAGAGCCCTAGATTGGTTCCGCCAAGGTTCCGCCTCGTGGCGGCGGAGTTTCATCAGAGAAGATGGCTTCTTTTTTTCTCATCGAAAGACCTCATATAGCAGAAGATGGTCATCGAAGGGCCACCAAGGGGCCCACGAGGTAGGGGGCGTGCCCAATGGGGTAGGGCGCGCCCCCCACCCTCGTGGGCAGGGTGTGGTCCCCTGGTGAACTTCTTGCTCTCAGTATTTTATATATATTTGGAAACGTCTTCCGTGAAGTTTCAGGACTTTTGGAGCTGTGCAGAATAGGTCTCTAATATTTGCTCCTTTTCCAGCCCAGAATCCCAGCTGCCGGCATTCTCCCTCTTTATGGAAACCTTGTAAAATAATACAGAATAGGCATAAGTATTGTGACATAATGTGTAATAACAGCCCATAATGCAATAAATATTGATATAAAAGCATGATGCAAAATGGACATATCAACTCCCCCAAGCTTAGACCTCGCTTGTCCTCAAGCGAAAGCCGAAATCGAAAAATATGTCCACATGTTTAGAGATAGAGGTGTCGATAAAAATAAAATACGGACATGAGGGCATCATGATCATTCTTAGAACAACAACTTATATAATTCTTGTCATGTAATTTCTTATGCTAGAGTAATAATTCAATCACAATTTCAAGTATGAATCGTAAACTTCATTGACAACTAACAAACTATAATTTCAGTCATTGAAGCAATTGCAATTTATCATAACATAGGAAAGAGTCAATATATAAGAGCTTTTCAGCAAGTCCACATGCTCAACTATCATATAGTCTTTCACAATTGCTGACACTCACGCAATACTTATGGGTATGGAGTTTTAATCGGACACAGAGAAAGATAGGGGATTATAGTTTTGCCTCCTAACGTTTTACCTCAAGGGTAATGTCAACAATAATAGTTCATGAAAATTCACATCCAATTAGCCATATATACTAGGATCTTTCCAACATAATGTGCTTTCCAAAGGATAAAATGTAAAAAGGAAGGGTGAAGATCACCATGACTCTCATGCAAGGTAGAAGATAAAAGTAAAAGATAGGCCCTTCGCAGAGGGAAGCATAGGTTGTCATGCGCTTTTATGGTTTGATGCACAAAATCTTAGTGCGAAAGAATGTCACTTTATATTGCCACTTGTGATATGGACCTTTATTATGCAGTCTGTCGCTTTTATTTCTTCCATATCACACGATCGTATAAAGTTTATTTTCTCCCACACTAATAAGTCATACATATTTAGAGAGCAATTTTTATTGCTTTGCACCGATGACAACTTACTTGGAGGATCTTACTCAATCCATAGGTAGGTATGGTGGACTCTCATGGCAATACTGGTTTAAGGGTATTTGGAAGCACAAGTAGTATCTCTACTTGGTGCAATGAATTTGGCTAGCATGAGAGGGAAAGGCAAGCTCAACCATGTTGGATGATCCATGACAATATAATTTATCTCAGATGTAAGAAAACATAACCCATTACGTTGTCTTCCTTGTCCAACATCAACTCTTTAGCATGTCATATTTTAATGAGTGCTCACAATCATAAAAGATGTCCAAGATAGTATATCTATATGTGAAGACCTCTCTTTCTTTATTACTTCCTATTAATTGCAACGATGACCAAAACTATGTTTGTCAACTCTCAACAACTTTTATTCATCATATTTTTCTATGTGAGCTCATTACTCTCCATGAGATCCATATGATCTCTTTGTTTCTTTTTATTTCTTTCTCTTTTCTTTTATTCACTTAGAATCATGGCAAAATAATCAAGCCCTTGACTCAATACTAATCTTTATTTTATATATATAGCTCACGGACTTGATTACATAGAAGGATTATAAAGAAAAACTCACAACTAGATCATACTAAGAACTTTTATTCTACTAGATCAAGATATTACTAAAAGGATCGAACTAAGAAAAACGGTAAAGATAAAATTGATGGTGATACAATACCGGGGCACTCCCCCAAGCTTGGCAGTTGCCAAGGGGAGTGCCCATACCCATGTGATTATGTCTTCTTTGTTGGTGATGGATAGTCACACATCGAGCGTAGGAGGTCTTCTAACTTGCGGATAATGCCCTTGAGTGCGATGATATGCTCCTTCAACAAAATATTTTCACATGTGAGATACTTATTTTGTATACGAGCTAACTCAATCATCTTGAAAGCTTCAATCTCTGTTGGGGTAAGAAGATTGTGATCAAGTTGAGGGGTGTCTTCTATTGCTGGAACTTGGTCCTCCATGGCCTTCTTGATCCCTTCATCCTTGTTGATCTCCATGGGTTCTTCTCTCTTCAGCTCTATCTTCATTAGCCAAGCATCGTTGCCCTCATGGTTGGAGGAGGAGGGAGACGACATAGTGCCTGGCCTTGACAACCCTGACAGAAAACAGCTCGAAACAAAGACAGGAGATTTTTGCGTGATACGGGGGTCAAAACCTCTGGGGGGATTATATAATGAATTTTTACCGACCAAAATATGTGTAGTGTAAGAAAACGGAGTCCGGAGAGCGCACGAGGTAGGGGCGCGCCCTCCACCCTCATGGAGCCCTCGTGTCCTTCCTGGACTGCTTCTTATTTTCCTATTTTTCTAAATATTCCAAAACGGAGAAATATTGCCTTAAAAACTGTTTTGGAGTCGGTTTACTTACCGTACCACATACCTATTCCTTTTCGGAGTCTAAAACATTCCGAAAAGTGTCCCTTATGTATTCCTCCGGGGTTACGGTTTCAATAACATTGGTTTCAACATTTATGGGATTACCTGAGATATAATGTTTGATTCTTTGACCGTTCACCACCTTCGGATTTGTACCTTCGAAGTTGTTGATTTTTATGGCACCAGAACGATAGACCTCCTCGATAACGTAAGGACCTTCCCATTTAGAGAAGAGTTTTCCTGCAAAAAATCTTATACGAGAGTTGTATAGCAATACATAATCACCTACATTAAACTCACGCTTTTATATTCTTTTATCATGCCATCTTTTAACTTTTTCTTTAAACAACTTGGCATTCTCATAGGCTTGGGTTCTCCATTCATCGAGTGAGCTAATATCAAACAACCTCTTCTCACCGGCAAGTTTAAAATCATAATTGAGCTCTTTAATAGCCCAATATGCCTTGTGTTCTAGTTCGAGAGGTAAGTGACATGCTTTTCCATAAACCATTTTATACGGAGACATACCATAGGATTTTTATATGCAGTTCTATAGGCCCATAATGCATCATCAAGTTTCTTGGACCAATTCTTTCTAGATCTATTAACAATATTTTGCAAAATTAATTTGAGCTCTCTATTACTCAATTCTACTTGACCACTAGACTGAGGGTGATAAGGTGATGCAATTCTATGATTAACATCATATTTAGCAAGCATTTTACGAAAAGCACCATGAATAAAATGTGAACCACCATCAGTCATTAAATATCTAGGGACTCCAAATCTTGGAAAAATAACTTCTTTAAGCATTTTAATAGAGGTGTTATGATCAGCACTACTAGTTGGAATAGCTTCTACCCACTTAGTAACGTAATCAACAGCAACTAAAATATGTGTATAACCATTAGAGGAAGGAAAGGGTCCCATATAGTCAAAGCCCCAAATATCAAATGGTTCAATAACAAGTGAATAGTTCATAGGCATTCTTGACGTCTACTAATATTACCAATTCTTTGACATTCATCACAAGATAAGACAAACTTACGGGCATCCTTGAAGAGAGTAGGCCAATAAAAAACCAGATTGCAATACCTTATGTGCAGTTCTATCTCCAGCATGGTGTCCTCCATAAGCTTCGGAGTGACACTTGCGTAGGATCTGTTCCTGTTCATGCTCAGGTACACAACGTCTAATAACACCATCTACTCCTTCTTTATAAAGATGTGGGTCATCCCAAAAGTAATGCCTCAAATCATAAAAGAACGTTTTCTTTTGCTGGTATGTGAAACTAGGTGGTATAAACTTAGAAACAATGTAATTAGCATAATCAGCATACCATGGAGCAGTATGAGAGGCATTTATGACATTTAGATGCTCATCAGGAAAGTTATCATCAATAGGTAGTGGGTCATCAAGCACATTTTCTAACCTAGACAAGTTGTCTGCAACGGGGTTCTCGGCTCCCTTTCTATCAACAATATGTAAATCAAATTCTTGTAGCAAGAGAACCCATCTAATAAGTCTAGGTTTAGCATCTTTCTTTTCCATAAGATATTCAATAGCAGCATGATCAGTGTGAATAGTTACTTTAGAATCAACAATATAAGGTCTGAACTTATCACAAGCAAACACAACTGCTAAGAATTCTTTTTCAGTAGTAGCATAATTTCTTTGAGCATTGTCTAGGGTTTTACTAGCATATTGAATAACATTTAATTTCTTATCAACACTTTGCCCTAGAACAGCACCTACAGCATAATCACTAGCATCACACATAATTTCAATAAATTCCAATCAGGTGGATGAACAATAGGTGCATAGATCAATGCTTTCTTAAGTATTTCAAATGCTTCTACACAATGATCATCAAAGACAAATGGTATATCTTTTTGTAATAAATTAGTCAGAGGCCGAGAAATTTTTGAGAAGTCCTTAATGAACCTCCTATAAAATCCGGCGTGACCAAGGAAACTTCTTATACCTTTGATGTCCTTGGGACATGGCATCTTTTCAATAGCATCAACCTTGGCTTTATCAACCTCAATACCTCTTTCAGAAACTTTATGCCCCAAGACAATACCTTCATTAACCATAAAGTGGCACTTTTCCCAATTCAAGACAAGATTAGTTTCTTCACATCTCTGCAAAACTCAATCAAGGTTGCTCAAGCAATCATCAAAAGAAGATCCATAGACGGAGAAATCGTCCATGAAAACCTCACAAATCTTTTCACAAAAGTCAGAGAATATAGCCATCATGCATCTTTGAAAGGTAGCGGGTGCATTACATAAACCAAAAGGCATACGTCTATAAGCAAAAGTACCAAAAGGGTAAGTAAATGTAGTCTTTGATTGATCCTTGGCTGACACAGGTATTTGAGAGAAACCAGAATAACCATCTAGAAAGCAAAAATGTGTATGTTTGGATAATCTTTCTAGCATTTAATCGATAAAAGGTAAGGGGTAGTGATCCTTTTTAGCGGCCTTATTTAATTTGCGGAAATCAATTACCATCCTATAACCTGTAATAATTCTTTGAGGAATCAATTCTACTTTATCATTAGGAACAACAGTAATACCTCCCATCATAGGGACACAATGGACATGACTTACCCACTGACTATTAGCAATGGGATAGATTATACCTGCCTCAAGGAGCTTTAGTGTTTCTTTTCTTACCACTTCTTTCATTTTAGGATTTAGTCGTCGTTGATGATCACAAACTGGTTTAGCATCTTCTTCCAAATTTATTTTATGTTGACATAGAATGGGACTAATGCCCTTAAGATCATCAAGAGTATACCCAATAGCAGCATGGTGCTTCTTCAGAGTTTTCAATAATCTCTCTTCCTCATGCTCTAAAAGGTTAGCACTAATAATAACAGGATATATCTTTTTCTCATCGGGATAAGCATATTTAAGAGTATCAGGCAACGGTTTAAGCTCAAACACGGGATCACCCTTGGGTGGAGGAGGATCCCCTAAGATTTCAACAGGTAAATTGTTTTTCAGAATAGGTTCATGTTTAAAGAATACTTCATCTATTTCCCTTCTTTCATTCATAAACATATCATTTTCATGGTCTAGCAAATATTGTTCTAAAGGATCACTAGGAGGTACGGCAATAGAAGCAAGACCAATATTTCATCCTTACTAGGTAATTCTTATTCACCGTGTTGTCTACTAAATTTAGAGAAATTAAATTCATGAGACATATCATCTAAACCGATAGTAACAACATCCTTTTTGCAATCTATCATAGCATTAACAGTGTTTAAGAAGGGTCTACCAAATATAATGGGACAAAAGCTATCTTGTGGGGAACCAAGAACAAGAAAATCAGCAGGATATTTAGTTTTCCCACACAAGACTTCAACATATCTAACAACTCCCCCATTGGTGAAATAGTATCTCTATTGGCAAGTTTAATTGTGACATCAATATCTTCTATCTCAGCAGGTGCAATATCATGCATAATTTCTTTGTATAAGTTGTAAGGTATTGCACTAGCACTAGCACCCATATCACATAAGCCATGATAATAATGATCTCCTATTTTAACAAAAATAACAGGCATGCCTACCACAGGTGTGTTTTTATCTTTAGCACAAGGTTTAGCAATTCTAGCAGTCTCATCAAGGAAATGAATAACATGCCCATCAATATTATCAGACAAGAGATCTTTAACAATAGCAATATCAGGTTCAACTTTAATTTGCTCAGGAGGTGTATAAGTTTTAATATTGCTATTATGAACCACAGTTGAAGCTTTAGCATGATCCTTTATCCTAACAGGGAAGGGTGGTTTCTCAACATAAGAAGTAGGAACAATAGGATCATTATAAGTGACAATCTTTTCTTCAACTTTAATAGGTGCAGCTACTTTTACTTCTATGGGAGGATGATATTTAAACCACTTCTCCTTGGGGAGATCAACATAAGTAGCAAAAGATTCACAGAAAGAAGCTACTATCTCAGAGTCAAGTCCATATTTAGTGCTAAATTTACGGAAAACATCGGTATCCATAAAAGATTTAACACAATCAAACTTAAGTGTCATACTTGACTCCTTACCTTCGTCGAGGTCCCAATCTTCAGAGTTGTGTTTAATTCTTTCCAATAAATCCCATTTGAATTCAATAGTCTTCATCATAAAAGAGCCAGCACAAGAAGTATCGAGCATGGTGCAATTGTTATCAGAAAGCCGAGCATATAAATTTTGAATAATCATCTCTCTTGAGAGCTCATGATTGGGGCATGAATATAACATTGATTTAAGCCTCCCCCAAGCTTGAGCGATGCTTTCTCCTTCGCGAGGCCAAAAATTATATATATAATTGCGATCACGATGAACAAGATGCATAGGATAAAACTTCTCATGAAATTCCAATTTCAATCGTTTGTAGTTCCATGACCCCATATCATCACATAGCCTATACCATGTCGATGCATCTCCCTTCAAAGATAAACGGAAGACCTTCTTCTTAACAACATCTCCGGGTACACCTGCAAGCTTAAATAATCCACAAACTTCATCCACATATATTAGATGCTCATCAGGATGCTTTGTTCCATCTCCTACAAAAGGATTAGCTAGCAGTTTTTCTATCATACCCAAAGGAATTTCAAAGCAGACATTTTCATTTTCAGTAGGTTCAGTAGGTTGAAGAGCAACTCTTTGCTCTACTGGTCGGGGTGAAGATACCCCGAACAAGCCCCTCACAGGATTACTTTCCAGAGTAACAAGTGATAGTAAATTTCACCACACTATATAAATTTTTCCTTACCAAATTCCACCTACCAAAGGCGCTTCACTCCTCGGCAACAGCGCCAGAAAAGAGTCTTGATGACCCACAAGTATAGGGGATCTATCATAGTCTTTTCGATAAGTAAGAGTGTCGAACCCAACAAGGAGCAGAAGGAAATGATAAGCGGTTTCCAGCAAGGTATTCTCTGCAAGTACTAAAATAAGTAGTAACAGTAGTTTTGTGATAGGATAATTTGTAACGAGCAACAAGTAACAAAAGTAAATAAAGTGCAGCAAGATGGCCCAATCCTTTTTTGTAGCAAAGGACAAGCCTGGACAAACTCTTATATAGAGAAAAGCGCTCCCGAGGACACATGGGAATATCGTCAAGCTAGTTTTCATCACGTTCATAAGATTCGCGTTCGGTACTTTGATAATCTGATATGTGGGTGGACCGGTGCTTGGGTACTGTCCTTACTTGGACAAGCATCCCACTTATGATTAACCTCTATTGCAAGCATCCGCAACTACAACAAAAGTATTAAGGTAAACCTAACCAAGCATGAAACATATGGATCCAAATCAGCCCCTTACGAAGCAACGCATAAACTAGGGTTTAAGCTTCTGTCACTCTAGCAACCCATCATCTACTTATTACTCCCCAATGCCTTCCTCTAGGCCCAAACAATGGTGAAGTGTCATGTAGTCGACGTTCACATAACACCACTAGAGGGATGACAACATACATCTCATCAAAATATCGAACGAAGACCAAATTCACATGACTACCAATAGCAAGACTTCTCCCATGTCCTCAGGAACAAACGTAACTACTCACAAAGCATATTCATGTTCATAATCAGAGGGGTATTAATATGCATATAGGATCTGAACATATGATCTTCCACCAAATAAACCAACTAGCATCAACTACAAGGAGTAATTAACACACGAGCAACCTACAGGTACCAATCCCGGACTTGGAGACAAGAATTGGATACAAGAGATGAACTAGGGTTTTGAGAGGAGATGGTGCTAGTGAAGATGTTGATGGAGATTGCCCTCTCCCGATGAGAGGAGCATTGGTGATGACGATGGCGATGATTTCCCCCTCCCGGAGGAAAGTTTCCCCGGCGGAACAGCTCCGCCAGAGCCCTAGATTGGTTCTGCCAAGGTTCCACCTCATGGCGGCGAAGTTTCATCCGAGAAGTTGGCTTCTTATTTTGTTTCTCATCGAAAGACCTCATATAGCAGAAGATGGTCATCGGAGGGCCACCAGGGGGCCCACGAGGTAGGGGGCGCGCCTAGGGGGGTAGGGCGCGCCCCCATCCTCATGGGCAGGGTGTGGCCCCCCTGGTGAACTTCTTGCTCTCAGTATTTTTTATATATTTGGAAAACGTCTTCCGTGAAGTTTCAGGACTTTTGGAGCTGTGTAGAATAGGTCTCTAATATTTTCTCCTTTTCCAGCCGAGAATCCCAACTGCCGGCATTCTCCCTCTTTATGGAAACCTTGTAAAATAACAGAGAATAGGCATAAGTATTGTGACATAATGTGTAATAACAGCCCATAATGCAATAAATATAGATATAAAAGCATGAGGCAAAATGGACGTATCAACAACCTTGTCAAATTTTGCTCACTAATTTTAGCAAGAAGACATGTGTTTGATATTTTCGAATGGGACGCCCTTTGCTGTCAGCAGCGTCGATCCATTTTTTCTTTTTTCTTTAGTTGTGAAGTAAATATTGGCTCTGACATGTGAATCGCTAAGATGCATAATCATCGATTGTTTTGAATGTTCTCTATGAATTGCCAGGCTTGTGTGTTTGATAGCAATGTACAGGAACGCTAAAAAGCTGCTCAAGCTCTTTGTACTCCTTCTGTTCCCTTCGCACATTGTGAAAGTGCATACCTTTTTCTATAAGATTGGTCAAAGTAGAGATACTTTGACTGCACACAAAACTTATATGCAGACTAGAAAGGACCGGAGGGAGTACATGTGAAACTGCTGCAAACGAGGTGATCACCCTGGGAATAATGCTGGTACGTATTGTTTTGCATGTTCATCCAATGCCAGTGATACAAGAATTCGAACTAATCGAAATAAATTCATTCATACACGGTCGGATTTCATATAAACATGCCAGATTTCATTACATTTCATACATTCTTCAACTAAAAAGGGGTGTGCTGGATGTATAATTAATTAACCGAAGCTACCCACCTGTGCCCGGTAGCATAAAACTGAAGTGCTCAAGTTCTCTAGCAAATGATTGTATCTCATGAGCTTGCTCAACCACGGAGCGGTCTTTAATCATCATGTAATCATAGAATTGCTACATGATGTACAGCTCAGTTCCAGCAACCGGAGGGTAGCAGCGGTGGCCTTACTTGGACCCGAGCGGCAGCGACCTACCGTGTTCTACTCTTCCTTGTTTTTTGTGTGGCTCGGCCTTGTTGGCAGCGGGGCGGGGCCTCGACGGAGCCGGCGATGTCCTCTGTCTCATTGTCGGCGGGCGGCGCCTCGGCGGAGCGGGGGAAATCCCCCCCCCCCTCGTTGCCGATAGGGTGGGGCCTCGGCAGAGCCGGCGATGTCCTCTGCCTTGTTGTTGGTGCCGCGGGGCCTCGGCAGAGCCGGCGTTGTCCTCTGCCTCGTTGTTGGCACTGTGGGGCCTCGGCGGAGTAGGGCCTCCTCGACGCCAGCGGAGTGGGGACTCGTCGGAACCGGCATTGTCCTCTGCCTAGTCCTCGGTCTCGCCAAACAGCGCCTCGCCCGCTTCATCGCCCTCTTTGTAGGCCGCCGCAGCCTCCGCCACCCGCATGCGGTACCGCCAGCGCTCGAGGCGGCCCTCGTGGGCGGAGCGGTACGAGTCGAGCAGCGCCTCCTGCTCCGCCTGCTCCGCGGCGATCTGCTCCTCTGCCTGCAGGTGCTCCTGGAGGAGATGGTGGTTGTAGGCGGTGTCAGCCTGCGCCTCCCGGAACTGCTCCTCATGCTTCTGCCTCACTGTGTCCATATATTGGGCATGGGCCTCGCCGATGGTCATGGTGCAATGCACTAGCGAGGATGGCGCGGAGGAGGGCGTTGGCGCCGGATCGTCGACTACCATGTTCTCCATTGGGACGTCGTCGTCCTCCGGCTGCCTGCCGGCCAGCCAGTCGGTGAAGGAAATATGCCCTATAGGCAATAATAAAGTTATTATTTACTTCCTTATATCATGATAAATGTTTATTATTCATGCTAGAATTGTATTAACCGGAAACTTAGTACATGTGTGAATACATAGACAAACAGAATGTCACTAGTATGCCTCTACTTGACTAGCTCGTTGGTCAAAGATGGTTATGTTTCCTAACCATAGACATGAGTTGTCATTTGATAAATGGGATCACATCATTAGGAGAATGATGTGATTAACTTGACCCATTCCGTTAGCTTAGCACTTGATCATTTTAGTTTACTGCTATTGCTTTCGTCATGACTTATACATGTTCCTATGACTATGAGATTATGCAACTCCCGATTATCAGAGGAACAGTTTGTGTGCTACCCAAATGTCACAACGTAACTGAGTGATTATAAAGGTGCTCTACAGGTGTGTCTGAAGGTACTTGTTGAGTTGGCATAGATCGAGATTAGGATTTGTCACTCCAATTGTCGGAGAGGTATCGCTGGGCCCTCTCGGTAATGCACATCACTATAAGCCTTGCAAGCAATGCAACTAATAAGTTAGTTGCGGGATGATGTATTATGGAACGAGTAAAGAGACTTGCCGGTAACGAGATTGAGCTAGGTATTAAGATACCGATGATCGAATCTCGGGCAAGTAACTTGCCGATGACAAAGGGAACAACGTATATTGTTATGTGGTTTGACCTTTAAAGATCTTCGTAGAATATGTAGGAACTAATATGAGCATCTAGGTTCCGCTATTGGTTATTGACTGGAGACGTGTCTCGGCCATGTCTACATAGTTCTCGAACCCATAGGGTCCGCACGCTTAAAGTTCTGTGACGATCGGTATTATGAGTTTATGTGATTTGATGTACCGAAGGTAGTTCGGGGTCCCGGATGAGATCGGGGATATGACGAGGAGTCTCGAAATGGTCAAGACGTAAAGATCAATATATTGGACGACTATATTCGGACTTCGGAAAGGTTCCGAGTGATTCGGGTATTTTTCGGAGTACCGGGGAATTGCGGGAATACGGGAAGAAGTATTGGGCCTCAATGGGCCAAGTGGTGGAAGAGAGGAGGCAGGGCACGCGGGCCCCCTAGCCCAAACTGAAATGGACTAGGGGGTCGGCCCCCCTTTCCTGTTTTTCCTCCCTCTCCTTCCTTCTCCCCTTCCTTTCCTCCTCCTAGTAGGAGTAGGAAAGGGGAGTCCTACTCCTACTAGGAGGCTCCTCCTCCTGGCGCGCCCTACAGGGCCGGCCGGCCTCCCCCGTTGCTCCTTTATATACGGGGGCAGGGGCACCCTAGAACACACAAGTTGATCATTGATCTCTCCCAGCCGTGTGCGGTGCCCTCCTTCACCATAATCCACCTCAGTCATACTGTAGCGGTGCTTAGGCGAAGCCCTACGACGGTAGCTTCATCAACATCGTCACCACGCCGTCGTGCTGACGAAACTCTCCCTCGAGCTCTACTGGATCGTGAGTTCGCGGGACGTCACCGAGCTGAACGTGTGCTGGACGCGGAGGTGCGTACGTTCGGTACTGAGGATCGGTCGATCGTGAAGACGTACGACTACATCAACCGCGTTGTCATAACGCTTCCACTTAACGGTCTACGAGGGTACGTGGAAGACACTCTCCCCTCTTGTTGCTATGCATCACCATGATCTTGCGTGTGCGTAGGAAAATTTTGAAATTACTACGTTCCCTAGCAGTCGGCAGCAATGGCTGCCATCTCCTTGTGGTCCATCGTCCGCCCGTCCCGAAGAGCGCTGGAGCGCGAGGAAGCCATGGTGGGCAGTAGTGGTATGGACAGGAGAAAGGGAACGGATGCGGATGACTGTGGCTATGGCCGGCGCAGCAGTTTATATAGCAATGGTGGGCGGTGGAGGGACGAACATGTGGCGCCGGAGTAGCCGCCTTGGCAACCGTGTATCATTAATGTGGGCGGCAGAAGGACGGACGGATGGCACTTGTGATATTTGAAGGCGGAGCAATCGCCTGTACCGGGAAGCGGGGCGGGCGGCGCTAACCGTTTCGGGCAAAAATCACGCGCGGGCGAGGGAGGCAGTCTGGGTGGGCCACGGCAGTCAGACTTGTGCTTGGTAGCAGGTCGGTCCAGCAGCCGGACATGCTGGCTCGCCAGCTAGCTCGCCGAGCTGAGCGACGACAATCAGATGATGGACGTAGCTTCCGACCAGGAGCCAGCGCCACTGTCCAAGCCGGTTCATGCCGTGTTCACCATAGAGCACTTGCGGCTACACTTCGATGCCCTAATGGAGGAAGAGCTACCAGCGCAGGAGGACCTGTGCTGCAACCTCCGCCTCCTCAACGAGCACCAGTGAACAAGCGAACGATAATGCCATCGCGGATTTGTGGTCCTATAATCCTGGCTTCCTGAATGAGCAGCGGCCGCTGTATCAGACCATCCGTAGGGCCCGCGAGGCCCTCTCCGTCATCCTTTGAGTTGTTGTGCTTGCCGTGGCGCTGCCGTCTCGCGTTGTCAACATGGTCAATGGGCATGAGGATGAGGAGATGACTTTACTTGGAGAGGATGACAGTGGGGACTCACCAGGGCCATAGCCGCACGTACGCAAGGGCCTCCTTATTAGTATATAAAACTATAATTTTTTTGCTTCCTCCTGGTTTCCTGACATCACGGTCCCACACCATTGTCAACCTATGTAGTCAATAAACGAGAGAATTGCACAAGAAGCGGCCGACAGCTGGGACCAAGCAGCTTGAGCAGTATTTGTGTTTTTGAGGTGTGAGCACTGCAGAGTTTTTGTTCAGCGATGTTTAGCCCAGATATTAATTTTTCTTCTCTAAACAACAACGAAAACATCGCTGCAGGTATTAACTGGGCGGGCTGTGGCCCGTCTAGCCTAGGCCAGATATCCAGCCCAGATATTAATTTTTTTTCAAGCTAAAAATGGCTAGCCCACCTATACTTTTTTTTAGAAATACCCAGGCAAGGTCAAGTTTTTATTCTCCGCCCCGCTTGGCTGCAATTCTTTCCTAGGAGGGATGCATTAGGCTTAACAAGAAAATGGGCTTTAAGAAATAATAAATGGGATGTAATTATAAAAACTGGGCAGTAACTATAAAAAATGCACCAAGCGCGTAATTACTTTATAAAATATTATTTTTAGATATTGAAAATTTTAATTTCATTAATTGTTGCGAGCACAATGTTTCGTTGGATTTTTACGTAATATAAATTTATATTGAAATTTTATTTAATATGACTAGAAATTTCGGGATAAAAGTATTTCGAATCCCATCAAAATGGGAGAAATTTTATTGAATTCTGTTTTGAACAGTTGGTTGAAATGGGCTTTACTTTTAACAAAATGTAAATGGGCTGTAGTAAATTCCATTAGAATTCAAAAATTGGCTGCACATTCTTACAAATCTCAAATGGGCTATAAGTTCTTTGCCACACACTTGTGGCCTTACTAAGTTGGCGCGTCCCCTCAAAAAAAGAGTTGACGCGTATGAAAGGCTTTGTCAACTTATAGTCAACACACGGTTCTAGTAGCAGTGACCGTTGGATGTCCATCCAACGGATTCCATGCTTCTTCTTCAATCTCGGATATTCTAGCTTCACCCTCCCAAAAAATGATTCTTTCCCCTGACATCTGGGGCGCACCGTTTCGGAAGCTGACCTGTGGGTCTACTAAGTTGATGCGTACCAAGAACTTTGTCAACTTAATCAATATAAACGATTCTAGCTGCGGTGACCATACGATGTCCATCCAACGGCCATCATGCTTCTTCAACCTCTGGTCTTCTTGCTCCAGCCGCCCAAAGCAGCGCCGGTCGTGTCGCCTGCTCCTGCCTCCCGTGGCCGGCTGTGCTGCCACGGAGGCCTCACCGCCCCCTACTACTCCCACCGCTGGCCAGGCCATCCCTCCACTCACCCACACCCCCTGTTATTCTGCGACGACGGTAGCCTCACACCGCAGCCGAACCAGTGAACCCTCGTACTCCTCTCCATGTGGGTATCCACTGCCACGTATTCCCCGGCTCCGCGTCGTCCCCTTCCTAGGCCTCGCCGTCGTCCACCGCCGTGGTGCTCTCGGCCCAGCGTGGTCAATGTGGTCAACGACCGACTTCCATCAGAAGAGTACTGTATGTGGAGAGGTTGATAGCTGGGTCCACGGCAGCCGCAAGGAAGTGCCTCCTTATTACGCGCAAAATAATTATTCCTCCACCTGACAGCGGGGACCCATCGGACGGGCCACCGTATTTCACAAAAAAAACATTTCCCCCCTGACTACTGGGACCCACCAGCTACATCTTCGCACGCAAGGAAGTGCGTCCGGGCAAAAAAACGATTCGCCCCCTGACTGCTGGGACCCACCAGCTATATCTTCACACGCAAGGAAGTGCCTGACAGTCAGGACCCACCTGGTCGAAGCGTACGTAGCGTTGTCATTCTGGTCGCGAATGTGTATGTACATATTGGTCGATGTAGAGGCATGCACGTGTCGTAGTAGAGGCGCACGTAGCATGTACATGTACGTACAGCGGCTAGTGTGCAAGAAAGAAAATACGGCCACATACGTACATATGGGAGGGGTCTCGAACGCCTACTCGCGCATACGTACGGCCAGGGCTCGTGTACATGTCTGGGTCGGAACGGAGAAACAACGTCATCGTCGTGTTCATGGGGAGCCAACCGGCTGGATCGGAACGGAATGCGTCGTCGTGTTCATCGGGAGGGCTTGGATGGAACAGCCGATGGAAACGAGGCCTAGCATACCGCAGCACGGAGGAAACGGTATTGTGTTCGACCGGCCACGGTCGAAACGGGATCCTGCTCATCGGGAGGGGTCTGGCGTACCGCAAAACGGAGGAGACGGACCTCCTACGGTTGAAACGGGGGTCCTATTCATCGGGAGGGGTGTGGCGTACCACAAAACGGAGGAAACGGACTTGTGTTGGAGCGCTACGGTCGAAACGGGGGTCCTGTTCATTGGGAGGGGTGTGGCGTACCGCAAAACGGGACTCCACGGGATACTGTTCATCTCCACCGTCGACCCCCTCCAGCCTCCACGGGGTATTGTTCATCCACCGTCGACCTCCTCCAGCCTCCACCTGCGACTGTTCATCCACGGGCTCCTGTTCATCCAGCCTCCACCGCGCGCTACTCCACCGGCTACTGTTCAACCAGCCCTCTCCACGGGCTCCTTTTCAACCACCCCTCCACGGGCTACTGTTCATCCAGCCCTCCATCGTCTACTGTTCATCCAGCCCTCCACGGGGTGGTCCTTTCATCCAGCCCTCCACGGGGTCCTGTTCATCCAGCCCCAACCAGCTCAATCGATCGGGGTCCTGTTCATCCAGAGGCAACACCACGGGGTCATGTTCATCCACCCCCACCGGGAACTATTCATCCAAACCCCCCAGCAACGCTCACTGTTCATCCAGAGGCAGCATGAATCGGCTTCAGTTAGTAGCAGTAGCAAAGGAATTGCTCGATCAGGTTCAGTTAACAGCCATCGATCGATCGCTCGGGTTCAGTAACACGTAGCCTGCAATGCAATTGCTCGGGTTCAGTAGGCGAACGCATCACTCGGGTTCAGTTAGAGCCCAACGCCTCGCACCCATGCGCGTGCGTGTACGAGAGAAATGCGCATCGCTCGGCCTCGACCACCCACCGTAACCGGGAACACCCCGATATTTTCCTCGCCCTCGCTTCTACCACGGTTTTTTCTGTCATGGACGGCTCAAAGAATGTCATGCAGCTGCATCTCTGGCCTGCCCAGGATGAAAAGCCCATTTTCTGTCATGATTTTTTGTCATAGAAGTAGGAGCCCGCCACATCTATGATGATACCGGGTTTTGTCACAATCATCGTCATAGAAGTGTCATAAGTATGACAGGAAAAAAATTCGTTCGGCCCAAAATGTCACGGATGTGTCTTTTTTTGTAGTGTAACCTAGACAGACATAGAACTAGCTCCAATTCATCAATGTAATGTAGGCATGTATTCCGTATATAGTCATACACGCTTATAATAAGAACTTGCACGACATCTTTTGTCCTACCCTCCCGTGGCAGCAAGGTCCATAAGGAAATCTAGGATATTAAGGCCTCATTTTAATAGAGACTAGAACAAAGCATTAGCACATAGTGAATACATGAACTCCTCAAACTACGGTAATCACCGGAAAGAATCCCAATTACTATCACCTTGGGGTATACGGATCATAACACATAATAGGTGCATCCAACTTGCAAGATAGGATCAAGAACACAAATATATTCGTGAAAACATAAAAGGTTCAGGTATGAAATCATGGCACTCAGGCCCTAGAGACAAGCATTAAGTATAGCAAAGTCATAGCAACATCAATGTTAGAACATAGTGGATACTAGGGATCAAGCCCTAACAAAACTAACTCGATCATATGATAAATCTCATCAAAACCATCATCGTCCATCAAGCCTACGAAGGAATTACTCACTCCCGGTGGTGAGCATCATGAAATTGGTCATGGAGGATGGTTGATGATGACGACGGTGTCGAATCCCCCTCTCCAGAGCCCCGAACAGACTCCAGATCAGCCCCCCATGAACAACAGGAGGTGGCAGTGGCTCCGTATCACAAAATATGATGATTCCTTCTCGTTGTTTTTTGGACGAATATGTACTTATGGAGTTGGAGTTAGGGTTGCGGGAGCTGCCAGGGGCCCACAAGCCTGGCAGGTGTGCCCTGGGGTGGGGGTGGCTTGCCTCCTGGGCTTGTGGCACCCTGGTGGGACCCCTCTGGTATTTCTCTTCACCAGTATTTTTTATATATTATGAAAAAAATCTCCGTAAATTTTCAGCTCAATCCGAGAACTTTTATTTTTGCACAAAAATAACACCATGGCAATTCTGCTGAAAACGATGTGAGTCTGGGTAAGTTCTATTCAAATCATGCAAATTAGAGTTCAAAACAAGAGCAAAAGTGTTTGGAAAAGTAGATACGTTTGGGACGTATCAACTCCCCCAAGCTTAACTCATTGCTTGTCCTCAAGCAATTCAGTTGACAAACTAAAAGTGATAAAGAAAAACTTTTACAAACTCTTTTTGTTCTTGTTGTTGTAAATATACTTAACTAATGTTCAAGTTTTCATCAAAGATTATGAACTAACCATGTGCATGATAACATTTAGGTCTCTCATTTACTCATATCTATGACATAACCAACTAGCGAGCAATAATAAGATATCTCGGGTGCCCACAATTTGTCAAAACAATCATGATATAATATGATAACATGATATCTCGCTAGCACTTTCTGAGTCCGCAAAACATAAATGCAGAGCACCTCCAACGTTCAAGTAGCGACTAAATATTGTAATTCACAGTAGGAGAGGTCCAGTCAAGTTACACCAAACATTAACTATACTCAAGGCATAATAATGACAATAGTGCTCTCCAACTAGTGCTTAAATGAGAAGGTGATGACTCAACAATAAAAGTAAAATAACATAAAAGTAAATGGATAGTCCCTTTGCAGAGGGAAGCAGGGATTTGTAGTGGTGCGAGAGCTTGAAGCTTAAAAAGAGATTAATATAATTTTGAGAGGTATGCCTTTCCTGTCAACGTCACGACCGAGAGTTTTCAATATCTTCCATGCTAAACACATTAGCACAGGTTCCCAAACTGAAAGGTAAAGTTTACTCCCCCTCAACCATACAAACACAAGCCTTGGTGAGGGAGTCCTGGATTAGGGGGTGTCCGGAGTCACGACGTTGTAAAACGACGGCCAGTGAATTGTAATACGACTCACTATAGGGCGAATTCGAGCTCGGTACCCGGGGATCCTCTAGAGTCGACCTGCAGGCATGCAAGCTTGGCGATACGGATATGCAGATCTCCTACCATTGTAACCGACTTTGTGTAACCCTAACCCTCTCCTGTGTCTATATAAACTAGAGGGTTTTAGTCCGTAGGACAACATACACAACAACAATCATACCGTAGGCTAGCTTCTAGGGTTTAGCCTCTTCGATCTCGTGGTAGATCTACTCTTGTACTACCCACATCATCAATATTAATCAAGCAGGACGTAGGGTTTTACCTCCATCGAGAGGGCCCGAACCTGGGTAAAACTTCGTGTCCCTTGCCTCCTGTTACCATCCGGCCTAGGATGCACAGTTCGGGACCCCCTACCCGAGATCCGCCGGTTTTGACACCGACATTGGTGCTTTCATTGAGAGTTCCTCTGTATCGTCGCCTTCAGGCTAGATGGCTTCTACGATCATCGATAGCGATGCAGTCCAGGGTGAGACCTTCCTCCCCGGACAGATCTTCGTCTTCGGTGGCTTCGCACTGCGGGTCAATTCACTTGGCCATCGGGAGCAGATCGAAAGATACGCCCCTGGCCGTCAGGTCAGATTTGTAAGTTTTAACTACACGGCTGACATCCGCGGGGACTTGATCTTCGACGGATTCGAGCTGCTGCCTAGCGCGCCGCACTGTCACGACGAGCATGATCTAGCCCTGTCGCCGAACAGTGCCCTGAAGAACGCACCCGCATCGGCTTCGACCCTTAATTCGGAGCCACCTGCGCCGATCGAGGATGGGTGGTTGGACGCCGCCTCAGGGGCTGCGAGCCCAACGGCGATCGAGCCGAACACCAGCCCCACACTCTGCGAGACTCGTGACTCCAAGGAGCCGGACTCCTCTCCGGACTCCGAACCCTCTGCGCCCCTGCCAATCGAATCTGATTGGGCGCCGATTATGGAGTTTACTGCCACGGACATCTTTTAGCACTCGCCTTTCGGCGATATTCTGAAGACACTGAAATCTCTCTCTTTATCAGGAGAGCCCTGGCCGGACTACGGTCAGCAAGGTTGGGATTCGGGCGATGAAGAAATTCAAAGCCCACCCACCACCCACTTTGTAGCCACTGTCGACGATTTAACCGACATGCTCGACTTCGACTCCGAAGACATTGACGGTATGGACACCGATGAAGGAGACGATGAAGAACCAGCGCCTATTGGGCCTTGGAACGCCACCTCGTCATATGACGTATACATGGTGGACGCACCAAAAGATGACGACGAGGAGCGGAAGGACGCACCGAAGGCGTGTTCCCTCGAAAAGCAGTCAAAGCGGCGACGCAAGCGGCGCCCCAAATCCCGCCTCGACAGAAATAGCGATCACACAGACCCAGCGCTGGAGCAGGGCGAACCGCTGCCGGACAACGACAATCCGGATAATCAAACCGAACAAACAAATCCTATCAAGGATAATGGTCCGGACGACATAACGCCGGACAGACACCCGGAGCAGCAGACTGCCCATAAAAGGCTTGTTGCCACCGCGAGGAGTCTAAAAAAGCAGAAGCAAAGGCTCAAGGCCGCGCAAGACACACTCCAAATCAGATGGAGTAAAATACTCAACACTGCAGCAAGGTACGGCGACAATCGCCCCTCCGAGAGCTACCCAAAGCAGAAGCTGCTACCCAAATTCGATGAGGAGGCCTCAGAACCCCCACAACCAAATATCAAAGCAGCCACCTAGCTGGATAGACGACCCCTCTACCAACACAGAGTGGCATACAACGCCGCTCACAGTACAATACGCGACCCATGCGAGGGCTCGCACCCAAAGGACGGCGCAACAAGATCCATCTATGGACCACGCAAGCGCGCCCCAGCATACAATGCAACACAACAAACATCCGAACAACACGGTACACCCAGCTACAGGGGTGTCGCACACCCCCTATGTTTCACCGATGAGGTGCTGGACCATGAATTTCCAGAGGGATTCAAGCCCGTAAACATAGAGGCATACGATGGAACAACAGACCCTGGGGTCTGGATTGAGGACTACATCCTTCACATCCATATGGCTCGAGGAGATGATCTCCACGCCATCAAGTACTTGCCCCTCAAGCTCAAAGGGCCAGCTCGTCACTGGCTCAAAGGCCTCCCCGAAAGCTCCATTGAAAGTTGGGAAGAGCTCGAAGACGCCTTTCGGGCAAATTTTCAAGGGACTTATGTCCGACCTCCGGATGCGGACGATTTGAGTCATATAACTCAACAGCCCGGAGAGTCAGCCCAAAAGCTTTGGAACAGGTTTCTTACTAAAAAGAACCAGATTGTCGACTGTCCGGACGCCGAAGCCTTGGCAGCTTTCAAGCATAGCGTCCGTGACGAATGGCTCGCCAGACACCTCGGCCAAAATAAGCCGAGAACGATGGTCACATTAACAAACCTCATGACCCGCTTTTGCGTGGGTGAGGACAGCTGGCTAGCCAGATGCAGCACCAGCGACCCCAGTACATCCGAAGTTAGAGATGGAAACGGGAAATCATGGTGCAATAGCAATAACAAACGCCGGAATCAAGAAGACAGCAAGAAGGGCACGGCAGTAAATGCCGGATTCAAAAGCTCTCGGCCAGGTCAAAAGCCGCCCCCTAAAAGCACCAGGGATGAACTGTCCAGCCTCAACAAAATTCTGGACCAAGTATGTCAGATCCATAGTACCCCTGGTAAACCTGCTAATCATACCCATAGAGAATGTTGGGTCTTCAAGCAGTCCGTCAAGCTCAACGCCGTACACAAGGGGGAGGATACACCAAGTGAAGACGAGGACGAGCCCCCCAAGCAAGACACGGGGGAACAAAAGAAATTTCCACCAGAAGTCAAAACAGTAAACGTGTTACACGTGATCAAGGGAAAAAACAGCGCGGCGCCCCCAGGAAAATATACCCAAGTCCCTGTCACCGTGAAATCCTGCCACTGGTCGTCTCAACCGATCACTTTCGACCATCGCGATTACTCAGCAAGTATCCAACACGCAGGATGGGCTGCCCTGGTATTAGACCCAGTAATTGGCGGATATCACTTCACACGAGTCTTGATGGACGACGGCAGCAGCCTAAACCTAATATATCAGGATACAATCCACGGGATGGGGTTAGACCCAACACAAATTCGCCATAGCAATACTATCTTTAAAGGAGTAACGCCAGGCCCAGGGGCTCGTTGTACGGGCTCCCTCCTACTACAAGTTATATTCGGCTCCCCCGGTAACTTCCGTCGTGAGCATTTAACTTTCCACATCGCTCCGTTTCAAAGTGGCTATCAAGCACTGCTCGGACGCGAAGCTTTCGCTCGCTTTAATGCAATACCACACTACGCCTCCCTCACACTCAAGATGCCCGGTCCACGCGGCATCATTACAGTGCACAGAAATATCAAGCGATCTCTGCGCGCCGAAGAGAGTGAGGCTGCCTTGGCCGCCGCACACTAAAGGCGCCCGGACAAGCGAAAGCATCCAATAGGTCGTCAAGACCTCAGATACAACTAAACAAGTCCGGCGCCGCTATTTATACGGAATAAGTGGTCACACCCCTATTTGTCAATACAAGGGGCTCAACGCGCGTAGACAAGTGGCAATTTCTTATCATCTTGAATTATACATGGTTTCTTTAAAAAACTATCTTTTTGCACGACAACTTTTTCACTTAACTTCCTCTCTTTTACAGACGATCATCGTGCTACACCCGTCCAGGATACGGCACAACGGAGACACAGGCGTGGACGTGCAGCAGGGACCCACTCCAAGGATTCTTTTTAGATTAAGACCCTGCGTAAACCTTTTTTACTGTCTCTTGTTGATACATATCCACCGTTGAGAAGGATGCTGACGTCTTGGCATGTGGCCACGCCAGAACAATGCACGTACCTGGACACAAGGGGCTTCTTACAAAGGCCACTATTTAGGCCCGGTTTATACCACAAAGACCGAATACCTTAGGGAGTGTTCGGCGTTGCGAGTTTGGCCCTATATGCATCAGCTCCGAATCATTGTCTTTGGTCAAATGTTGGGTTTTCCCGGCTCCTGTGTTTTGGTGCCTTACGTCCCGCCTTGCCGGCTAAGGTAGCACCAGGAGAACTACTGCGATTGTGCCCTGGTTCATCCGGACGAGCACCTCGGTAGAGAAAGCCGAAAACTGACTGTCATGATATAGCGTGAGACTGGTCAACCACTCGATGACCTGTGGGAATGTTAGAATTCCTCCGCCTTAACGAAGGGCCGTTTTCCGGACAGGCATGTACGCACCCCGGAATCGGGAGAGTGCGGAGCCACCAGGGGCTATCTAGTAGCCCCACTGTCAAACTCCTATGGCCAAGTGAAAGTGCTAAAGCATTATAGTCCGGTTGCCTCGCTCGCTCCGCTATCACCTCCTTAATAGGACCGAGATGTTGGGTTAAGTGTGAACGTGTGTTTTTGTGAGCACCTCCGCATTATATGCGTGGGGGTTGAAGCCGACGACTGCAATCTTTCAGGTTATACACATGTATACGTAAACGGCCGCCCAGGAGGCATCATATTACTTTCAGGCAAAAGTATAAAAATAGCCTTATAAAAATTTATAAAAGCATTTTGCTTACAATGATATTACATATCACTCAAACATAATATTTTTTGAGCACTGGGTCTCTATCAAACGGGCACCCTCAAGAACTTCTTCTAAGTAGTGCTCGGCAGCCTTTCGACCTATAGCCGAATCCCGCGCTGCAACATTGGTAGCATCCATCTCCGCCCAGTATGCCTTAACACGGGCAAAGGCCATCCGTGTGCCCTCTATGCACGCCGACCTCCTCATCGCATTAATGCATGGCACCACGTCAAGGACCTGCTGCACCAAGCTGAAATAGCTGTTCGGTTTTGACCTTTCCGGCCATAGCTGATCCACAACAGACCTCATGGAGAGTCCGGACAACCTATTTAGTTCGGCCCATTCGGCCAATTGGTCAGTCAATGAAAGTGGACGCTCGGGAGAATGGAATTATCTCCAAAATAGCTGGTCTACTTCACGGTTCGTCTGACCCTGGAAGTACTTGGCCGCATCGGCAGCGCTCGCTGCCAAATCCATATACACATCCTCCGAACTCCACAGCCGATCCAGAGGGGCATACCGTGGATCTCTGAATTTCCTTCGCAACATAAAGGATTTCCCAGCTACAATATCCCCGGCTTTCCGCAGCTCCTCCTTCTTTGCCCTCATAGCAGAGCGGAGATCCTTTTTCGTCGCAGTAGCCTTCTCAAGGTCCGATGCCTTCGCTTGGTTTTCCTTTTCAAGAATCCGACAACGGTCGGCGGTGGCTTTTAATTCTATAGCCATCTTGGCCATCTTGTCTTGGGTCTCGCCATGCGCGGCCTTCTCGGCTTGCAACTCTTCGGCCGCCTTCACAGCAGCCGCATTACCCAACCTCGCTTGTTCCTTGGCTCGAGCAAGTTCTGCCCGCAAGGCTTCAACAGTGGCAGCTCCATCTGTAGTCACAACATATTAAAGATACTGGCATCATGCTGCTCTTCCTATGTGGCGTTTACCAGATAATGACACTTACCCTGTGCCTCGTCAAGCCTTTTGTTAACAAGCTCGATGTCGGCGTCTGCCACATCCAACTGCCGTTCTAAATGGGCAAACTCGCTAGTCCGGCTAGCCACCGGAGCTTCCATCACCTGCACATAGAGGCGGTATGGTTATTTCCTGGGAATATGATCCTTTGTTCGTCGTCGGAAACAACCAGAGTCTCAGGGGCTACTATCTACACAGGGCACACCTAGCATGTGCAGGATTATCATACATTCTTTTACGTACCTCAAAGCCTATCAGTAGACTCATAAAAAGCTTCATGCAATCCGCTTTCGGTGGACGATATTCTCTCCATCAGCGTATTCATCAGCACACGGTGTTCATCTGAGATGGCCGCGCGCCCCACCAACTCCCTCAGAACATCCGATCGCACACTAGACGGTGCCGAACTCTTTTGTCTGCTCTCTTCGGGAGCCGGACACTGGGAGCTTCGGGGGTCAATGGGATTATCTCCTGGCCTCACCGGACTCGGAGAGGCCCTCCGCGACGACACTTCAGGGTCGCCTGCTTCTAGAGCGGAGGAGTCCGGAGAAGGCATTTCGCTCTCCATCATCTCTGGAAGAAGATCCCTCGAAGATGAGCTCATTTGAGAGGGGCTAAGGCCCGAACTGCAAAAATATATGCGATGGTTATTTTCTCAGAAGAAAAAGATGGCATATATGTACTATTAAAAGTATTTCGGGTCACTTACGACTCATGGGAGAATTGATCCCCCCGCGGACTTTGTGCGGCAACAGCGCCCCCCAAGGTAGGACCCTCTGTGGGAGACTTCTTCTCCCGTTTGGAAGCTTCGGCTTCCGAATCCCCGGGCGCAGTCCTTTTCCTCTTCTGGTCGTCTTCCTCTATGGAGACGCTCGCTCCCTCAGCTAGAATGGGCAGCGTTGGGGGCCCGTGTCCGCCCGCATTATCCTCCACAGTATCTTCCTTCAAGGGCTCCGGGCAAGGTGCGGTCTGGAGCATCTTTTCCAATACCGGATTTTCCAAACCCTCAGGGAGGGGGGCCAAACACCGAATCAACTTCGCCTTTGTTAGCCAGTCCTGGTCAAAAAGCGAACTTTCAGAAATAACTTCGTAACAAAAGGAGAGGTAGTATGTTCGGCCGGAAGATGCCTTACCTGTTCGGCGGCGCGGTTACTACTCAGGCCCACGTCCTCGGTGGTTTCCGGACACTCCACCTGAGGTCCGAAGAATGACTTGTACATCTCCTCGTGCGTCAGGCCGGGAAAATTTTGAATGGCACGCGGTCCCTCGGGATTGAACTCCCACAGGCGAAGAGGCCGGCGTTTGCAGGGCTGGACTTGACGAACCAGCATAACCTGTATTACCGCAACCAAACTGAAATCTCCACTGAAGAGATCTCGAATGCGGCTTTGAAGTATAGGCACGTCCTTGGCTGGACCCCAGCTCAGACTTCTGCTGGTCCATAACATCAGCTGTGGTGGAGGGCCCGAGCGGAAAACAGGGGGGCCGCCCACTTGGCACTTCTAGGAGCCGTGATGTAGAACCACTCCTGTTGCCACAATTCAGACACCTATGGGATGGAACCTTTGGGCCACAGAGCTCCCGTCATCTTGCATATTAAGGCACCTCCACACGCTGCATGTTGACCCTCGACCATCTTCGGCTTCACTTCAAAGGTCTTGAGCCATAGGCCAAAGTGAGGGGTAACCCAGAGGAAGGCCTCGCATACGACAATAAATGTCGTGATATGAAGAAAGGAGTCCGGAGCTAGATCATGAAAGTCTAGCCCATAGTAAAACATCAAACCCCTGACGAAAGGATCCAGAGCAAGGCCTAGACCTCGGAGGAAGTGGGAGACGAACACGACGTTCTCGTTGGGTTCGGGGGTGGGGACGGCCTGCCCTTGGGGAGGCAGCCGATGCAAAATCTCGGCGGTCAGATATCTGGCCTCCCTCAACTTCTTGATGTCTTCTTCCATGACGGAGGAAGGCACCCATCGGCCTTGAAGGCTAGATCCGGACATGACTGAAGGTTCGGAGCACCTGACCTGAACTTCGGGCGTTTGAGCTTGAGGTGGGGGAAGGATTCGATTGAGCACGGGAGGGAAAAATAAAAGCCTTGTCCCCTTTATAAAGAGGGTGAATATCAAGCGTCCTCTCCGTGTCCGTTTGGACTTGCCTATAATCTAGGAGTCCTAGAAGCGGTTGGGTTACCCACGCCCGTATTGATGATAATCCCGGAATAAGGGGACACGATCTCTGCTTTAACAAGACGTGCCAAGGAAACCGCCTCGCATGACGCGCTGAGGTGGGATAATGAAACGACTCGGATAAAGGCTTGGCCGTGGTGTGTCACACTACGGAATATGTCAGTAGATTAGATTTGTGTAAATATTATTCTCTCTATGGCAATATGTGGAAACTTATTTTGCAGAGCCGGACACTATCTTTGTGTTCAAAATCTTCTATGAAGTACTTGGAGGAGGAACCCGCCTTGCAATGCCGAAGACAATCTGTGCGCCGGACTCGTCGTCATTGAAGCCTAGTTCAGGGGCTACTGAGGGAGTCCTGGATTAGGGGGTGTCCGGATGGCCAGACTATACCTTCAGCCGGACTCCTGGACTATGAAGATACAAGATTGAAGACTTCGTCCCGTGTCCGGAAGGGACTTTCCTTGGTGTGGAAGGCAAGCTTGGCGATACGGATATGCAGATCTCCTACCATTGTAACCGACTTTGTGTAACCCTAACCCTCTCCGGTGTCTATATAAACCGGAGGGTTTTAGTCCGTAGGACAACATACACAACAACAATCATACCATAGGCTAGCTTCTAGGGTTTAGCCTCTTCGATCTCGTGGTAGATCTACTCTTGTACTACCCACATCATCAATATTAATCAAGCAGGACGTAGGGTTTTACCTCCATCGAGAGGGCCCGAACCTGGGTAAAACTTTGTGTCCCTTGCCTCCTGTTACCATCCGGCCTAGACGCACAGTTCGGGACCCCCTACCCGAGATCCGCCGGTTTTGACACCGACACTTGGCTAGTCGAATCCTTGGGTACCCTCCGCACCAACAACTTTTGCAGGGAGTTTGTTTCATTAGTTTTCGTTTTGAACATGGGACTGGGCATCCCGAATACCAACCCCTCTCATGAAAGGACAAGTGAATGAACACTTATCATAAGAATAAACTGCTTAGCATGGAAGATACTGACCGCCCGTTGTTGCTCCATGAGCGGTACGGGCACAAAAAATGCTTATTTGAATGATTAGAGGTGGCACATGCAAATTTACTTGGAACGGCAGAGTCATACCGCATATAGGTAGTTAAAGTGCAACTAATCCCCGGGTGGTTTGGTAATTAATAACAACATATGCATCATTGAACTAATGTCCATTCAAAGATAATTTCAGGAAAGTTTGATGTAGGCATGGCAAGGACATGTGATTGTGGACCCCTGATACGTCTCCAACATATCTATAATTTTTGATTGTTCCATGCTATTATAGTATCAATCTTGGATGTTTATTATGCAATTATATATCATTTTGGGACTAACCTATTAACCTATTGCTCAGTGCCAATTGTTATTTTTGGCTTTTCAGAAAATCAGTACCAAACAGTGACCAAACACTACAAACTTTTTTGATGGTTTTTTTTGGACCAGAAGGGACCCTAGAAGCTTCAGGAGAAGACCTGAAGAGTCATGAGGGAGCGACAAGCCTGCCAGGTGCGCCCCCAGGCTTGTGGGCCCCTAGTGGCACCTCTTGACCTAATTCCACTTCTATAAACTCCCAAATATTCCCAATACATCAGAGAGCCACCCAAAAAACTTTTTCCGCCACCGCAAGTTTCTATTCTTCGGAGATCCCATCTGGAGACCTTTTCTGGTACTCTGCCAGAGGGTGAATCAATCATGGAGGGCCTCTACGTCAACCTTACTACCCTTCCGATGATGTGTGAGTAGTTTACCATAGACCTACGGGTCCATAGCTAGTAGCTAGATGGCTTCTTATCTCTCTTTAATCTTTAATGCAATTTCTCCTCAATGTTCTTGGAGATCTATTTGATGTAATCCTTTCTTGCAGTGTGTTTCTTGGGATCTGATAAATTGTGGGTTTATGACCAGATTATTCTTGAATATTATTTGGGTCTTCTCTGAACTCTTTTATGCATGATTGTTATAGCTTTGTATTTCTCTTCGATCTGTCTGTTTGGTTTGGCCAACTAGATTGATTTATCTTGCAATGGGAGAGGTGCTTTGTGATGGGTTCGATCTTGTGTTTCTCAATCCTAGTGACAGAAAGGGACATGACACATACTTGTATCGTTGCCATTAAGGATAAAAAGATGGGGTTTATTCATATTAATTGGGTTTACTTTGTCTACATCATGTCATCTTGCTTAAGGTGTTATTCCGTTCTTTATGAACTTAATACTCTAGATGTATGTTGGATAGCGATCGATGTGTGGAGTAATAGTAGTAGATGCAGGCAGGAGTCGGTCTACTTGTCTCAGACGTGATGCCTATATACATGATCATTGCCTTGAATATCGTAATAACAATGTGCTTTTCTATCAATTGCTCAACAATAATTTGTTTACCCGCCGTATGCTATGTTCAAGAGAGAAGCCTTTAGTGAAAACCATGGCCGTCGGGTATATCTTATCATATATTAGAATCCAAAAATACCTTGCTGCAATTTATTACTTTCATTTTATTTTGTGTTTTTGTTTATCTATCTATCACTACGAGATTTAATCCTTGCAATTAACCGCCAAGGGATTGAGAACCCCTTGTTTGCGTTGGGTGCAAGTATTTCTTATTTTGTGTGTAGGTGTTGTTCACGAGGTCTTGTGTGGTTCTCCTACTGGATTGATAACCTTGATTCTTAACTAAGGGAAATACTTATCTCTATTGTACTACAACATCCTCTCCTCTTCAGGGAAATCCCAACGCAACTCACAAGTAGCAACCCCTCAAAATGCTAAGGAAATATATTAGCAAAAGCTTCAAGACTCTAATTTTTGGTTAAGTGATCAAAGATCACATTGAGTCCATATGAAAGCCAATAATATTAAAAGTAGACAAGGTTTTGATCATGAGTCATTTGCTCAAGTGCTTGAAGATATTGCTCCAAAACTCTCAACCACTTTCCCACATTCCAAATTGTCCAAAACCCCAAGTCTATTCTCAGTCCCACCAAAATGCTCCCATCTGGACCCATTGAGATACTCAAGACAGTACCATAAGCCAAACCCTAGAAACTTGGTACAACCGAGATGACATTTTGTCCCACTGAAGTGCATGTGCCAAGTTCCTGTAAACAATTGATTTCACTTCAGAATCACCGAGTGAAACCAATCGTAATTACCGAGATGAGGTACTACTTAGGTCATCGCTAATCGGTCTCACCAAGTGGATCCATCCATCTCACCGAAATGTCTAACATTTGAATCTTTTGCCCAGGTCGGTCTCACCGAGATTTCGTTCGGTGTCACCGAGTTATGCATAAAGTGTGTAATGGCTAGATCTTTGGTGATGGCTATATATACCCCACCCACACCACCTACTCTCAGTGAGAGCAACCAAGACGAAACTACACTTCACATATCCATTTTCTGCGAGAGAACCACCTACAGTTGTGTTGAGATCAAGGCATTCCACTCCAACCATTTGATCCTTGATTTCTAGCCCCCTCAAGTTGCTCTCCACTCCAATCATTCTCCCACCACCATGCAAAATATGTGAGAGAGTGATTGAGTGTTGAGGAGACTATCTCTTGAAGAACAAGAGCAAGGAGTTCATCATCAACAACATCTATTACCTTTTCGAGAGTGGTGTCTCCTAGATTAGTTAGGTGTCACTTTGGAGCCTCCAAGTTTGGAGTTGAACCAAGGAGTTTGTAAGGGCAAGGAGATCGCCTACTTCGTGAAGATCTACCCTGAGTGAGACTAGTCCTTCATGGGCGTAAGCCATGATGGAATAGACAAGGTTGCTTCTTCGTGGACCCTTCGTGGGTGGAGCCCTCTGTACAATAACACCACCTATCGGAACCACGCCAAAAATCATTGTGTCTTCATTGCGTTTGATATCTCCGATCCACACCTTTAAGTTCATATGCAAAGCCTTACTTTTCGCTGCCCACTACTCTAGACTTGCATGTTCAGATTGCTGCTTGACTTGGGTTTGTTGCTAAAACTTGTCTGCAACTAAAATTGGGAAAATGCTAGGTTTTTATTTGTCAAGTAGTCTAATCACCCCCCTCTAGACCTACTTCGATCCTACACATAGGTCGGTTATATCTAAGGGTAAACGTGCCAAAGATCGCCTCTAAGTCTTGGAGTGTGCACCACATCTTCGGTAGATTCCTTCTTGATGCTCGTGGGCCTGGCAAACGTGGTACACTGGTTGATAGTCCCATATGACCCATAATAATGGGAGCCGACATGGCTAGTACCACTAATCCAGGACACCATCATCATCTCAGGAAAAACGCCTAATTAGTATGCATGATACTACCTATGATACTCACATTATGACCAACCTAATGTGTTACCGTCACATAGCGCTTCCCAATTAAAAATGACTCTACAAAGTAATAAATGAAGGTCTCACTATTGTCACACATATAGCACTACTCATTTATGGAATTAGTAGCATAGACTAATAACTTACTACTTCCTCCATCCGGGTGCATAGCCGGTACGCGTAGTTCTAAGTCATTGATTTGACTAATTAAATATTACTCCCTTTGTCCCATAATGTAAGACTAGTGTCAAAAAACGTCTTACATTATGAGACGGAGGGAATATTAAAGGAACGAGTAGCTAATGTTTGGTTCATAGGATAGGAATATTGTAGGAATAGGAACTTCATAGGAAGTGAGATGATATGCATCTCAATTCCTATAAAGAAAGAGATGTCATTTGATGCATAGGATAGGAATTTTTCTATTGAGTCTTAGGCCTCCTTTGGTTTGGAGGAATTTTGTAGGATTTTCATAGGATAGGATTTCTATAGGAAAAATTCCTTCAGAGCTCTTTGGTTTGTAGGAATGAAATCCTATTCCT
Organism: Triticum urartu; assembly: GCF_003073215.2. Classification (NCBI taxonomy): domain Eukaryota; kingdom Viridiplantae; phylum Streptophyta; class Magnoliopsida; order Poales; family Poaceae; genus Triticum; species Triticum urartu. Next base: position 184,826,817 of record NC_053024.1, on the reverse strand, counting down.
ATGGAGGAATTCTTCCTATCCTCCACATTTCATAGGAAAATAAACATTAGCCTAGACTCAATGGAAAAAATCCTACGGTGTGAATCAAAGGGCATCTCCTTTTCTATTCCTATGCATAGGATTTGAGATGCATGTCATCTCATTTCCTACGACTTTCCTATTCCTATGATTTTTCAATCCTATGAACCAAAGGAGGCCTTAGCTAATGTTTTTTCCTCCAAAATATGAAGGATTTATTCCTATCCTACATAGGAATAGGAATCCATTCCTACAAACCAAAGGGTTTCAAAGGAAATTTTCCTTTGCAAATCCTATTCTATAGAAATCCTATGAAATTCCTACAAACCAAAGGAGGCCTAAAGGGGAAGTTTCCTCCCTTAACTTTCATTGTTAGGTAGGCGAGGAGATTCGAACCTAGGTGGCTTGAGTGAAAACAGAACCTATGTGTCACCAAAAGCATATCATTAGTGTCATATAGGGATGTAGTTTCTAAACATATATTTTTTTATTACATATTCCCATCGTTCGGAAATACTTGTTGTAGAAATGGATGTATCTAGTCGTATTTTAGTTGTAGATATATCCATTTTTGCGACAAATAATTTCAAGGTATATGGGAAGTTTTTGCAAGGTACAATTTTTTTCATATAGTGTCAAAAAACATGGAGACGGAGTGGATCTCGGCCCTTGCCGATGGGAGGGCTCTGTTTTTAGATTTTTTTTTTGAGCTTTGTTAGGGTTTGTGTCCTGCTCAGGAAGGCGAGACGGCGACAGCTCCTTGAAGATGAAATACAGGGCCCCCCTCCTAGCCCCTGTTCCGGTGATGCGTCTAGCATCATCGGTGGGCGCGTGGAGGTGTGTCTCCGGCGGATCTGTCTTTGATGGATTTGTTCGGATTTGTTCGTCGTCCGTCTTTGTTCATGTGTTTTCAGGTTGGACCCTTCTGATCTACACTCTTCATCCACGGCTGTTGTTGTTCTGGTGCGTTGGTTCTATGGGGCCTTAACACGACGATTTCCTGATTGTTTACTACAACAACGTTTGCCCGGGTCCGGCGAGGGAGGGACAATAACAGCGGCGCGCCTTTCGGCTCACTTCAGTGCTTGTAGTCGTCGCTAGGTGGTCTATAGATCTGGACGTAATTATTGACCTAAAACTATGAGCATGCATTATACTCCGTACATCCGGACGAATGTACTACTAGTAGTCTAAAGCTACTCACCACCGTGACCAGTCGTTTTGGACGGATTGAGGCGGCAGAGTCCGGCTTCTGAGCTGTGACACTCGGTATGCGTATGCCAAGGCTTCAAACGAGTGAGCGTAGCCAGTAGCAGCACGCCACTCCGAAAGCCACGATAGCTAGACTTGGGCGACACGATAGGAGGACCAACGTGGCTGACGGGCCCACCGCCACCGCACCGGCGCCCCGAGGGAACGAATCAGCGGATCCGACGGCTTGACCGGGAGGGAGGACGCCCGCGTTAAGGAAGCGAAATTATTGGTTTAAAACCGCGTCCGCACAGAGTGGGCGCACGCCACAGGCCCGCTTCTTCTTGGCAGCTTCCTCGTGCAGTCCCTCCCTCCCTCCTCATCCTCTCACCCCACGTCTCACCTCACGCGCCTCGCATCCCATTCCCTTTTCCAGCCCCCCTCGCTTCGTCTGCGTCTGCGTCTGCGTCTGCTGGCAAGAGACACAGCACCACGCCGCGGCCGCCCCACCCACCCGCCAGCCAGCCAGCCCTCACAAAGACTTGACCGGTTCCTGCGACCGCCTCGGCCTCTTCGCCTCCACCGCCTCTTCCGCGATCCCCTTCCGCCCGCCGTCTTCCGTCCGCAGCCCCAGCTCCGGCTTCCCCCTGCTGGTTACCGCTCTCCCCTCCGATCGATCGGTCGGGGCTACGTCCCGGCGCCGGCGCGGCTCTGCTCTCCGCACCACAGGTGAGGGAACTCCTTCCTCGGCGACCACTTCCCGATCCATTCCGTTTCGCGTGAGAAGAGGCGCCTTCCTCGGTGCCGGCGCTTTTGCCGCGGTTGCCGGCAGAGCTCTCGTTGGTTTAGGGCTCGAGGTTCTGGTGCTCCTGGATTTAGGCCTTTGGGGACAGGGAGGAGAGATTTTTTTTTTTTTGGCCGGGGCTCCCCTCCTCGAGTCCCGATTTTGGCGCATGCGGAGCGCGATTCGGGGCCCCTTCCGCCGAAACCTCGGCCCCTTGGCACGATCGACGACATAGCGGGGATTCGAGTTGCACCATAGTGCGTGGGGAACTGGGGCTCATTGCCGTCTCGTTGCAGTACTAATGGCCCCCCTTTTGGTCGTGTGGAGTAAGGGGAGAGAGGGGGTGCTGTAAGATTACTTGAAGTGATTCTAATTACTCTCTATAGTTTCAGAATCAGAGTACTAATCGTATTTGTGTTTTGTTATTCTTGCCCAGATCATATACAATGGAAACTCTACGTGACATGGCTCTGCCACCAGGATTTGGATTCCATCCCAAGGACACTGAACTCGTTGCTCACTATCTGAAAAAGAAAATACTCGGTCAGAAAATCGAATATGACATTATACCAGAGGTGGATATATACAAGCATGAACCATGGGATTTACCTGGTAAGTTGAAGATGCTTGTATATGGTTGCCTGTGATTATTCTGGTTCATAGTAAAATGCAGTATGGAGGAGAAAAATGTTTATTTTCTGCTCCTATATTTGTACTTTGTTCTTTTCCACAAATTGAGCCTTCTCGTGTCACATAATGTAATTATTGGTAATGATATCATAACTAGACATTTGGTAGGAGTGACTAAAGAACGTGGCATATACCCTTGTTTAACCAGTGATGATAGGGCATGTACAATGGTGCTATCTTAGCAGTGCCACTTAGTATAAATGCTGAGGCGGAGGAGAGAGAAATCATAAGAAAAGGCTTGTCTTCTCTTATTTAAGAAATTATCTCTTAGAACATGTCTCACTACGTTCTTAGGAATAACTAGTTATTGAAGATAAGGCTAAGAGATGACCCATTGTAGACATGCTTTTATTGTCATTTCTAAATTACATACAGGACTTAAGATAAGACTGTCTTATCAACCACTGTGCATGCCCTTAGTAGTTAATCTTAATAAGCTTTATAATTTTAACAGTTGATCGCTAATGGTGTATTTTCTTTGTCAGTACTCATCCTTTGGCATTATAGAGGATTTACTTTCTGTTTTTAGTATCCGATGCATTCTAGATTTTATCTGCCGTGTTCTTCAAATCCTCATCGTACCTAATCCTCTGATGATACTTCATGTTACAGCAAAGTGCAATGTTCCAACCCAGGATAACAAGTGGCATTTCTTTGCTGCTCGAGACAGAAAGTATCCTAATGGTGCTCGGTCAAATAGGGCAACGGTTGCTGGGTATTGGAAGTCTACTGGAAAAGACCGGGCCATTAAGGTGGATAAGCGGACCATAGGAACAAAGAAAACTTTAGTTTTTCATGAAGGTCGGCCTCCCACTGGAAAACGTACTGAGTGGATTATGCATGAATACTACATAGATGAGAATGAATGTCAAGCCTGCCCTGATATGAAGGTATTGTACCAACAATTGAGGTTTCAAAACATTAGTATATTAAGAAACAGCATGAGAGAGCTAGATGCATTTCGTTGCATCTTTTACATGTTATGTTACATTACTTGATGTGCATTTCACATGTTAGATGCCTTAAAAAAGGCACAAACTTGAAATCTAGTGTGCTAATGTTATTTCTTTCTTCTTCAGGATGCCTTTGTTCTATGTAAAGTTACTAAAAGAATTGACTGGACATCAGAGAATGGTAACGAGGTGGGCAATAATAACCCTCAGCCACAACAAGCAAATGTTGCTGCTATTTTAGCTGTCAGTGTTGAACAACCAGATACTGCTGCATCATCAATTATTGGTGATGAACTTCCAAGTGATGCTGCTACGGTAGCTATCCCTGCTCACACAACTCCAGATGGGAATGATGACCTTAAAGAATGGCTGGAAGAACTGCTTGATACCTCCTTTGATCCTTCTGCTAACACTGCAGTGGATTCTGTTTCTGCTCAACTGTCTCCGGATGAACAAAATGCTGAATCATCGGTATGTTATCGCTCACAGCAGTGCTTAGTATTTAAACAATTCAACCAATAGTTCCCTTGTAAGGAAAAATGCTTATGCATAGGCAAGAAATTATCAGGTAGATTTTGCAAGCCAAGAAGCTTCTTCATAATAATTTTGATCTCATGCATGTGCTAGTTGCTTGGTGGTAGTTGATAGAGCTAACTAGGTATGCATAAATCACTCACGCCAGAAAATACTGTAGAACTTTGCTGATATGTGGATACCATAGACAACAGTGCACTAAAAATGAGTTTATTTATGCACAGAAAAACAAAATCTAAATTGCAGTGCTATTAATTATTTCCAAGAAACTCTGAATTGTCCAATGCAATCTTAAATAAAGTTGAAACTAGCCAGAGTTATTAGTTATTACAACTTGTTCTGGACCTGGTGTTAGTAGCTTGTCAATTCCTTAAACTAGCTTATGTGCTAGTGCTACTCCTTTGTCCTGTCTCTTTGTTGCTGAATTTGTGTGTACCTCAGGATTATGGGCTCATCCTCTTAAAATATTAATTTTTAAGTTATGAGCGTATCATAGTGCAAATTATGAGCAATCTTCTCCTTTCTGCTGGGCATGGTACTATATTTTTTAGTTCCTGCACGCTTACTCATTGCATTTATTTTCCCTGCTGAATTACAGAACATTGGTGCTATGGCTCCGAAGGTGGAACTGGACTATGCCAGTCCTAACCAGACTGTGGTAGACGATACAGACTTCCTGTTGCCAGATGATATTCACTCCATGTTGTATCCTGGTAGTGATGACTTCACTTCATGGCAGCAAACATACTTTACGGCGGCGGATCCCTTCAGTCTGTCAAACAACTTCATGGAGGAATTTCAGATGAAAGAGCTACAGTTACCTCTGGAAAATAATGGGCCTAATCTGTATGAACCTGCTGATACTGGAATTGTAGTGCGAACACGTCATGGGGGAACATCTGCAGCCAGCGCTCCACCATACAAGGCTCGACTTCAGCAAAGTCTTGGCAGGATGGTTACGAGCAGCTCTGAATCCATCAACCAGACTATCAAGTTCGTTGACAACAACGGTCATCTTGATCTCATGACTAATGTGAAACACCAGAAGAAACATGTGCGTGATATTACTTCTGCCAGGCAGTCTGATGCAAAGAAGTGTGGAGGTCACAACAACCAAGGATTTCTCAGGGGCGTCCAAAGGGCATTTAGAGGCTGTTCAGCAACAGGACTGAATATACTCGTTGCTCTTTGCATGGTTGGAGTTGCTGCAGCAATACTGCACCATGGACGTCACCGTGGTGGGATCAGTTTGTAGTAGAGGGGGATCAGAAGCGTGCCTAGTTTTAGCTGTACAAATCTGTAGCATCTACGCACTGTGATCTTGATCTTGACAGTAGGCACTGTGATTGAAGTGGACGAGCGATTGAGCATGTGGCTGGGATCCTTGCCTTCTGGAGGTACTTGGTCGTTAGTCGTTACACGTAATGTGTGCTCTGGTGCAGGACATTGATTCCCTTATATCTGGTTTCTTCATGGTGTTTGTACATATGAAGCTCTTGCTTTTTGATCAGTCTGGCTAGGTACTATGGTGATGGATGAGTGCCAAACAGAAAAGAACAAAAACATAGGGAATAATAGCTGTGATAAGTTCTCTCTTACTGCATGCTAGATTTGTAACTCTGAACCATAGTTAACAGCTTGTAGTAGGGTCATCTTTTTCATTCGAGTTGAACCAAGGGTACTTATGTAAATTAGCGAGTAATAATCATCATCTCACTATGGATTACAGCATTATTGGATTACAGTATTGCTGTCATTTGAAGCGATGACCTGTTTGCTTGAGTACTACTGTCATTTGAAGCGATGACCTGTTTGCTTGCTGACATTCGCCGCCTCGGCAGTCACGCTTTGACGCATGACAGCTAAAACAATGAAAATTCGCAGGGCACGCACCAGCACATCTGTCTATTGATTTGCCCTGTGATTCGGGCACTTGTTTTGACGGAAATTGCTTGAAAAGGAGAAAAAATCTCAACCCTGTCAATGTGGCTACTTGTTTTGACGGAAATTGCTTGAAAAGGAGAAGAATTCTCAACCCTGTCAATATGGCACAATATACGTACATCAACCGTTCTTGTGCATCACTATTCCTGTGTTAGGTTTCATCTTCTCATCTTGTTTAATTCCCTCTTTACTCTTAAACCGGTTCTTTTCAATCCTTCTTTCTTAAACCGATTCTTCTTTTCAATCATGTCTCATCCATTGATATTGTTTACCTTCTTACTCTGTACACCCGTTCCGGTGTCACCTTTCCCTACTCCTTTTCGCGTCATCTGACTTCTTCCTTTCAATCCTTTGATCATGTTGTTTCTCAATTGATTTTATGTCCGTCCAATTTATCTTCCTCTTCCTGATCTTAATTGATCAGTTACTGTGTTGTCCTATCGTAATTTCGTGCCATCCTTCTTTCCATCATAAATTCATGCACTCTTAAACGATGCAACCGCCGCTACACGCCGCCTTGAGTCCTCGAGGTCACCGTAGTTACGAGGAAAAAAACTCAACATTGCACTATCCAGATCTAAACGCCTATCAACAACTCATGATACCAATTGACAAGATCTGAAGAACTAAAGGCTCGGGACCGGTGGTTTACGGCGATTATGGCGTCTAGACTTTTGTGGCAATGATGATGGTGGGAGCGATGTCAGCGACGCGACAGTGGTTGCGGTAGTCGGCTCTTGTCCGACGTCTCCATTCTTCGTTTTGTTTGTGGCTATGGAGTCGACATTGCGGCAGCGGGCCTTGTGGTGTACGACAACTGTCTGTAGGTGGCCCACTGGGCGATCTTCCGTGGCACCAGCTGTGCCTGGTTTTGTCCTTTAGAGTTCTCCGTCAGTGTCAGAGTGTCTGGCCGCCGGTGGCTGGGTTTTGCCGCAGATCTTCATACAGGTCCACGTGTCTGCTACGGTGTGGGTCGAGTCGAAGATCGCCTACGGCAAAGTCGGAGTGGTTTGCTCATAGTTTATGGATGATGATGATTCCTCTAGGGAAGGAGCGATGACGATGATGCATGCGTGTTGTCTCGACAAGGTCCTCTTTGAATTGGTGTGCAAAAAATATAAACATCCACAATATTAAACGAAGAATATATAGAAATTCATTTCATATTATGGATTTTGATATATTTCTCTACAAATTTGGTCAAACTTGATAGGTTTGAGGATTCAAAAAGTAATAAATATTATATTTAGGCGTTGCAAAGCGCGTCCAACCCTTCTAGTAGATATACTATGCTCCCTAATTTTGGAGCTCTCTCCTTTAATTAAAGTTTCAATATCTGGTTTGGTTCATGATTTTGACTTGGTCAATGATTTTATCAATTGAGGTGTTCAATTTGAATCGTGTTCAACGATTTTGATTGAGGTTATTTTGAATTTAATTCATGATTTTCATTCATTTGAGGTGTTTAATTTTGGATGTTTTATAATTTTGACTGGGTCAGCGATTTCAATTGAGGTGTTCAAATTTTGGATCTGTTTCACGATTTTAACTCGGTCAACGATTTCGATTTTGGTTATTTTAAATTTGTTTCTGATTTTCATTGAATTGAGATGTTTAATTTTTTGTTGGGGTGACGATTTCCATTGAGATGTCCAATTTTGAAGTTGAACGGGTCAATGATTTCTCTCAAATCAATCAGAAACAACGAGCATATAAAAAACGTCAACAACCATCCTATTAAAGCACATAGTCATGCACACCCTTCCATCACCTAGCAAAAAGGAATCATCAACATGCAACATTATAGCACAAATATAGCATGCCGTCGTGAGTGCAGGAAACTTTCTCACATACTCCCTCCGTTCCACAATACATGCCTTCCATTTATCGAAATATAGATGTATTTAGACATGTTTTAGTATATCGGTACATTCATTTTTGAACAAATGAAAGTCAAGTATTTTAGGAGTACATGTCAGTTAATTAGCACATAATCACACCTTTTGAAAGGGACTTGGAAAACACCACATTATAAAGAAAAATAGTCCATCATCTTCTCACGTATCAAACCCAATATTTTTTTATGAAAACGGCGCAGCAAGTGCATACAACTCTTCTAGTGGTTATATTATTGTTTTTTGAAAGATCGAGGGATTCCTGGCTTTGCATTGATTTAGCAGAGAGCAATTGAGAAACAAAACATGGGGTGGGTGACCCATAGGTCAAGGATTAAAGAGAAGAGAAAACAGAGAGAAAGGGAAAAAAACAGGAGCTCCAAGTTACATATCTCCCAACGTATCCCCGAACGTGGTCATATTATTGTTGAGGTGAATGGCTTGTTGGAGAATAGGGTATTTGATCCGGTTAAGATATCTCGTAAACAAAATAGGGTAGTGGTCATATTATTGTTGAGGTGAATGACTCGTTGGAGAATAGGGTGTTTGTTTCGGTTAAGATATCTCGTGAACAAAATAAAGCGGCACATTGCTTAGCGAACAATTGTCGGATAGCACTGTGGCTTAACCAATCACCCTTTGTTGCCTACGAAGCACCGATACGGCCAGAACTGGTGTATCGGCGTATTGCACGCCGCCGATACTCCGATACGCAGGATACGGCTTTGATACGCGTATCCCAAGTGTATCCCGGTTTTTTATTTAAAAAGAAAGAAAATAAACCCGATACGCACTGTGGAGACGGCGCGATACGGGCAGGACACGGCAAGGACGTCGCCGGCGCCGAGCTCAATAAGATGCCCACGAGCGGGGGACTGAGGAGCGCGCCGCCGCCGCTGCCTGAAGTGGTTCGCCGCTGGGAATCGCGTTGACTCGCCACGCCGCCGCCTCGACTGACTTGACTGGAGTATTCTCCGCCGCCGTCGCAAGAGCTGCTTACTGTGTGCTTGGCTGACTGCTTTCTGTGTGCTTGGCTGATTCCCCCGAGCCCCGAGTGACGTGTGCTTGGATAAGTTGCATGACAATATCTCTATCGAGAACTCCAATCATTACTGTGCTGCCCGTTTAGAAACAAACCCACTCTCAGGGCATACTTGTAGTATAGAACAACAATGCAACTTTGGATCCCTATGTGTAGGCGTGTAACTAGTGATTTTAGAAATTTAGCCTGAGATGTGTTTTGGTCCTATCTCACACATTCTATTATGTTTGTTTTTATTACATGTCATTTTATTAATTATTTATATATACTCACGGTATCGCCGTATTGATGTTTTCAGAAATTGCCGTATACCATATCGCCGTACCCGTTTCGTCGTATCGGTGCTTCATAGTTTATTGCTGAACTTCTCATGAACGATTGTATCGTCGTATCGGTGCTTAAGAATTTGGTTCCCCTCGCGTCGCTCCCGCGAGCAACCGAGGGGACTCACCCGTCGCCGGCCTCTAGGCCTCCTCCTCCCCCTCCTTCCCCTCGCCGTCGCCGGTCTGCGCCGCCGGGCAAAGCCCGGTAGGTGCTGGCGGCGGCGGGGCCTCGTCTCTCCCTGGCGCGGCAGAGATCGGCGCGGGCCGGCGTCCCTGCATGGAGGCGCGCTGCTGGACCGGGGCGGCGCGACATCTGGGCGGCTCGGGGGCGCCCTGGGCTTCCTTGGCTACGGGGTGGGTTCTGCTCCTGGTGTGGGAGGGCCGGCGGTGTTCTGTGGCGGCGGGGTGTGCTCGGGGTGGTGGTGAGGGGTGGCCAGATCCGATCTGGAATGGCTTCTCCTCCGGCTGCTGTCGCGGGCGGCGCGGGCTGTGGCAGCTCGGGCCGGCCGCCTCCGGTGGCTGCGTGTGCTGGTGGTGGTCCGCTGTGGTGGTTGGGCTGGTTCGGCGGATTCGTCCTGGCCCCCGGCGGGGTCAGCTGGTGGTTGCGGCGGCCAGCCGTGCTGGTGGTTGTGCGTGCCCCCGGCGTCTCTCATGCTCCGAGCTCGCCGGGCGGCGCGGGTTGGGCAGGGGCCTGGCGTGGCTCCTGTCCCGGCCGTGGGTGGCTCCACGGCGGCTTGGCAGGTCAACTGCGGCGGCGGCTGGCATGTTCCGGCGTCGGTTCGTCCGTGGCAGTCTTGTGTCGGCCTTCGCTTCCTCTCTTCATCGTCCGGCCGTTACTTCGTCGAAGGGTTGTCCATCTCCCAGCTGCGGTCCATCGCTCGTCTCACGACCGGTGCGGCAGGACCGACTTCGTCTCGCGCACGGTGTAGCAGGACCGAACTCGTCTCACGCACGGTGCAGCAGGACTGAGCTCGTCTCGCACATGGTGCCGCAAGACAGAGCTCGTCTCGCGCCCGGTGCTGCAGGACGGGTCGATGGAGGCCAGTTTGGCCGGTCTTTTGGGTCTCGGCGCTGGGGGTTGCCCAGGGGTATGAAAGGCGGGTCCTTTCCGCTCGTCTCTTTGGTTGGGGTAGCGGCGGATCCCGGGTGAGGTGGTGTCAAGGTCTTGGATGCCGGGACGGCGGTCCTGGTGGTGGTAGCGCGGTGCTCATGGGCAGAGCCCGTGGCTTGGTGCTGCCCGGTAGCCATGGCCGTGTGGGCGGCGTGGTAGCTGGGGTGTGGCGTTCGGTGGCAGTGAGTGTTGGCCGGGTGAAAATTTGTTCTATCTTCGGACGGACCGGCGACGGCGAAGCTCGTTCCCTTCTTAAAGGCGTCGTCGCGGCTCTCACTGCCCGTCGTGATGCTCCAGGGGAAACTTTGATCCTCGGACCGGGCGGTGGCGGCACTCTTGTGTCGTTTCCTTTCTGAAGGCGCCGCTTTGGAGCCCACGGTTCGTCATATGCGACTTCATTTCTTCGCGGTGGCGTGTTCCCGGTTGAGCCCCCGGTTGCTCTTGTAGTGCTAGGGGTGTGTTGCTGCGATCAACGCATATGTATCCTGCCTTGCATGTGTTGTGGTGTAGCGTGTGTTTGTACTGGGATGTTGTTGATCATTGCTTTATATATAAAGCGGGGCCAAAGCCTTTTTCGGTATCGGTGCTTAATAGTTTGTTGCTGAAGTTTTCATGAACGATTATAACCCTGTGAAGGTGAGATGATTTTCGGTAAACAGTGACACTCGGGCATGGCACGAAGGAGTACGAAGTGATCGGCGGCCAGTATTTTCAAACTAAACGAAGTGGAAGCAGTACGGAGTGATTGGCGTCATTGGATCAATGATCGGCGGCCGGAATTTCATACTCTACTAAAAAGTGGTAAGTAGAGTTAACTGAAATTGGAGGGGTGTTTGATTCTTCAGATTTTTGGTGCCTGACATAACATCCTCTTCCGGTTTCCCAATTCTGCAGGGAAAATGCTTATGTTTGCCCGACTGATTTTGAGAGGAATTAAGCCGCGTCCTGCGCGTGACACGCGTCACAGTGGGGCCGGCCACCGCTTCCCTTTCTTCCTTATTTCCCGGTGAGCGGAAGGGAACCACAGATTTCGTGCGCGTTGACTCTTATCTCTCCTTCTACTCCTGATGAATCTTGCCGGCAATTTCTTCTCTCCTCCAAATTCGGCGAGAGGCCGAGAAGCTGCATCGCAATACAGCATCCATGGCCAAGTTGGTGCTACGGTGCTGCAACGCAGCAGTCCATCCATGGCGCAGCTCGTCGGTGATGATGCTGCAACGCAGCAACCATGGAGCTGCTCGCCGGCAACGGTGCTGCAATGCGGCAATCCATGACGCTACTCGCCAGAGACGGTGCTGCAACGCAGCAACCATGGAGCTGCTCGTCGGCGACAGCGCTACTTGCCGGAGACGGTGCTGCAACGCAGCAACCATGGAGCATTGGAGCTGCTCGCCGGCGACGGCACTGCAATGCAGCAACCATGGAGCTGCTCGCCAGGACGGTGCTGCAACGCAGCAACCCATGGAGCTGCTCGCCAGTGACGGTGCTGCAATGCATCAACCATGGCGCTGCTCGCCGGTGACGGTGCTTCAACGGAGCAACCATGGCGCTCATCGCCAGCGACGGTGCTGCAACGCAGCATCCATGGCGCTGCTCGCCGGACTGTCTTTCAATGGCACATCATGCCTGGTGCTGCTCGCCAGCGACGAACTACCCCACGGATGGAAGCGATGATAGGAATCGAGCGGCTCCAACCCATCCTTGTGGAACAAATCGGACGGCTGGCTAGGCGGCTTAAAATTTGATAAAATCAGCCGCCTGATTTGTAGCAGCGGCCATTCTGCAGCGTCTGCCAATCCGTTGAAGAGAAGAAAAAAGGATACGAAGCTGCTGAAGACGAACAATATAAAAAGAAAAAGGGAGAACACTTCTGTCCTGTTCTGGACGAAGAGAGTCTGCCAATCCGTTGAAGAGAAGAAAAAAGGATACGAAGCTGCTGAAGACGAACAATATAAAAAGAAAAAGGGAGAACACTTCTGTCCTGTTCTGGACGAAGAGAAAGACATCATATTTCTTCTAAACATAATCCCCATAAAACCATCGACGCCTTCGGTGATGCATTTTAATCAAACAAATAGCATCGGCTATGTACGGTAGTTCCCAAATTATGTATCAGATCAAACAAATCGCCGGTGCGCATAACCAATAATACGAATAAGAAAAACTGCAAACATAACAATCTACCATGCTGGACCCTACCTTCAGCCTGAAGGTCATCCCCTTCTCTGTTAGGTTACTTGCTAATAAGCTGCGACGGGGTCTGCAAGAACCCTCAGTTGCATAGTATAGAAACTGTTATTATTCTTCTATCCTGGAAACCGATGACGGCACTCAGAATTCCCAACTCTGAACATGACGAGTGGGAGGAACTTCTAGTACGATGGTTGCCCGACAGCAAATATCTTTCACATCATTGACTACAAAACCCACATGATTTGCTTGGGAGTTCACTTCCTCTTCAAGACCCCTCCTGCAAGCAGAGAAAAAACGGGACCATATAAGTATGTTTTCCATGCTGTATTCACTACAATCGACAACGGTACAAGAAATTTGCCATCACAATACAAGTTAGGGTCTAAATAGCTAGGTTTGTCAAAAAAAATATGGGTTCAAGATTCGGGGAGAATCTGAGGGATGTCCGATTCTCAAGATTCTGGGAGAATCGGCCAAAAGAACTGGGCCATATCCTTGAGAGGCGAAGTAACAGAACTACATAGTTAATTGCCACCAGAACTGAATTACCAGAACACAAGAATGGGAAGCTGCTCACCTGTTTGATGACTGAGTACTATGCTATTCTCTCCAGTGCCTCGCCCAGAAGCCCTTCTTCCTTGTTGACTCGCTCTCTGAAACTAACCGGGGTGACCGGGAGCCAATTGAGAAATGCCTCCTCAAAAATGGCCGACTGAACGAGTCCTTCATGCTAATACTTGTGCCTAATCTGGGAACTCTCTTACTTTTCTTTTGATGCTTAGAGCTCCCATCTAGATCACCGTCGAGTATCACATTTGTAGGCATCTTATTCTTTATCTTTGATTCCAGCTTACCGAATAGCTTCACAGTACATTGTTCACCGTGGGTGCATACGGGACAAGGAGGATCATATTTCTCAGCTTCTGCAGTTAAGCTATCCAGGCAGTCAGCATGGTAAACATGGCCGCACAATAAAACAGCGACAACACCCAGATCCTGGGCATTCCACGCTGACCTTTCCTTTAGTAGCTTTAAACATAGTTTGCACACCTCTTGGTCAGGGGAGACGGTAGTATGATTTGAAGCATTTGATCGAGTCATTTTACTTGAAACGGAACCTAAGAGCTCACTATCAATTGACCATCTCTCTCTTTGGGATGATGCAACCATTTCAGAAAATGTTCGCATTGACCAACCATCAGATGACTCTCCATGTGATCCTGCTACAGATAAATCATTGCTGCAGACTGAGAGCATGGAAGAGGAAGGCCTTCCTTCAGGGGAGTTGCTCTCATTGAGAGACCTGAGAGATGGAATCTTGCTGTCTGAGACCTGTCTATATAGTTGATATCCTGGTGAGCGACGTGCTTTCCTCATTGAGTCTGTATCCATCCCTAGAGAATGCCCCCTAGAGGATGAAGGATCTGCTCTGGATACTACAGGTGGTGTTGAAGGGACAGAGGTTGATGCCTTCGTATCTGAAGCAACACTTACCATGTCCAGTGATTTCCTGCAAAGCTTTGCCTACAAAAGAATAGAGCTGTTAGAAATAAATTGTATCAATCTTACGATTGCATATAACATAAAAGTAGCAGCTACTGTATACCTCGGGGGAGGAGTTACTTGCAGTGGGTCTATCTGCTGAGAAAAGAAAGAGGTCAGCAAAAAATGATCAAGTAAATAAATAGTGAGGCGTGAAAACATAGTGATGTCGAACCATGTCCAGTGAAAAGGAATAATTGGATAAATGCAGTCACAATGCCATATAGTTTGAAGAATGTCACTTTAATTGATCTGCCCACAGCAATGGTTTTATTCTCTAGACTAGAATGCTATACAACTCAATATACACCCAGATAACATGGTTCATGGCTAGCATTTAAAGCCATATTTTTGCACGGATACTTTTGCTCCCTCCTGAGCCAGGCTGAAAGCTGGTTCGACCACCAACTACTGTGGGCATTGCCAATGTTGTAGTCTAATATGCGGGCTGCTCAAACCCTATATGCCGCAAGATGATGTTATGGCTGTGTTGCTGTCAAAACCTTGTGTGTCATCTGGAGGCATTGACTCAGTGTTAGATGGTTTCCCTAAATGATGATGTTGTTTTCCTGCTAGCTGTTGAACAGAACAATGTGTCCGTGAGCGGGTCTTCTAATCCTGGCAGCAGCTATGGCGATGGTGACCTGAGCCCCCTGGTTGAATCCTTGACGCCACACCACAACGTGCCAGCATAGACGATGACCCAATTCACCCTTTTCTATTGGTTTCATGGAGCCAGATCACAGTGATGGTGATTGAGTATATTCACTATATATGGGGGCATTTTTAGTAAACTGTCATCTTAGTGTGGTAGCTTTGCACGGCAAAAGGGATGGTGGTTGCAATGGCATATTTGGACTAGTAGTGACAACAACATTGTCCCAAGTAATTCTTTTTGTACCAAAGAATGACTAGTGTTGTCCTATAAGATAAATCATGTCCATCTGGTTAGACTTATTTGATTACGAAGAACATCACTGTTACATCCCACATCCCAGCATGTCTACAGAATGCACAATAGCATACAAGAATCAAAACATGCCGCATATCATGAACTGAATTATTTACCTCTAGGATCAGATTGTGCAACTTTAGATGTTTCCATCTTCTTTTCTGATTTCTGCCACTTGACCTTGTGGAACAGTTCAGATGGGCTACCTCCATTAGAAAAGCCTTCAATTGGCGCAATGGAACCACTCTTCGTTTCAGGCCTAATGCTTCCACTACTATGGTTGGACAAAAATGTGGGGATTTCCATTATGTCTTCTATATGTGTTCTGTTATCCCATCGGAAGCTCCATGATGGGGAGTGTCTTACATTCCTGTAAGCTGACACTTCAACTGGAATGATACATGGCTGAGGCCTCTGCTTTGCAGCTATACAGCAATTAGCTCCCATGTCGGCCGAGCAAAAGAAATCTATATGATGCTGATTTGATCACCCAAACTCAAAATGCTGAGAACCCATCCATGTGATGCAAATTCATGAGCTTGCTCTACCTAGCTGACATAAAAAGAGTACAACAATAAGGATTGCCTTCAATCAAGACATGAAAAATACATGAGTAAAACTACTATCTAGCTTAGACAGCTAGGGGTACAAATCAAAATAAGAAAGCAAACCCAACAAGGAATCTATGGAGCTTCTACAGCAAGCTATTCTCAAGAAAAAAGTACACTTTGAAAGTACTGAACTTCAATAAATCTAAATTCTTGCATTTCATATGTTAGCGTCGATACCTAACATGGACCTACAAAAGCAGTATAAAAAGGAGGCATGGTCACCTATGTGTGGCAAATGGGAGAAGTGAGGGCATGAAAGTCCAAAGAAGAAACATATTTTAATATGAAGTCCACATACTTGATAGTACGATCAGACAGGGTTCATTGATTCAAATTAGGGTAAAACTTAACCTTACAAAAATTAAAAAGTGAAATTAATCACTTATTTTCTTATTTAATTTTGCATAGTCTAGGCAATGTATAAATCATGGGATTAATTTAAGGTAAGGACAAAGTGAAGATTAGCAGCATGCATTCCACACATAAGTATCCCCTGATGGCATTTCTAACAAATTCTCCAAGAAGCTGAACATCAACATCCATAAAGCAACCACTTAACATACTCAATAAAAAAAAATTAAAGGGGAATACAAAAGGATGCTTGCGTATAATTGAAGGCACAAAGCAGGGAAGCCAGCTAACCGCAGTGGGTGAAAGAAACTATATGTGATAATGTGAAGGGAGAAAGCCGCCGTTAGGTGGACCAGTATCCAAGACATTCCAATACTAAAAGACACTCAAGGGGCACTGATTCCTCTCCCCACACAACACACTAGCTAGGCGTATATCACATTTATTCCCATGTCAATTTCAGACCACAGGGCCGAATGACAAATAAGTAAATAATATCTTAAACACAGAATCGCATGAAAGCAACATAACAAAGAAAAACGGCGTATGATTGTGTGACTCAAGCGCGAGATTATACGAAAGTAGGTTGCTAGGCGCAGTTCATCACATCGAGATGGCTTTGAATCCAGATTTCTTTTCCAGCGGGAAACAGTGCTGTAAAATTTTAACTATCACGACTAGTACATCATGAAGTAAAAGGATAGCCAGTAATCAAACAGTAAATCCAGCAGGCGAAATCGCGAACAGGGGAACATCAGGTCAGGCCTACATCCCACAATCACAATTCATAATATCACTGATAAAATTACCAAAAAGAAAGAACAGACTTTCGGAAAAGAATAAAAACTAGCGGCGGTGGGGACCCGCGCAATTCATCGGAAACTGGCCGCACGACTACCAACACTTCACCAAACCACCGAAATTCTCCGAGTTTACCCCACCTACCGCACCAAGCAGTCCCACAATTCGCGGAAATTACCTCGAATCACGCGAGTAGGTAGCCCCGATCAGGGAGTGGCGGCGTCCAGGCACTTGCCCCACAGCACCACCGTCGCGGGGGATCCCGGCGGTCTAGCACCGGGTCTGGATCTGGCAGGTGAGAAGGACCGACAGCGGCGCAACGGACGCGCGCCGGGCTGGGCTGCGCTCCGCTCCGCTAGGGCTGGGGCTGTCCCCGGGAGAAGCGGCGAGCGGAGGAGAGGGAAGCGAAGGAGAGAGAGAGGGAGAGGTGGGGAGGGGAGTGTGGTGTGGGTATAAAAACTGGTAGGAATGGGTCTCCGCTCCGCGCTGCGGAGTATTGCTCCGGCCACACCGGTGGACACCAGGGCCGCAGTCGTGACGCTTCCGAGTGCGAGTGCCGGACCACGTGGCTCGCCGCGTGTCACAGGATGTGAGGGACCACTTGCATTGACCCTCTTGGCTGTTCGGCTGCAACAGGTGTTGCCCGCGACTTCACTGGCTTGTGGGCCATCTGTAGGGATGCCAAAAGTCAGTGCCGTTTTGTTTTCCTGTGTGCCAAATGAGGTGGTGTTTGGTTCTCTAGTCTTAGGATTTTTTCTAGTCCCAACTAAAAAGTCTCTAGTCTCTGAAAAGTCTCTTCCTGTTTGTTTTCAGAGACTAAAAAGTCTCTAGTCCCTTCCTGGAGGTTATTAAATGACCATGTTGCCCCTAGTATATAGAGAAATAACAATCAAATAACACCATGGGATGACGGGCCAATGGGTGCATGGAAGGGCATTGTTAGAAAAGTCTCAAAAAGACTCCTTAAGAGTCTTCTTCATTTAGTCCCAAATGCCTAGTTTAGTCCCTAAAAAGTTCCTCCCGTTTGGTAAAAAAGTCTCTAAGAGGGACTTTTTCTAGTCTCTACACAAAAAAGTCCCTGGAAACAAACACCCCCTGAGTAAGGCCTCCTTTGGTTTAGAGGAATCTTGTAAGAATTTCATAGAATGAGATTTTTATAGGAAAAATTCCTTTAGAGCCCTTTGGTTTGTAGGAATGGAATCCTATTCCTATGGAGGAATTCTTCCTATCCTTCATATTTCATAGAAAAATATACATTAGCCTAGACTCAATAGAAAAAAATCCTATGATGTGAATCAAAGGGCATCTCTTTTCCTATTCCTACTCATAGGATTTGAGATACATGTCATCTCATTTCCTATGACTTTCCTATTCCTACGATTTTTCTATCCTATGAACCAAAGGAGGCCTAAGTTTTTTAGTCACAGTTATACATGGATACAGGTGATAGAACACACAACACATACTTCACATGTAGGCATGCACACTGAAAAAGCCTAATGCCCATGTTTGATTTTGGTAATTGATAACAATTCCTATGAACTAATGGTTGCCATAAGTTATATTAGAAGGGTTTGTCCATAAGCATTTTTTGAAGACCATTTGTTGGATTTAAGGTTATAAAAAAGATTAGTTGTTGACCAAGGTATTATTCATGGAGTTATCCAAAGATTGGTCATGTGTGTACGGCCCCCGAGGAGACGATGCCAAGCTCGCCTTCCTCGCGGAGCTGCAGCAGCTCCGCACCTCCATCGTCGGGCCCTGGCTTCTCGGTGGCAACTTTCAACATGATAGCTTCGGCTTGCGATAAAAATAATGACCGCCTAAATAGGCGCACGATGAACCGTTTCCAACATTTCTTCTCCGATCATGGCCTCCACGACATCTATCTTCATGGGCGTCGCTACACCTGGTCGAGCAAGATAACCTCACCCTTGTACGCAATGATCGCGAGCTGTGCACCCCTTTCTGGGAGCTGGACCATGCCCACTGCCTCCTCTGTTGCCTCGCCTCCGCGGCGTCGGACCACTCACCCCTCCTCCTAGACTGCGCCAGCAGTTCGGCAGGGGCATGCATTTTCACTTCCAGCGATACTGACCCTCTCTCGAGGGCTTTCACGAGACGGTCCAGAGCGCTTGGCACTCTGTCATTCCGAACCCGGACCCCTTCAGGCGCGTGTTCGCCAGTCTCAGGGTCATGGCGCGCAGCCTCCAGTGGTGGAACTCCCGCTTCGTCTACAACATCACCGCCCGGCTGGGGGTAGCCCGGGAGCTCATTGCTCGGCTTGACGAGGCCCAAGACGCCCAGCGTCTATCCCTGGCAGAAACCTGGCTCCGGCGCCAGCTAAAACGAAAAGACCTTGGGCTGGACTCCCTCGAGCGATCCATTGTGCGCCAGCGTGCCCGGCTACGCTGGCTTTGGGTGGGCGAGGCGGCTGTTCAAAATATGCCCTAGAGGCAATAATAAAGTGGTTATTATTATATTTCCTTGTTCATGATAATTGTTTATTATCCATGTTATAATTGTATTGATTGGAAACTCAAATGCATGTGTGGATACATAGACAACAACATGTCCCTAGTAAGCCTCTATCGGACTAGCTCGTTGATCAAATATGGTTGTGGTTTCCTAGCCATAGACATGAATTGTCATTTTATAACGGGATCACATCATTAGGAGAATGATGTGATGGACAAGACCCAAACTATAAATGTAGCATATGATCGTATCACATTTATTGCTATCGTTTTCTACATGTCAAGTATATGTTCCTATGACCATGAGATCATGCAACTCACTGACACCGGAAGAGTACCTTGTGTGTACCAAACATCGCAATGTAACTGGGTGACTATAAAGGTGCTCTACAGGTATCTCTGAGGGTGTCTGTTGAGTTGGCATGGATCAAGACTGGGATTTGTCACTCCGTATGACGGAGAGGTATCTTAGGGCCCACTCGGTAATAAAGCATCACAATGAGCTTGCAAGCAATGTGACCAATGGGTTAGCCATGGGATCTTGTATTACGGAACGAGTAAAGAGACTTGTCGGTAACGATATTGAACTAGGTATGGTGATACCGACGACCGAATCTCGGGCAAGTAACATACCGATAGACAAAGGGAACTACACACGGGATTATCTGAATCCTTGACATCGAGGTTTGACCGATAAAGATCTTCGTCATAGAATATGTAGGAACCAATATGGACATCCAGATCACGCTATTGGTTATTGGCCGTAGAGGTGTCTCGGTCATGTTTGCATAGTTCTCAAACCCGCAGGGTCTACACACTTAACGTTTGGTGATGATATAAGTATAGTTGAGTTGTTATGGTGGTAACCGAAGGTTGTTCGGGGCACGGATGAGATCCCGGACGTCACGAGGAACTCCGGAGTGGTCCGGAGATGAAGATTGATATGTAGGATGAAGGGTATCAGAGTCTGGAAGTGTTCCGGGGGTACCGGGTTATCATCAAGAGAACCGAAAGGGTTTCGGGGGGTCTCAGCAAGTGTTGGGGGGCCTCATGGGCCAGGGGAAGGGAGCACACTAAGGGGCTGTGCGCCCCCCTCACCCCATCCCATGATCACCAGGAGGGTGGTGCGCCCCCCTAGGGCTGCCTCCCCCTTGCTTGGGCGGCAAGCCACCTGGGAGGGCAGTGACAGTCAGAACATGTCTGAAGAGCAAATGAATCTCAGTGAGGGCACTAGTCCCTCCAATAGCAGTTATGAAGATGGTAGCAGAAGCACTCCAAGCAACTTGCCTAAGACTGCTACTAGGCAAAGAAAGAAGAGAACCTCAGAATCTGAGGATGAGGACTTTGTTGTGTGATGAGGAGGTGTCCTCAAAGAAGAAAGTGTTCAAGAAGGAGTATGCTACTGCCATAAAACCTGGTATGCCAAAGAAAGCTCCTGCCAAGAGGAAGCCTATGT
This sequence comes from Triticum urartu, assembly GCF_003073215.2. Classification (NCBI taxonomy): domain Eukaryota; kingdom Viridiplantae; phylum Streptophyta; class Magnoliopsida; order Poales; family Poaceae; genus Triticum; species Triticum urartu. The sequence continues at coordinate 184,805,949 of NC_053024.1, read as the reverse complement.
CTAAAGTCAGAGCCTTCACTCAGGAAACTATGGAGTTCATTCTTGAACCAAGAGAAGAAGAGGTTGCTGAAGGAAAGATGAGGAAGAAGAGAGTCAAGAAGACTATGGCCAGAGTTATTGGCAAACCTTCCATGATGAGAGGATCAGATGAAGAAGAGGAGTAGGAAGAGCCAGCAGCACCACCTCCAAAGGCTCAGAAGCTCATGGGGGTGCTATCAAGTCTGGGGCTGCTCCATCTAAGCCCAAGACAGCCCCCAAGCCTCCCACTCAAGATCAAGCTCCAAATCCTTCTACACCCAAGAGATCCACAAGAAACATCCCTACTACTGAGAAGAATAAGGCCCCAGTGCCTGAAGTTCAAGAGGATGAAGAGCTGATAACCCACAAGTACAGGGGATCGCAACAGTTTTCGAGGGTAGAGTATTCAACCCAAATGTATAGATTCGACACAAGGGGAGCCAAAGAATATTTGAAGGTATCAACAGCTGAGTTGTCAATTCAACCACACCTGGAGATTATTTATCTGTAGCAAAATGTTCAGTAGCAAAGTAATATGATAGTTTTGATAATAGTAGCAGCAGCAACGGTAACGGTAACAGTGATAGCAGTATTTTTGTAGCAAGTGCAATAGTAATGATAGCAGTAGTAACTTAGCAGAAACAATATAGGATAAATTCGTAGGCATTGGATCGGTGACTTGTTGGATGATATTCATCATGAGATAGTTATAACCTAGGGCAATACGTGAAAGTGCGTTATATCGACTAGAGGGGGGTGAATAGGCGATTTTTATGAAATTCTTCATTGAGGAATTTGCCGGTGAGGAAATTCCTTAGCGAAGAACTACTAGCAGCGGAATAAGTACTCAAAAGTAAACATGACAGAATACAAGCATGGTCATCATGATGAAATGAAGATAGGCACAGATTACAGGTAGCGTGAGCACATGATAACACAGGATGAAGACAAACAGACTGAAGAAATTGAACTGAGGAAATTGAGAAAGTCTTCAGTCAAAGTCTTTAAGCACAGATATGAACAAGCACACAACACAGTTACGAGGAAATGAAAGAGTTGAGGAAATAGAACCAGTAAGCTTGGTGAAGACAATGATTTGGTAGACCAGTTCCAACTGCTGTCTCAGTTGTACGTCTAGTTGGAGCGGCTAAGTATTTAAACTCGAGGACACACAGTCCCGGACACCCAGTCCTGAACACGCAGCTCAGGACACCAAGTCCTCACCGTATTCTCCTTGAACTAAGGTCACACAGACCTCGTCCAATCACTCGTGGTAAGTCTTCAGGTGACTTCCGAACCTTCACAAACTTGGCCACTTGGCTATCCACAATTCCTCTTGGATGCTCTAGACCATGGCGACTAACCGTCTGGAAGAAGCACAGTCTTTAAAGGTAACAAGCGTTGGATCCACTCAGGATCAATCTCTTCAGTGATGCTCAATCACTTGGGGTTTGTAGGTGTTTGGGTTTTGGGTTTTTCCTCACTTGATGATTTTCGCTCAAAGTCCTCGGAGAATGGGTTGCTCTCAAATGAAAAGTGTCAGTTTCTCTCGGAGCAGCCAACCAGCTAGTGGTTGTAGGGGGCGGCTATTTATAGCCTAGGGAGCAGCCCGACATGATAAGACATAAATGCCCTTCAATGATATGATCGTTAGGTGGATAGATATTTTGGGACAGCTGGCGCATAACACATCAACGGTCGAAATTTTGAGTAGCAAAATCCTCAGGGCTATCATGTTCCTCACTGTGTAGGCAATCCGCATTGGCGAATTCCTAACTCCTCAGTCAGAACAAATTCCTCAGAGACCAGAAGAACTTCGTCTCTGTCACTGAAGAAATTAACTGAACTGTATGAGATTTCCAATGGCTTCACTCGAAGGGATTGGTAGGTGTAGGATTTTGAGTTGAGCATCACATAGAAATTTTTCCTTAGTATTTCCTCGACCCCCTTTAACAATACGGTGTTTCCTATGACTCAAGAAAGAGAAAATGAAACTACGAAAACAAAAGTCTTCATGCTTCATGTTCCTCGAAAGAATACCAAGTCTTCAAGGTCACACCAATTTCTTCACTTTCAAAGTCTTCAGAGATCCAAAGTCTTCAGTCGAAGAACTTCATTTTTAGGGGTCGACTTTCTCTGTAAATATCAAACTCCTCATAGACTTATAGACCCGTGTACACTCACAAACGCATTAGTCCCTTAACCTATAAGTCTTCAATACACCAAAATCACTAAGGGGCACTAGATGCACTTACAATCTCCCCCTTTTTGGTGATTGATGACAATATAGGTTAAGTTTTCAACGGGGATAAACATATGAAGTGTAAATACTAATATTGAGGAATTTGATTGCAAGATATAGAAGAACTCCCCCTGAAGATGTGCATAGTGAGGAATTTGCTTTTGAAGCAATGCACACTTGAAGAGTTGAATCATGGAGATCTCCCCCTATATCTTGTAATTCATACACTCATTTGACATATCACAATGAAGAATTTGAAATGCATGATGAAATATGGTGACTGATGTAATTCAGCATGCGTGCAATAATATTTAACGATGAATAAGCATGCAAAAAAACGTCTCAAAAGTATCAGAGCACCATCGGGTTTAAGATTACAAATCGATCCAATAAAGTCTCAGAAGAACGAGAATTGTAACTTAACAAAAAAACGCCCATATAGAAAGACCCGCTTGAAGACTAACTCAAAATTCCCCCCTTTGTCATCAAATGACCAAAAGGATCGAATATGAGGGCTAACGCCCCTGAAGAATTTCAAGTTGATGAAGGAGTGCCAGCATTGTTGGGGTCGTTTGTTGTAGTAGGGCCTGCCGCAGTGTCGTCCAAGTCTTCATTTTCATCAGTGTCGCGTGATGAAGAATATGAGCTGGCCACCAGAGAAGGAACCTTGACCTTCTTGAATTTCTTCGGTGGAGGTGCAGACCAGTCAAAATCTTCTTTGAGACCCATTTTCTTCAGATCATCTTCACCATACAGATGTGACAGGATTGCCCAGGTGCGACCGAAGACTTGATGGAGGTAGTAATGGTTTTTCTTCACTGCATTGTGTGTGGCAGTCATGTTGTGAAGAAGTGAACCAAACTGATACTTAACCCATTTGTGATTTCGATCCACCTTCTGGTGAAGACTAAGCAGAAGTTCACGATCAGTCATCACGCGCGGAGCAGTGGCTTGAGGAGTGGACTTGGGTGCATTGGCAGAGTCATGTGTGGCAGGTCATCATTGGTGGAATAAGATGCAGCTTTGCGAAACTGACCATCCAATGGACGAATGCCTTCATCTATTACAGCTGGTGCCTTGCCCTTTCCATCAACCGAGGAATATGTCTGCTTGAGGACTTCAATTGGGGGCAAGTAGCTGAGGTGATTCCGGAAATCAGCTTTGTAGTTGAGTGAAGACCTTGTCCTGAGGAATCTCATAATCCAAGGTGCATAAGGCTTCAGCTCAAACGGAGGCAGTGCAACATTTTCCATAGTCCTCATGAAGAAATCGTGATAATTGACAGGAATGCCATGAACGATGTTGAATACCAGATTCTTCATGATGCCAACAATTTCCTCATCAGATGAGTCGTGGTCTTTGATAGGACGGATTGTCCTCGTAAGAATACAATAGACAGTTCTGGGCACGTAAAGCAATTCCTTCACGAGGAATTTGGTTCTTGGTGCTTGACCTGGCTTCAAAGGTTTCATCAGCACCTGCATGTAATGATGTGTGAGCTCAGGTTCACTGTAGATGCAGCGAGCTTCTTCAAGGGGAGGACTGAGTGGTAGAGCACGAAGCAATTCAGAGGCTGGTGCAGTGTAGTGAGTGTTTTCAGACATCCAGTCCAGCACCCATGAATTCACATCTTCAGCATCTCCTGTGATGTGCAGCATTGCATAGAATTGAAGAATCAGTTCTTTATTCCAATCGCAGATGTCAGAGCAAAAGTTTAACAGTCCAGCGTCGTGAAGAACACTGAGGACTGGTGCGAAGCATGGCAGAGATTCCATATCCACGTGAGGAATATGCTCATGGTAGAAGATTTTCTCCTTGTTGAACATCACTGAGGAATAGAAATTGGCTTGACTAGCAGTCCAGAAATGCCTCTTCCTAATGCGAGCAGAGTTATATGGGTTGTAATCTTTGAAGAATACGTGCTTACCGAAGAAATCATCAGCCTTGAACTTTTGCTTACGTCAGAATGGATCCTTTGGCTTCGGTAGAGGAGTGCCAGTGAGTTGCGTCACGACCTCAGGAATCTCAATCGCAGGTTCTTCAGGCTGAGGAATTTCTGGTTCCTCCTTAGTGACAGTCTGCGTCGTTAGCTGTTCAGTAACAGCAGTTTCTTCAGCGGTAGTGGCTGGAATTTCCTCATGGACAGATGCAGTGGGATGAGTTTCTTCAGAGCTCATTTGAACAGTTTGTGCGGGGGAATGGGGAATTTGCTGTAGAGGGGTGAAGAGTGGAGAATTGGGGTGCTGACTTTCCAAAAAGTCATCATTCATCACTGGTGTAGTACACCCAATATCCACATCTTCATCTTTCATTTCTTCAACGCCAGCCTCTTCAGCTGTGAACTGAGGCATAGGCGAGGAGATGACAGGTGTTGAAGGGATCTCTTCCACTTCAATTTCTTCATCCTACTGCTCAGACGAAGCAACAGAAGGAGTTTCTTCATCAGATCCGCTGGGGATCACATATTCTTCATTAAAAGGAACAAGGTCCTTTGATGGCATGGTTGAGATGGGAACAACATCAACGGGATTTGGAAATGAACTTGTCATAGGCTTCATTTTCTTCGGAGCTGAAGAATCTGAAGCAGCTGATGTTTTCCTTTTCTTCACTGCAGCATGTTCTGCAGCCTTGGTCTTCTTCACATCTGATGCAGATGGAAGGATTGGAGTTGAAGTTGGCGCAGGAGCAGCTGAGGAATCTGGTTGATTTTCTTCATTTTCTTCAGGCACACCACTAGTGGGTGCCCTGACAATTTATTCAGCGGCTGGAATGCAGTCATCAGCCCTGGAATTCACATTTTCTTCAGCAGCCTGATTTTCATCAGCGGTGCTGGCATGTTCTTCAGTCGGCTGAGCAGATGCTTCAGCCTGAGGAATTTCCTGTTGCGTTGGGGCAGCAACATTGGAAGTGAGGTTATCAGCAAGTTTCACAAAATGAACTTTGGCTCCAAGTCAATCAGCGCGATATGCGTCAAAGTCATCACTGAGTTTCTTGATCTCAGTCTGAATAGTGACAAGTTCTTCAGTTGTCATAGAGACAACGTTTTTCTTCAGATAGCGCTCTTTCTTGTACTGCGCTTTCTTGATCTGCCTGGCCTTCTCAAATTTCCACTTTTCTTCTTGAATGAAGTAGGTCAGCATGTGACTTTGGCCAGGAGTCAGCTTGAAATCAGGCATGGGAGTGTTGGGGTCCTTGTGCCAAACATCAACGCATTCAAGGATCAACTTGGGATCCAAAAACAGTGGCACCTCTGTTCCCTTGGTTCTAGCGGCCCTGACTTGCCTGTCTCTGATGATTTCTGCAAGTTCATCATCATCAGCTTCGTGTTCTTCAGACGGCACTTGGAAAGCGACTTGTTTCTTCTGAGGACTTGGGCGAGGACCTCGTCCAGCAGTGGCCTTTGTCTTCAGCAGTGAGGGGCCAGCTGAGGAACTTGGTGCAGCTGAGGAACTAGCTGAGACACCTGAGGCAATGGAGATGCCTGCAGTCCTTTGGCACGAGGCAAGATGCACAGTTGCTGAGGACTTTGTCGAAACAGTTGAAGACTTTGGCGGAGGAGCTGAGGACTTTTGAGGAACAGGAGCAGCATGAGGAATTGGCCGTGAGGGCTTTGAGGATTCTGGCCGTGAGGGCATTGCTGAGGAACTTGGCCTTGAGGGCACTGTTGGTGAAGCACTTGGCTTGCGCGTAGGCTTATTTGTCATAGCCTTCTTCGGCTTGACAGCAGAGGCCTCAGCAGAGGTAGCAGCAGCAGCAGAGTCTTCATTGAATTTCCTCACTGCTTCTTTGGCTTGCTTAGCCAACTTGGCTTGGCGCTTGGCCCATTCATCAGGATAGTCCTCACCGCGCTTGAGACTGGTGGGATCAGCGATTTGGCCAGGTGCCAATGGAGCTCTTGGGCATGGAGGATTGAGTGCGAATTTCTTCATATACTTAGGAGTGACATATCTGTACTCCCTCCATTCTCTTGCCCATCTCCTTTCTATCCTCTGTATGCGCACCTTGCGCTGATTTTTGTCCTCTTTTCCAAACTTGGCCTCATCAGGAATGCAGTAGTCTTTGTATATGTCCTCAGGCATTTCAAAAGCAGTCATGATCTCAGGCTTCTTTCCTCCTTTCTGTGGCCTTTTACCATCAGCCATTTTCTTTAGTTGAGGAATTTGAACAATCGAATTTTCTAAAGAGGTATGCAACTTTTCTTCGAGGAACGCTGCAAATGAGTTAAGTTGATGAGAACCTAGTGATTCAGCAGCTGACATGTGTACCTGTGAACAGAGTATAATTGCGAGGAATTTGGAGAGGTCATATGCGTTCTCAGAAGGTTTTGTAAAAGAACAAGTTTGAGGAATTTGACCAGATGAGTCTTGAAGAATTTCACTAAGCGTTCTTTGTCTTAGGTTCCAAAGATGTGTAGATTAAAAATCCACACATTTGAGGAATCTTGAAGAAAAACATGGCTTAGAGAAACGAATCAAGAACGGATAATATGTGAGGTGTTTTAGTGTGTGAAGATATGAAAAAAAACACCTTTGAAGATTTTGTAGATATTCATTCGAATCAACGAGGGCAGTAAAAGTAACTTTTAATTACCCTGAACGAAGAACACGACGAACTGGAGTGAGGAGGTGTGAAGTTCGTCTGTGCAGATCTTCCACGCCCTAACTTGGCGGAGGAAGACGGCTACGGCGGCGGCGGAGTGAAGATTTCCGCGGTAGGCGCGAGTACGTCGGCGACGAGGTCGAGGCAGTGAAGCTCTTCCTCACCGGCGGCAATGAAGTAGCGGCGGCGCTAGGGTTTGAGAAGCTCGAGCTTGAGAGAGATCGAGCGGAGTAAAAGAAGTGAGGAAGGGACGGAGGGGTATTTATAGCCACGGTGAAAAACTGCTCGCCCGAAGAAATTTGACGAACGTGCCCCTGACCCTTCTCATTCGCATGACATGTGTCACCCACGTAGTGAGAAGTGGAGATCGTGTTAGATCGTGGGTGAGTGGATAAGTATATCGTGGGATGCGGAACGGTTTGAGCGGCAAAGCCGAAAATTTAGATAAGATAGGTTTTAAAGTTCCGTTCGCAATTTCTTCAGCTGACAAGGACACAGTGAAGATTTTGAACAAGTTTCAAATAGAACGCACATGAAGAATTTGTGAACAGATTGGGTTGAGTATAGTATAGAGGGGAAGGGTCCGATCACATTCACTTAGCAGAAAACCAACTTGAAGAAATAGCAATAAGTGAATGTTGTAGAGGACATAAACTCATATATATATATATATATATATATATATATATATATAGCCAATGAAGAAAAACGACGGAAACAGTGAAGACTATGCAAAGTTGAAGAATATGAATAATTGAGGAATTTCAACTTTTGGTGGTGGCGTGACCCACCGTATAAGAATGATGATTTCAGACACCGCGTACAATTATCATAGGGTTCTGAGAATCAAATTCTTCATTAATTTCTTCACACTAAGAGTGTTATTCTTCATTGATTGAAGAAAAATGTTTCTTCATGTGTTGCACATCTAAGTCATCAATTTTGCATAAGTGTTAGGATGAGTGTCCTTTTCAAAGAACATTCGAAGATTCTAGGATATTTAGCTCACACCGCAACTTGCTAAATCTCTTCTCATCCAAGGGCTTTGTGAAGATATCAGCTAGCTGTTCTTCAGTCTTCACATGCTCAATAGAAATGCCGCCCTTCAACACATGATCATGAAGAAAATGATGACGAATCTGAATGTGCTTTGTCTTCGAGTGCTGAACAGGGTTGTGAGCAATCTTGATGGCACTCTCATTGTCACAGTAGAGAGGCACATTCTTCATGTTGATGCCGTAGTCCTTGAGAGTTTGCTTCATCCATAGCAATTGAGCACAACAAAAACCAGCGGCAATATACTCAGCTTCAGCAGTAGATAGTGATACGCAGTTCTGTTTCTTCGAGGACCAACAGACCAAAGATCGTCTGAGGAAATGACATGTACTATATGTTGACTTGCGGTCCACACGATCACCAGCATAGTTAGAGTCAGAATATCCAATGAGATCAAAAGCCGAGCCCTTGGGGTACCATAATCCAAGTGTTGGTGTGTGAGCTAGATATCGAAGAATATGCTTCACAGCCTCATGGTGTGATTCCTTCGGTGCAGCTTGAAATCAGGCACACATGCAAACACTAAGCATTATATCTGGCCTAGATGCACATAGGTATAATAAAGAGCCAATCATGGAACGGTATACCTTATGATCGAAGTCGATACCATTTTCATCAGTGCACAGATGGCCATTTGTGGGCATAGGAATTTTGACGCCTTTGCAATCTTGCATGCCGAATTTCCTCAGTACATCCTTGAGGTATTTCTCCTGAGATATGAATATGCCATTGCGTTGTTGACGAATTTGAAGACCTAAGAAGAATTTCAACTCTCCCATCATAGACATTTGATATTCTTCACTCATCATATAGCAAATTCATCACTATAACGTTGGTCAGTACAGCCAAAGATAATATCATCAACATATATTTGGCACATAAACAATTCACCATCATAAGATTTAGTGAAAAGAGTAGGGTCGAGTGAACCGGGTTTGAAGCCTTTCGTCATGAGGAATTCCTTCAAAGTATCATACCACGCCCGTGGGGCCTGCTTGAGGCCATAGAGGGCCTTGTTGAGTCTGAAGACTTTGTCAGGATTCTTTGGATCTTCAAAACCCGGGGGTTGAGCAACATATACTTCTTCCTCAAGCTTACCATTGAGGAATGCACTTTTCACATCCATTTGATATAAAGTGATATCATGATGGTTAACATAAGCAAGTAATATGTGAATAGCCTCAAGTCTAGCAACAGGTGCAAAAGTTTCATCGAAATCGATTCCTTCAACCTGTGTGTAGCCTTGAGCTACGAGCCGTGCCTTATTCCTCACCACAAGGCCATTTTCATCTTGCTTGTTACGGTAGATCCATTTTGTGCCGATGACATTGTGCTTGCGAGGATCTGGACGTTTGACCAGTTCCCAGATATTGTTGAGCTCGAACTGATGTAATTCTTCTTGCATGGCCTGAATCCACTCAGGCTCCAGAAATGCTTCATCTACCTTAGTGGACTTTGTAATAGAGACGAAAGCATAGTGCCGACAAAAGTTAGATAAATGTGAAGCTTTTGAGCGTGTGAGAGGACCTGGCGCTTTGATGTCATTGATGATCTTTTCAACTTGCACTTCCTTTGCAATACGAGGATGAGCTGGTTGCCGTTGAAGAAATTGATCAGCGTTTTCTTCAGCACCATTTTCTTTAGTATTTTCTTCAGGTGCATTAGCTCGACGTTCTTCATGTTCTGGAATGAATTCTTCAGCAGATTCTTCAGTAGGAATGACATCCTCAGTAGCCTTGAACTTGATAGTTTCCTCAGGTGCTGGTTCATCTATCACAGCAGGTAGGTGCTCTCTTTGCGAGCCATTAGTTTCATCGAACCGCACATCTACAGTTTCAACAACCTTGTGAAGAACGTTGTTGAAGACTCTGTAGGTGTGAGAGTCCTTTCCGTAACCAAGCATAAAACCTTCATGTGCTTTCGGTGCAAATTATGAGTTGTGATGAGGATCTCTAATCCAACATTTAGCACCGAAGACTTTGAAATAACTTACATTGGGTTTCTTATCAGTGAGGAGTTCATAGGCAGTCTTCTTGAAGAATTTGTGAAGATATACTCTGTTGATAATGTGGCACGCAGTGTCAATTGCCTCAATCCAGAATCGATGAGGTATTTTGTATTCATCAAGCATAGTGCGAGCCATCTCAGCAAGAGTCCTGTTCTTGTGCTCCACGACACCGTTCTGCTGAGGAGTGTAAGGAGCAGATAACTCATGAGTAATACCAAGTTCATCAAGATAGTCATCGAGACCAGAATTCTTGAACTCAGTGCCATTGTCACTTCCGATGTGCTTGATCTTCACTCCAAAGTTGGTTGAAGCCCTCGAGGAAAAACATTTGAAGATTTCCTGCACTTCATGTTTGTAAGTAACAATGTGTACCCATGTGTATCGAGAATAATCATCAACAATACCAAAGCCATATTGAGATGCTTCATTTGAAACAGCAGAATAATGATTAGGACCGAAAAGATCCATGTGAAGCAATTCAAATGGACGAGTGGTGGTCATGATAGTATTCGCTGGATGCTTGGCCTTGGTCATCTTTCCAGCTTCACAGGCTCCGCATAAGTGATCCTTGAGGAATTTGACATTCTCAATGCCAATGACATGCTTCTTCTTCGCAAGCGTGTTCAAATTCCTCATGCCTGCATGACCAAGTCGTCGATGCCAGAGCCAGCCTTCTGAAGCTTTTGCAAGTAAGCACACGGCTGGTTGTGGTCCTATAGAGAAATCAACAATATACAAGTCTCCTCTCCTAAAGCCTTCGAAGACTTTGGAATTGTCATCTTCCATAACCACAACACAATGGTACTTGCCAAAGACAACAACCATATCAAGATCACAAAGCATTGAGACAGACATAAGGTTGTATCCTAAGGACTCAACAAGCATGACTTTGTCCATGTGTCGATTCTTTGTGATCGCAACCTTACCTAGACCCAATACCCGACTTTTGCCTTTGTCGGCAAAGATGATATGCTTCAAATGCGACGGAGATAATGGAGCATCCATCAATAGATTCTTGTCACCAGTCATGTGATTTGTACATCCACTATCGAGGACCCACTCAGTGGTTTTGGGTTGATCATCCTGTGGATGAATTAGTGCAGCTTACAAACTCATATACTTCATCAGTGAAGAATATGACATCAATTCATCAGATCAATTTCATCAAGCAAAAGAACAGATAAAGTAATATAAGGACGTGAGAAATGAAAGTTCATTTCTTCATGATTAGCCTGCGTCCTATCAGGCACTGCTCAGGTCTCCAGCAAATTCTTCAGACGATTACGTACGTCTGGAGACCTGACCCTACAGAAGAGATTAGTTCTTTTTCTTCACCACCCACATCTGAAGGGGTGGCAAAGAGTTCATCATTCTGCGAGCTCCATACGAGAAGGATGGCATAGAAGCCAATCCATTTTGTTTCACATAAGATGGGTTAGAGTAAGCATAAGAGTAACCAGAGAAATTCTTCGAGGACTTATGGACATAATGATTTGAAGAATAATGCACATATCCATAATCCTTAGATCTTCCCTGCGAAACAGACGGGTTAGCACGATGATGTTCATATGAGGACTTTGATCCATATGAGGAATATGATCCATGTGAGGAGTTTGGTCTGTATGAGGACTTGGATCCATATGAAGAATTTGGTCCATATGAAGAATTTGATCTGGGGTTCCTATTCTTCACAGGTGGCGTCATGATGACATTCACCTGAAGATTTTTAAGACATCTTTTGGGAACCCATATTTTCTTCATAGGGGGACCGTTCCTGTAGTTAGTGCCAACATATCTAGCAAATACTTCACCATTCTGATTTTTGAATAGTTTATAGTTGGAGTCAATTGACTCATCATCAGAATGAGGAGATTCACATGCAAATCTAGATAAGTTAGATGGATCAACTGGAGGTCCCTTTGCAGCAACCCATGTAGTTTTGGGGTACTGCTCAGGCTTCCAATATGTACCATCAACATTGAGTTTCCTCTCAAAGGCTATACCCTCTTTCCTAGGGTTCCTGTTGAGGATCTGCTTTTTAAGCACATCACAAAGAGTCTGATGCCCTTTGAGGCTTTTGTACATGCCTGTCATGTACAATTCCTTCAGCCCTGCATCGTCAGTGATCCTAGCAATGTCCTCAGATGAGGAATTAGTGATAGCAGAGGCATGTGAAGAATTTGAAATATTAGCAGCATTTGAACATTCAGATGAAGAATTAGCAGATTCACGTTCAATGCACTTCAAGCATGGAGGAACAAATTCTTCCTGAGAAGCTCTAATTTGTTGAGCAAGTAATGAATCGCGCTCCTTCTGAAGATCTTCATAACTCACTCTTAGCTTCTCAAGGTCTTGCTTTCTTTGAAGAAATTCATAAGAAAGCTTCTCATGATCCGATAAGAGAGTGTTATGATGACTTTGAAGTTTGTCAAGCTTGGACTGAAGTCTCTGAAGATTTTCAGTCAAAGTTTCAGTGTGATCCATTTCTTCACCCAACATATCATCACTTTTATCTAGCATGTTTTGAACCTTTTCTAAAGCCCTTTGTTGTTTTATAGCAATCTTAGCAAGTTTAGAATAGCTGGCTTAAGGTTTTCATCAGATTCATTCTCACTTGATTTAGAGGAGATATATTTGAGTACCTTGGCACCCTTTGCCATGAAGCAATAGGTGGGAGCGTAGTCATCATCGCCTTCATCAGCCTTGTTGGTGAGGTCATTTTCTTCAGTGTTGAAGATAGAATTGCTGACGAATGCAGTAGCGAGAGCTAGGCTCGCCACTCCGGATTCAGACTCCTCAGATGTCTCCTCTTCCTCATTTTCTTCAGATTCAGCCTCAGAGTCCATTTCCTTGCCAATGAATTCCCTAGCCTTCTTGGAGCTGCTCTTCTTGTGATATGAAGACTTTGAGGATTTTGATGATGAATATTTTGTGGATTTCTTCTTTTTCTTCGCATCATCAGAATTGTAATCCTTGTATTTCTTCTTCTTTGATTCCTTTTCCCACTGAGGACAATCTTGAATGAAATGTCCAGGTTTCTTGCACTTGTGACAGAGCCTCTTCTTGTAGTCACTGGGTGAGGAATCATTGCTCCTTGAGGATCTTCCAAGGCGACCACGTCTTGAGAACTTTTGGAACTTCTTCACGAGCAGAGCCAGATCATGGCTTAGTTCTTCAGGATCACCAAGGCTGCTACCAGAGTCTTCATCTTCGGACTCAGATACTACCTTGGCCTTCAGGGCACATGATCTGCCATAGCTTGAACCATAGAGATCTCTCTTTTCAGCAAGTTGGAACTCATGAGTATTTAGCCTCTCGAGAATATCAGCGGGATCAAGTGACTTGTAATCAGCACATTCTTGTATCATCAATGCCAGAGTGTCAAATGAGGAATCAAGCGATCTCAGCAATTTCTTCACCACCTCATGGTCGGTGATGTCAGTGGCACCAAGTGCTTGAAGCTCATTTGAGATGTCAGTGAGGCGATCGAAGGTTTCTTGAACATTTTCATTGTCGAGTCTTTTGAAGCAGTTGAAGAGATTGCGAAGAACATCAACTCGAGAGTCACGCTGAGTTGAGACTCCTTCATTCACTTTGGACAACCTGTCCCGGATAAGCTTCGCTGTCTCCAAAGCACTCACTCTGCCATACTGTCCTTTGCTCAGATGGCCACATATGATATTCTTCGCTTGAGAGTCGAGTTGCTTGAATCTCTTCACATCAACAGCATTCAGAGAAGGTGTGACTGAGGGAACACCATTTTCCAAAACATACCAGAGATCGTTATCAATTGCTTCAAGATGCATTCGCATCTTATTCTTCCAGTAGGGGTAGTCCGTCCCATCGAAGGTAGGACACCCAGCAGAGACCTTGATCATACCTGCGGTCGACATAACTAAAACTCCAGGCGGTTAAACCAAAATCACACAGAACAAGGGAGTACCTTGCTATGATACCAATTGAAAGTGCGTTATATCGACTAGAGGGGGGGTGAACTTCACTGAGGAATTTGCCGGCAAGGAAATTCCTTAGCGAAGAACTACTAGCAGCGGAATAAGTACTCAAAAGTAAACATGACAGAATACAAGCATGGTCATCATGATGAAATGAAGACAGTCACAGAGTACAGGTAGCGTGAGTACAGGATAACACAGGATGAAGACAAACAGACTGAAGAAATTGAACTCAGGAAATTGAGAAAGTCTTCAGTCAAAGTCTTCAAGCACAGATATGAACAAGCACACAACACAGTTATGAGGAAATGAAAGAGTTGAGGAAATAGAACCAGTAAGCTTGGTGAAGACAATGATTTGGTAGACCAGTTCCAACTGCTATCTCAGTTGTACGTCTGGTTGGAGCGGCTAAGTATTTAAACTCGAGGACACACAGTCCCGGACACCCAGTCCTGAACACGCAGCTCAGGACACCAAGTCCTCACCGTATTCTCCTTGAACTAAGGTCACACAGACCTCGTCCAATCACTCGTGGTAAGTCTTCAGGTGACTTCCGAACCTTCACAAACTTGGTCACTCGGCTATCCACAATTCCTCTTGGATGCTCTAGACCATGACGCCTAACCGTTTGGAAGAAGCACAGTCTTCAAAGGTAACAAGCGTCGGATCCACTTAGGATCAATCTCTTCAGTGATGCTCAATCACTTGGGGTTGTAGGTGTTTGGGTTTTGGGTTTTTCCTCACTTGATGATTTTCGCTCAAAGTCCTCGGAGGATGGGTTGCTCTCAAATGACAAGTGTCGGTTTCTCTCGGAGCAGCCAACCAGCTAGTGGTTGTAGGGGGCGGCTATTTATAGCCTAGGGAGCAGCCCGACATGATAAGACATAAATGCCCTTCAATGATATGACCGTTAGGTGGATAGATATTTTGGGACAGCTGGCGCATAGCATAGCAACGGTCGGAATTTTGAGTAGCAAAATCCTCAGGGTTATCATGTTCCTCACTGTGTAGGCAATCCGCACTGCGAATTCCTAACTCCTCAGTCATAACAAATTCCTCAGAGACCAGAAGAAATTCGTCTCTGTCACTAAAGAAATTGACTAAACTGTATGAGATTTCCAATGGCTTCACTCGAAGGGATTGGTAGGTGTAGGATTTTGAGTTGAGCATCACATGGAAATTTTTCCTTAGTATTTCCTCGACCCCCTTTAACAGTACGGTGTTTCCTATTACCCAAGAAAGAGAAAATGAAACTACGAAAACAAAAGTCTTCACGCTTCATGTTCCTCGAAAGAATACCAAGTCTTCAAGGTCACACCAATTTCTTCACTTTCAAAGTCTTCAGAGATCCAAAGTCTTCAGTCGAAGAACTTCATTTTTAGGGGTCGACTTTCTCTGTAAATATCAAACTCCTCATAGACTTATAGACCTGTGTACACTCACAAACGCATTAGTCCCTTAACCTATAAGTCTTCAATACACCAAAATCACTAAGGGGCACTAGATGCACTTACAATACGGCACTAGCTCTAGTTCATCAATATAATGTAGGCATGTATTCGTAAATAGTCATACATGCTTATGGAAAGAATTTGCATGACATCTTTTGTCCTACCCTCTTGTGGCAGCAGGGTCCTATTGGAAACTAAGGGATATTAAGGCCTCCTTTTAACAGAGAAACGGAACAAAGCATTAGCACACGATGAATACATGAACTCCTCAAACTACGGTCATCACGGGGAGTGGTCCCGACTATTCTCACTCTGGGGTTGCCGGATCATAACACGTACTAGGTGACTATAACTTGCAAGATCGGATGTAGAACATGGATATAATGGTGATAAGATAAATGGTTCAGATCTGAAATCATGGCACCCGGGCCCAAAGTGACAAGGATTAAGCATGGCAAAGTCATAGCAACATCAATCTTAGAACATAGTGGATACTAGGGATCAATCCCTAACAAAACTAACTAGATTACATGATGAATCTCATCCAACTCCTCACTGACCAGCGAGCCTACGAAGGAATTACTCACTCCCGGTGGGGAGCATCATGGATTGGCGATGGAGAAGGGTTGGTGATGATGAAGAATGAAGACCCCCCCTCTCCGGAGCCCCAAACGGACTCCAGATATGGCCTCTCGATGAAGAACGGGAGGTGACGACGGCTCCATATCGTGGATCGCGATAATTCTTTCTCCTTGTTTTTTTTTTGGAAAATTAGGATTTTATAGTGTCGGTTTCAGGGTCTGCGGTGCTACCAGGTGGGGACAACCCACCTGGGCGCGCCAGGAGAGGGGGGCGTGCCCTGGTGGGTTGTGCCCACTCAGGTGCCCCTCTCCGGTAGGTCTTGGCTCCAAAAATTCTTGTTTATTGTATAAAAATTCCTCGCAAAGTTTCGTTCCATTCCGAAAACTTTTCTTTCTGCACAAAAACAACACCATGGTAGTTCTGCTGAAAACATCATCAGTCCAGGGTTAGTTTTATTCAAATCATGCAAATTAGAGTCCAAAACAAGAGGAAAAGTGTTAGGAAAGTAGATACGTTGGAGATGTATCAACTCCCCCAAGCTTAAACCTTTGCTTGTCCTCAAGCAATTCAGTTGATAAACTAAAAGTGAAAAAGAAAAACTTTTACAAACTCTTTTGCTCTTGTTTGCGTAAATAAGCTTAAACAGCACTCAGGTTTTCAGCCAACATTATAACTAACCATGCCGACAATAACTCTTAAAGATTATATTAACTCATATCAATGACATAATCAGCTAGCGAGCAATAATAAGGTATCTCAAACGGCAACACGTTGTCAAAACAACGATGATATAATATGACAATAGTGGTATCTCGCTAGCCCTTTCTGATACCGCAAAACATAAATGCAGAGCACCTCCAAAGTTCAAGCAGCGACTAAACATTGTAATTCATGGTAGAAAAGATCCAATCATGATGCACCCAACATTAGCTACACAGAATTCATAAGTCATGACAGCAGTGCTCTTAGGTTCTGGCACTTGTTTTAGAAGGTGATGACACAACATAAAAATAAATAGATAGTCCCTTCGTAGAGGGAAGCAATGATTTGTAGAGGTGCCAGAGCTCAAAATTTTAAAACAGAGGTAAATGATATTTTGAGACATGCACCCTTCTCATTTACTTCAGGACCATCAGTTATCAATATCTTGCATGCTAAGCACACTAGTGGCGGTTCCCAAGTTGTTGGGGATATTACTACTGGAGGTAAATCGGCCTTATGTAGCCGGGTTGACTCTTTGAAGATTAGAAGCCCATGAAGATGCAAGGATGATGGCGCTTTACGGAAGGCCCAAGGCCCAAAGGCGGGTTACAGCCTGTAAATGTAAACTGACCTAGTCATGTAACTTGTATTGTAAGATAGGAAGAGTAGAGACCGAACTGGACACGCTTATGATCCAGCTTCGGGACTCTGTAGCCTGGCGGGCGTCAACCTATGTATATAAAGGGACGACCCGGCTGCAATTTAGGGACAGACAACAACTCGAGAGCCAGACAAAGCGGATTCGCTCCCTGGCCTTCAAAACCCTAGCAATACCAATCACAACTAGACGTAGGCTTTTACCTTCCTCGAAGGGGCCGAACTAGTATAAAACTCCCCGTGTCCCCTTGTACGGTTTAACCCCTTTAAGCTAACCCGTAGCGATGGCTCCACGACTAAGTCCTTTCACAAGGATATCTGCCGTGACAGACCCACGGCAGTTGGCGCCCACCGTGGGGCTATCGCACGATGGTTTTGAGTTCTTGAAGGGCAACTTTGATGGACTTAAGGGATACGCTGTGGACCAGATGACGAAGAGTCGTCGCAGCAAGCTCTACATCGACAACGCAGGATGGGGTCCCGAGGCCGATTCAATCGAATACGAGTACCGGGTCCCCTTTGGTGGGATTCACGTCTTCATCGGCAAGATCGGCGAACCGGCCCCTGAGCCGGACATCTGCACCGACATCATCGAAATGGCTCGGCATGCAAGTTCTTCGCCGGTTCAGCCCGAGGCAAGGCATGTCTTCGTAGGTGTCATCCATGGATCGAGGTACGAGGACGGGCCGGTGTCCGATGGAGAGACCGTGGTCTGTTCTGATGACGAGTCTTCTGGAGAGACCGAATCACTTTACCAGTTGCAGGACAGCCGGATTGATGGAGGATCCGAGGGCAACAGTATTCCGAATTCCCCTGATCTGCCAAGCCGGGCCGCCATCTTCATGGACGGCACACAATCAACGCCTCATTCATCTACCGCCGCAGTAATGCTCTCCGGTTCAATAATGGCCACACCAGCAGGGGCAGGAAGCTCAGCACCGCCTCCAGCCCAAGTCCCGTCTGATTTGTTCGACGCTTTGGCAACGTTGATGGCCGCAGAGGTGGATGCAGCAGCCATGGATCAGCACAATGCGGAGATTGCAAAGCTAAAAGATCAGATAGCCTAGGCTAAAGCGGACCTGGCGACAGAGAATGCCAGGATGGCTACAGAGCGGGCTGAATTGGAAGCGCAGGCCTACCGGATTAGGCTGGATCAGAATGCTTCAGAGGAAGTCATGAGAAGAAGGTACCAATCGCATCTTCCGTCGGTTTATGAGCCGCAGAATCTCTTCAACACACCAGGAGCAGGAGCTGGTAACCAACCCATACTAAACCGGGCGGAGGTATCGGGACCAGGAAAGATTACTTCAACTTTTCCATCACGGCCAGGGCCTGGGTCAGCTCCTCTTTGGCTTTTGCAGCCTCAGCTTGTTGTGACTTCACATTCTCTTGCAAGTCAGATATTCGGGTATCTTTGCTTCTCAGTTCAGCCTGCAACGTTGAAGGTATATTAAACAAACAACATATATATGTGCTAAGTACAAAGCGTATAACAAGTTATGCACTTCATACTTGGGGGCTAATGCCTATTTGCTCTAAAGTACTACAGTTTATACAAGTCTCTAGAACAATGTAAACATTATCCTTGACACTTGGGGGCTAATGTGCGTTTGTTCTAAAACGGATGTGTAGATTAAAAACTAGATTAACTTGCCAAGTTAAACCGGCCTTTGGGAGCTATGCTGCAGAAAGTTATCTAATTATTTCATGATGAGTTATATATTAGGATCAATGATGAGAAGCTTAAAGTGTTACAAAGACCCGATTTATGATTAATAATCATAAAACAGCCCTTGGGGGCTACTTGGGATAGTATTTCAGCTGTAAATCAATAAACAAAGGGAGATGAATTTACCTCATATCGCTCTTTCATCAAGTTCACCAAACCGGCTTCATAATCCCGGTTTGAGTGCAGACGATTCAAGAAGCCAGAATGAAGCTCATCAGCGTTAAGATGAGCATAGCTTGATAAATCGCTGCTCCATTTACCTTTTTCCCTGGCAACTTGCTCTTCTTTGGCACTGTGTTGAGCCAAAATGACGGGATGGCCAGGAGAGCTGTGGCCCCAGTAATAATAACATCATCATCACCTTGGCCTTCAGGGTTTTTGGTTGATGAAATTGGAATTTCAGCATCTTTCACCGGACTAGCCCGGTTTGGTTCTGCCGGTTCAGCATCAGGCGCGGCAGGCTCACCGTCTGCTGGTTCATCAGTATTTTGGCCTTCAAGGGGCGGGTTATCAGAAGCAGCTTCAGGATGAGGGCTTTCCGGTTCACAAGTTTGTTCCGGTTCACCTCTTGGTTCTTCTTCTTCCGTGACCGGATCTTCGAGCGGATTGGTGGTCCGAGCTTTCTTGCTGGGTCTGGCTTTGGCCCTGCAAACAGAATAAAAGAGGATTAACATCCTATTCAAAGGATTTATGACACATTGAAAGGAAAGGTTTTTACAACTTACCCGGCCACAGTTTTCAAAGGGGGGAGTTGAGTTGCCATCGATTCACCAGAAGATGTAGGAGGTGTCACCTGATAATTTGATCGGACGGATTAAGAGGTTGTCTGAAATAACCTGCCTTGGGGTAAGAATGGTCAGAAGTAGGAGAGACCTCAGACCGGCGCTTCCGAACCGGAGTATCAGGTAAACCAGCTGAAGTGACCTGTTGGCCATTGTGCCGGGTTGTCCGGCGAGCTTCATGCCGCTGAGTATTCAAAATAAATGTTGGATCCAAGTGAGCAAGAGGATGAGAAAATCTTACTTTCCGGACTGCTTGACGGGTTTTTTATGTTGGCATAGAGTCTGAACCGGAGGAAAGGGTAATTACCTCTACATCATCAGCTTGACTAGCTTCTGCGTCCTCCTGAGGAAGATCATTGTTAATGAGATGCATGAAAAGAGAGCCAAGTGAGTCAAGTTCTACCTCAATTTCTGTATCATCAGTGTCGTCATCAAGCTCCATGTTAATCCGGTCAGCCGTTTTCCGTTTTGATGTCCGTTTTACGGCTTTGGTTTTTGGGCGAGATGGCTTGACCGCTTTGTCTCCAGTCGGCTTTGCCGCTTTCTCTATAGTTTTCCGTTTCCAGAAGGGATCATCACCCTACATACAAAGAAGTAGGATTACAGGTTGCATAAGTTAAAAATATTAGAGATAAAGGGGAAGTATAATGCTTACAGCAGGCGGTTTGTTCTTGGCATAGAAGGGGCTCAGACTGGTTTGACTACAGATTAGTTCCGATTCATTCAGAATCTTCTTTACACCTTCAGTGACTTCTTCCTCAGATAATTGGATGTTGCAATGGCGTTGAGGGTCGTCAGCCTCACCGGTATATTCACACATTAAACCGGGACGCCGGCTTAGTGGCAAGATACTCCAGGATATCCAACAGCGCACAAAGTCCACACCTGTTAAACCGTTCGCCATAAAGGCCCGGAGTTTGGCGAGTTGAGGAGCGTATTTCGCCCTTTCTGAAGAGCTCAGGCGTTGTGGCATTGGGTGGGTGTTGGATAGTCTGTGATCACGAAAGCCGGGGAGGGGATTTTCATCTTCAGGCAAAGTGTCTCTGCAATAAAACCAAGTTTGATTCCATTCCTTTGGGTGGCTATGATGTTTGGCATGAGGAAATTAAACTTCTTTCCACTTTTGAATCGAGACACCACCAAGTTCTGTGTTCGGGCCATTTACAAACTCTGTGCGCCGGTTTAAGTGGAAGAAATCCAGGAACAGTTCTGCAGTTGGTTCTTCTTGTAAATATACTTCACAGAAGACCTGAAAGTTGCATAAATTGGAGACCGAGTTGGGACCAATATCTTGCGGATGAAGTTGGAAGCTGGCAAGCACATCTCGGTAAAACTTTGACCCTGGCGGTTTGAAGCCACGGCCTATGTGATCAACAAAGACCACCACCTCGCCCTGCCTTGGGGTCGGAGGATTTTCTGTTCCGGAAACTCGCCATTTGATTTCAGTTTTCTTAGGTAGGGAGTCGATGCTGACCATCTCATTCAACTGAGTCTCAGTAACCCGGGAACGAGCCTAGTTGCAGGCAGTGAATTGTTTGGTCATTGCGAAACAAACAAGCTGAAAATGAAAGGTCGGTTTATAAATCACGCATTGTTGACACCTGATTTTGGCAAGATACAGATTGCAATGAAGATGGTCTCGAGTGAACGGGTTTTCAGCATGAAAATATTCACGTCGCCAAGTGGAACCACTTTGATGTTTCGGTTATATTCATTCGACTTTATCTTATGGACCGAAACTATACTCCGAGTGGCATAATTCAATGTTCCGAGTGGTTTTTAGCCAATCACGTCTTCAAGATGACCTCGGATGAAGGAGCACTCTTAAGAAATTGTCTTCGTCTCGTCGAGGCAATCGATTTTGATATATAAATCATCTCAATCCGAGTTCATATGCAAAAGTTAGGGGCAATACACTGCAGACCGAACCTCAACGGAAATATGGCGCGAGGTGCCAGACACTTGTCTGATAGGTTGCGCGAGTAATTCGGCCATCAAGACGGCCTTGAATCGAAAAACCTTCAACACGGAAAAGTTTCGTCTCGTCGAGCCGATCGATTTTCATATATAATTCGTCTCGATCCGAGGTCGTATGAGGCCTGGAGAGACAAATCAAGATCGGGCTATGTTTTCAGTCGGAAATCCGAGTGAAAAGTTTACCATCCGAGTGAAAGTTTACGGTCGAGTGAAAATTTACCGGTCGGGTGAAAGTTTGCTGATCGGGTGAACTTATTATTATCCAAGTGGAAATATAGTCATTCGAGTGGAAATATGATCATCCGAGTGAAATTGTCGTCCAGGTGAAAATATTCCGAGTGAAAAGATTACCATCGGGACGAAAACTTGCCGATTGAATAAGATAGTGCCTTCCGAGTGGAAATATAGTCATCCGAGTGGAAATATAGTCATCCGAGTGAAAGATTGTCTTCCGAGTGAAAAAGTCCAATCGGACGATCCGAGTGAATGTATCTAATATCCGAGTGGATGAGCTCAAGTCCGAGTGAAATTGAACGTGTGCTCGAAAGTTTATCAAAATGACCTTGGATGAAGAAGTGTTCAATACAGAAGTTGTGCGTATCATCAAGACGGTAAACTTTGATTTTGGAGTCATCATCATCAGAGATAATATATAGCCTACAAATTCACTACGAGACTCGGATAATCCAGTCTACTGCAAGACCGAGTCCGACTGGAAGATAAAGATGACCTCGAAAAGTATTCGAGATGGCCTTATTTGAAAAAGTGATCAACATGGGAGTTGTTCGTATCATCGAGGCGCACAATTTTGATATTTGGGCTGTCTCGATCGGAGATCATATGCAAGCCCGGCGGCCCGCGCAAGAAGGAAGACAGAGTTTGGGCCAGATTCAGACTGAATCCGAGTTGGAATAGAATTAGGACTCTAGGACGTGAATTGATGTAATTTTTCTTGTAAGGAAAGCCTAGATGAATCCTTTACTTGTACGGGAAGTCCAACCGCATATTATATATGTTGGGGGTGACGGCCGATTGAAGAACACACAATCGAACAAATCAATATACTACTTTTTCATCTACGTTTTATCTCTCCATCGTTTTTCTCTCTCGTTCTTCGCTGTTCTTCGTGTTTGAGAGCTGCGAATACCGAGGCTCTAGGGTTGAGCGAATTGACCTAGGGCAGCCCATAGCCGCCGCACTGCCTGACGGGGTCCCTCCCGGGTGTGTGGGGTTTTCGGGTCTGCAAAAGCGCCCGTCGACTGTCTTGCGTATCGCGCTGTCGGTCGGGTCTCCTTCGACGTGAGCTGCCGTGCATCACCCCCGGCGTCGAGGGTACACGTGATGTGTTCGTGTGTCAACACACTTTTTGGCGACTCCGCTGGGGATTGAAGATCTATCGTCATCATCCACCATGTCCGAACTTCCCAAGCCATCTGAGGTAGACGCCGATAACATCATTAAGCCTAGTCTTGATGAGATATCGGCCGATCATCGCTAAGTCTATGAGGAGTACAGGAAGGCGCGCGAGGAGAAGGACCTGCAGGAGTTCCTTGCAAAATTCAAGAAAGATCGCCAAGGCAACATCACTCCGGTTGAAGAAATCAAGTTCCCTCCTCTTCAAGCCGAGCAGGTTAAACCCTCTGTGGGTACTACTTTTTCTCCTGAGCAGTGGGCTGAGATTGAGAGTCGTATTGCTGATGGTAACAATCTAGTCTATCAAACTTTCATAGAAAATACTAATGCTCAAAAGAATATATCTCAATCGGCTAGTGGTAATGACGGTGTAGCTGCTAGTGTGCAAAACCCTAATATGGCTTTACCTATTTCATCGGCGCCTCCCATGCCGATGGCTTATTATCCTACCCAAACAAATCAGATTGTGGCCGCACCCATTAATCCTATTATGAGCATGACAAGTTCGGTGGCAATGCCGAACCAAACCCTACTTACAACTACATCCACTCGACCATTACCAAATTATGGGTCGACATACATACCACAATTCCTACCTACAACTAGTAACCCTACTCCTTCTATGCCACTGCCACAAGCTGCATCGTCCACTATGGATGATGGTCTAGCTAATCTTAGAGAGGAGATGGCTAAGATGCTTCGAGAAAATTTTGGAGTTGAGTTACCTCGGAATCGGATTTACCAAAAGCCGTACCCCGAGTACTTTGATGCCATCCAGTGCCCTCCGGGATATAAGATTCCAGATTTTGTTAAGTTCAATGGAGAGGGCACAAAAACCATATGGGAGCATGTTAGTCAATACTTAGCACAACTAGGTGAAGCAGGCTCACTAAATGAGTTGAAAGTGCGTTTGTTTCCTTTATCTTTAACTGGTACTGCATTTTCATGATTTTCTTCTTTACCACATGGTTCCATTCGGGTTTGGTCGCAGCTAGAGCAGAAATTTCATGATCACTTTTATAGCGGCGACAATGAACTCAAGTTATCACATCTAACATCGGTTAAACAGAACATGATGAATCGGTCTCCGATTATGTCAAGAGATTCAGAGAAACAAAAAACCGGTGTTTTAGTTTGGTGATAACCGAGAGAGACTTGGCAGACCTAGTGTTGAGTGGTTTGAGAACTCCCATTAGAGAAAAGCTAGAAGGTTATGAGTTCTTAAATATCAACCAAGTCTTACAAAGGGCTTTGGCTCAGGAAAGCCGAAGCAAAGATCTCAAAGAAGTGCATAGATACAAAGCCGATCATCCAAAGATGAATATGGTGGAATATGATAGTGATCACTCGGACGATGAGGGCGATGTTTTTGCTACTGAATTTGTTTGGCCATCTAAGGCCAAACCCTTTACTTGCAATGATCTGAAACCGATTCATAAGAATCGTGATGAAGAGATGAAGTTTACTTTTAACATTTCTAAGTGTGATAGAATATTTGATGCTTTGCTGCAGGCTAAGATTATTAGAATATCTCATACTTTACCGCTGTTTGAAGAGCTAAAACGGCGTGCTTATTGCAAGTATCATAATTCTTTTTCTCATGCTACTAACGATTGCAATGTTTTTCGACGACAGATACAATCGGCCATTAATGACGGACGATTGAACTTTTCTGAGATGCAAGTTGATAAACAACCTTTTCCAATGAATACCATGGATTTGGAGGGGAAGAAGCTACTCATTTGGCCGGAGGTAGCCGAATCTGCTAATAAAGCTAATGTCATTGTTGGTGAGCCCAGGAAAGACAAGGAGGACAACAAGGTCTTGGGGAGACAGGTTGTGCTTGGTAAGCAACCCGATGGCAAGGAAGTGATCAAAATCACCATCAAGAATCCTACACTCGGGGGGCAACTGCAAGTGCAAGAAAATGCTCGTGTGAGATTTGTCAAGCCCAAGAGTCCAGAAATTGGCAAGTGGAAAAGGAATGAAGTTAAAGTAAAGCGCAAGCGGATCAAGCCAACTTTTGATATGTTGCTGTCCAAGTACACCAACCAGTCGGCCGGTTCTAGCTTTAATCGGCCGACTCATCTGAAGCGACCAAGGTCACCATCAACTGATATGTTCAGTCAGTATATGAAACCGAGTGGACCACGGGTGCCGTTTCCAGAAGAGCATACGCAATCTGTTTGGGATCGACTTGGCTATTCATATAGAGGCCGACTGAACATTGGTGGTTATCAGTCGGCTGGTCAAAACATGCGATCGGATGGAAATTATCCGAGTGTAAGAATGCACCCAGGTGGAAGTTATCCGAGTGAAAAAATGTGGTCAAGTAGATACCAGCCGACTGAATTCCATCCGAGTGGATTCCATCCGAGTGACATCCATTCAAGTGGATTCCATCAGAGTAAAAAGGTGCGCCCGAGTGGAAATTTCATGCATCTGGAAAGTCGAAAAGAATGGCGTGTTAAATCACCAAGTGTTGCAGCAGTTGAGTCAGGAAAAGGCAAGGAGAAAATGGATGCCGACTCACTTATCTTGGGCACCAAAACATTCGCCATACAACAGCCGATTGTGCATAGCAATCCGACTGAGCCGATACTTGCTATCGCGCCAAAGCACTCGGCTAATGACCATAAGGCAAGCACCAGCCAGGTAAAAACGAGAGATCCTAAATACACTCAGCCAAAGTGGTGTCCTCCAGGGCTAACAAAGACACAAAATAGGAAACTACAGAGGTTAAGGAGTCAAGAGATGGCAGAACAGGAGGCCGAGAAACAAAGGGATAAGTTGTTCAATGACACTCGACCCATGGTTCCACCAAAACAAGTGTGGAGGCCTAAACAAATACAAGATACAACAACTTCTACATCTATCACAGCAATACCTACATCACCAAAGGAGGACAATGCAACATATATGACATCGTCTGCGACACTTCTTACTTCTCCTTCACTCGGACAAATTTCAGAATCTGTGGATGCACTCGAGGAGGAGGCTGATATGTTGGACTATGAGTCCATGCCAGTTCATGAAGGTATGGATATCAATATGGTGTATTACTTACCTGCTGAGTTTCGTGCTGTAGATGAAGAAGGGGAGGTGGCTCAGCTGGATTTTGTCCCTAAAAACGCAATATTCGAGAAGCCAAAAGAACCAGTAACGCATCTTAAACCATTATATCTCAGAGGTCATATCAATGGATCGCCGCTCACTCGGATGCTTGTTGATGGTGGTGTTGTGGTAAATCTTATGCCCTATTCGGTCTTCAAGAAATTGGGTTTGCCTGATGAAGAATTGATCAAGACCAATATGGTGCTCAACGGATTTGAAGGCAAAGAGAAAACTGAAGCCAAAGGTGTGATGTATGTGGAGCTTATAGTCGGAAGCAAAACTTTGGCTACTGCATTCTTTGTCGCTGAGGTGCAAGGTAACTACAACGTCATACTAGGCCGCGATTGGGTTCATGCAAACCAGTGCGTGCCATCCACTATGCACCAGTTTTTGATTCAGTGGGTTGATGATGAAGTGGAAGTTATTCATGCGGATAACTCGGCCTGTGTTGCTTTGGCCGATGCATCGGTGGATTGGCAACATTCCAATGCTACTTGCTTGACGGGACGTGACTTATCAGAATTTGATTTTCTCAGCACGGCCAAGAATGGTTTTGTGCCCGTCTCTTTAAAGCCGGGTGAATGCAATCGGCTCCAAGGTATGATATGTTTAAATGGATCCTAATTCTGAGTGGTTACAAAAACGTCTTGTAAAGTATCGGTCTAGTGAGAACGATATGTATGAGTCTATAGAGGAGTTGGATGACATGGATAAACTTGGACAAGGTTTTACATCAGCCGATCCGTTAGAAGAGGTAGATATTGGAGATGGTTCAGTCACTCGACCGACATTTATAAACAAAAATTTGAAAGCCAATTGTAAGGCTAAGTTAATCGAGCTATTGAAAGAATATGTTTGTTGCTTTGCATGGGAATATCATGAGATGCCAGGGTTAAGCCGAGAGCTAGTGGAACATCGGTTGCCTATAAAGGCCGGTTTTAGACCTTATAAACAGTCGGCCAGAAAATTTAATCCGAAAACATATGACCGGATCAAGGAAGAGATCGGTCAACTGCTTGAAGCTAATTTCATTCGACCTTGCAGGTATGCCGAGTGGATTTCTAACATTGTCCAAGTGGAGAAGAAAGGGTCTGGTAAGTTGAGGGTGTGCATTGACTTCAGAGATTTGAATAGGGCTATACCCAAAGATGAGTATCCTATGCCAATAGCCGATATGCTTATTAATGATGCTTCTGGACATAAGGTTATTAGCTTTCTAGATGGTAATGCCGGATACAACCAAATTTTTATGGCCGAAGAGGACATGTACAAGACAGCTTTTCGATGCCCTGGTTTCCTTGGTTTATTCGAGCGGACAGTGATGACATTCGGATTAAAAAATGCTGGCGCCACATATCAAAGGGCTATGAATTTGATTTTTCATGATTTACTCGGTGTCATACTTGAAGTTTATATTGATGATATCGTTGTCAAATCGGATGCTTTTGAATCTCACTTGGCCGATTTGCGTTTAGCTTTTGAAAGAATGAAAAAGTATGGACTGAAAATGAATCCTTTGAAGTGTGCTTTCGGCGTGTCAGCTGGCAAGATTTTGGGTTTCATTATTCATGAAGATGGTATAGAGATTGATCCCAAAAAGATAGAGGCTATACAGAAAGTGGAGGCTCCAACATGCAAGAGAGATATGCAAAAGTTCCTTGGCAAGGTCAATTATTTGAGAAGGTTCATAGCTAATCTATCAGGGAAAGTTGATGCATTTACTCCTATCCTTCGGTTAAAGAATGATGCTGATTTCACTTGGGGGGAAAAACAGCAAGAAGCATTTGATATGATCAAGAATTATTTGTGCACTCCTCCGGTGATGAGAGCACCCAAGCATAGGGAACCCTTCAGACTTTACATTGCAGCAGAGGAAGGAGTTATTGGTGCTGTTCTAACTCAAGAGACCGAAGGAAAAGAGCATGCCATCACTTATTTGAGCCACCGCTTATTGGACGCAGAGACAAGGTATACATTTATTGAGAAATTATGTCTATGCTTATATTATGCTTGCACAAAACTGAGACATTATTTAGTGCCGAGTGTTTGTGTAGTAGCTTGTCAAACCGATGTCATTAAATACATGTTGCATAGGCCAATTCTTAGTGGTAGAATTGGCAAGTGGGCTTACGCTTTGATTGAATATGATTTGGCTTATGAATCTCTAAAATCCATGAAAGGCCAAATTGTTGCTAATTTCATTGTTGAACATCGGATTAATAACAAGCATGATGTTGATATGAACCTTGTTTCATTAGTACCATGGAGATTATACTTTGATGGTTCAATTTGTAGGAATGGCCAAGGTGTTGGTATTGTTTATATATCTCCTCATGGTGCTGTTTTGAAGCCTCATGCCGCTTAGAATATTTTTGCACAAACACTCAAGCCGAATATGAAGCATTGTTATTCGGCCTAGAGATGTTACTTGCTATAGGTGTTACACATATTGAGGCTTATGGTGATTCGTTACTAGTGGTGCAGCAAATATCCAAAGTCTTTCAGTGTTTGGACGAATCACTTAATGTTTATCTTGATAAATGTCTAGATATAATCTCTACTTTGGATTGTTTTAGCATTGCACATATATCTAGACATGACAACTGATTAGCAAATGAGTAAGCACGACAAGCATCTGGATACCATGTTGATCATGGCATGTTTCATATTTCTCAAAGTCCGATGTCTTGTCTTACCAGTATAGAAGAGGCCGAACCAGAACCCACTGATTCAGTCATTAACAAAAAATCTAGTGCATGTGACAATCCCGACTGGAGGAAGCCCATTGTTGATTACTTGTGCAATCCGAGTGAAAGGGTAGACAGGGCTATACGGCGTATGGCTTTGAAGTATACAATGAGAGATGATGGTCTTTACCGCCGAACAGTCGATGATGTTCTTCTAAAGTGTTTGGATGAGGACCAGGCAAGAGTTGCTATGGGAGAGGTACATGAAGGCATTTGTGGCATTCACCAGTCGGCTCCCAAGATGAAATGGTTATTGCAATGTGCTGGGTTTTATTGGTCGACTATGATTAATGATTGCTTCAGATACTATAAAGGGTGCGAAGCTTGTCAAAAATTTGGTGATATTCAATTGGCTCCTGCTGCTATGTTGCATCCTGTTATCAAGCTGTGGCCTTTCAGAGGATGGGGTTTAGACTTTATTGTGAAAATTCATCCATCTTCCTCAAAGGGGCATCGGTTCGTATTGGTGGCAACTGATTATTTCACTAAATGGTCTGAAGCAGTACCTCTCAAGAACATGACACATACAGAGGTAATTCAATTCATAACCGAGTACATTATTCATAGACTCGGTATTCCTCAAGCGTTAACAACAGATCAAGGTTCATCTTTCATGTCACATCAAGTCAGAGAGTTTGCCGAATCTTATAACATAAAGTTTCTCAATTCCTCTCCATATTATGCCCAAGCTAATGGACAAGCCGAGTCTAGCAATAAAATTTTAATCAAACTCATCAAGAAAAAGATTGAAGATAATCCAAGGAGATGGCATGAGTTATTGTCTGAAGCTTTATGGGCACATAGAATTTCAAGGCATGGTGCTACGAAGGTGACCCCATATGAGCTAGTATATGGTCAAGAGGCCGTTTTACCACTGGAAGTAAATTTGAATGCTTTGAGAATAGCCAAACAAAATGATTTATCGCAGTAGACTTCTATAACTTGATGATGGACAATATTGATGAGGTTGCCGATAAACATTTGGTTGCTTTGAAGTCCATAGAGAGAGACAAGTTGAGGGTTGCAAGAGCTTACAATAAGAAAGTTAAGTTGAAGAATTTTCAAGTTGGTGATCTCGTCTGGAAAGTGATTCTGCCGATTGGTTCAAGAGATAGAAAATTCGGGAAGTGGTCTCCAAGTTGGGAAGGTCCTTTTAGAATTACAAGAGTTGTTCCCGGAAATTCATATTTGGTGGAAGCAATGCAAGGGGCATTGTTACCTCGAGCTCTCAATGGCAAATATTTGAAGAAGTACCACCCGAGTGCGTGGCAGGAAGCCTAAGTAGGCAATGGCCGATATACGATTATCGCCCTTAGCACAAACATGGCCGATACATAATTATCGCCCTGAGAAAAATAAATGGCCGATGGAGTGTTGATATCGTCCTTAGAACAAACACTATGCATATTATTTTTCGGCGTGCAAGCTTTGCCGAAAAACAGGGGGGCATGTGTTGACACCTGATTTTGGCAAGATACAGATTGCAATGAAGATGGTCTCAAGTGAACGGGTTTTCAGCATGAAAAGATTCACGTCGCCAAGTGGAACCACTTTGATGTTTCGGTTATATTCATTCGACTTTATCTTACGGACCGAAACTATACTCCGAGTGGCATAATTCAATGTTCCGAGTGGTTTTTGGCCAATCACGTCTTCAAGATGACCTCGGATGAAGGAGCACTCTTAAGGAATTGTCTTCCTCTATTCGAGGCAATTGATTTTGATATATAAATTATCTCAATCCGAGTTCATATGCAAAAGTTAGAGGCAATACACTGCAGACCAAACCTCAACGGAAATATGGCGCGAGGTGCCAAACACTTGTCTGATAGGTTGCGCGAGTAATTCGGCCATCAAGACGGCCTTGAATCGAAAAACCTTCAACACAGAAAAGTTTCGTCTCGTCGAGCCGATCGATTTTCATATATAATTCGTCTCGATCCGAGGTCGTATGAGGCCTGGAGAGACAAATCAAGATCGGGTTATGTTTTCAGTCGGAAATCCGAGTGAAAAGTTTACCATCCGAGTGAAAGTTTACGGTCGAGTGAAAATTTACCGGTCGAGTGAAAGTTTCTGACCGGATAAACTTATTATTATCCAAGTGGAAATATAGTCATCCGAGTGGAAATATGATCATCCGAGTGAAATTGTCGTCCAGGTGAAAATATTCCGAGTGAAAAGATTACCATCGGGACGAAAACTTGCCGATTGAATAAGATAGTGCCTTCCGAGTGGAAATATAGTCATCTGAGTGGAAGTATAGTCATCCGAGTGAAAGATTGTCTTCCGAGTGAAAAAGTCCAATCGGACGATCCGAGTGAAATTATCTAATATCCGAGTGGATGAGCTCAAGTCCGAGTGAAATTGAACATGTGCTCGAAAGTTTATCAAAATGACCTTGGATGAAGAAGTGTTCAATACAGAAGTTGTGCGTATCATCAAGACGGTAAACTTTGATTTTGGAGTCATCATCATCAGAGATAATATATAGCCTACAAATTCACTACGAGACTCGGATAATCCAGTCTACTGCAAGACCGAGTCCGACTGGAAGATAAAGATGACCTCGAAAAGTATTCGAGATGGCCTTATTTGAAAAAGTGATCAACATGAGAGTTGTTCGTATCGTCGAGGCGCACAAGTTTGATATTTGGTCCGTCTCGTTCGGAGATCATATGCAAGCCCGGCGGCCCGCGCAAGAAGGAAGACAGAGTTTGGGCCAGATTCAGACTGAATCCGAGTTGGAATAGAATTAGGACTCTAGGACGTGAATTGATGTAATTTTTCTTGTAAGGAAAGCCTAGATGAATCCTTTACTTGTACGGGAAGTCCAGCCGCATCTTATATATGTTGGGGGTGACGGCCGATTGAAGAACACACAATCGAGCAAATCAATATACTACTTTTTCATCTACATTTTATCTCTCCACCGTTTTTCTCTCTCGTTCTTCACTGTTCTTCGTGTTTGAGAGCTGCGAATCCCGAGGCTCTAGGGGCGAGCGAATCGACCTAGGGCATCCCATAGCCGCCGCACTCCCTGACAGGGTCCCTCCCGGGGGTGTGGGGTTTTCGGGTCTGCAAAAGCGCCCGTCGACTGTCTTGCGTATCGCGCTGTCGGTCGGGTCTCCTTCGACGTGAGCTGCGGTGCATCACCCCCGGCGTCGAGGGTACAGTGACGTGTTCGTGTGTCAACACGCATGATTATATGCAAGATACAATGGAGTAAGAGACATACTGATAGAGGACATGGCATAAACCGGAGATCAATGCAATAATGTGTAAAAGGTAGTACTACGACAAGGGTACTCAGACACTGTTAAACCGGAATATAATTATGGAGATAAAAGGCTCTTCCGGTTTATCAGAGGGCTAATGGTACAGATTGATTATGCAAAGTTAAACCACCTATGATGGTGTGAGGAGAAACATATTTCACAGAGATGTATAAAACTTTCGGATCTAAGGTAAGACAGAAAAGCAAAATATTTCGACCTAAAAAGGGTAAGACCCGAAACAGTTTATGAAGGATTGCAACAGTTTTTGTATAAGGATTTGTGAGGATAACAGAAGATTCATCATGACAAGAGATATGATAAATACGAAGCATTCATCTATGGGCCAAAGGAAGAACAAGCGCTATAAGCTCTGACGAACCTCAAGAACAGCGAGGAAACCCTAATGGATCTAGGAAAGAAGGGGGAAAGGACTTACTGCGACCACGGAAGCAGCAGAAGGGCGCTGTGGAACTCTGGTGCAAACAGGTTGATGCAGCGGCCGATGACGAAGCAGGGGCGAGGTTCGAATATGACGGCGGCGCTCGAGTGCGGGGTCATCGAGAGGAAGAAGAAGAGATGAATGGATAGCGGAAAGAAAAGAAAGGGGTCATCTGCCCCTATTTATAAGGCGAAGCGGTAAAACGGCAAGTGCGGGAATCGAGGAGCCCAAAAAATGGATAAGTTAATAAAGGTGTCGCCTCGGTGACTGAATACACATTAAATGAAGGTAATCTCCAACATCAACGGATGGATGACGTCAGGGCGGTTTATCATAATTTGGAAGTATGACGTCACGGCGATTTACAAGATCAAGGTGAAGATATGAGAGAAGATTTTTTCTAAAGTGTAGAAGATTGACATGAACAAGTTCAAACCAATCTGGGGCCTAATGTTGGGGATATTACTACTGGAGGTAAACCGGCCTTATGTAGCCGGGTTGACTCTTTGAAGATTAGAAGCCCATGAAGATGCAAGGATGATGTCGCTTTACGGAAGGCCCAAGGCCCAAAGGCGGGTTACAGCCTGTAAATGTAAACTGACCTAGTCATGTAACTTGTATTGTAAGATAGGAAGAGTAGAGACCGAACCGGACACGCTTATGATCCGGCTTCGGGACTCTGTAGCCCGGCGGGCGTCAACCTATGTATATAAAGGGACGACTCGGCCGCGGTTTAGGGACAAACAACAACTCAAGAGCCAGACAAAGCGGATTCGCTCCCTGGCCTTCGAAACCCTAGCAATACCAATCACAACTAGACGTAGGCTTTTACCTTCCTCGAAGGGGCCGAACTAGTATAAAACTCCCCGTGTCCCCTTGTCCGGTTTAACCCCTTTAAGCTAACCTGTAGCGATGGCTCCACGACTAAGTCCTTTCACAAGGATATCTGCCGTGACAAACCCACGACACAAGTGATAAAAGTAAAGGTTTTGTCTCCATTGGAAGTTTTTGTTTGATTATTTGTAAGCTTTTTCTGTTTGCAGTTTGGGACTGGGCATCCCTATTACCGCCCTTTTCTCGTGCGATGGCGGGTGAATAAACACTCGACCTGAGAAATAATCCACTTAGCATGGAAGATACCGACCACCTCCTGTCGTTCCATGAACGATCCAGGCACACAAAAAGGATATTTTATTAGAAGTTTTTAGAGGTGGCACATGCAAATTTACTTAGGACGGCAAGGTAATACCACATATAGGTAGGTATGGTGGACTCATCTGGAATAACTTTGGGCTCAAGGTTTTTGATGTACAAACAGAATTCCCACTTAGTATAGGGGAAGGCTAGCAATTAGATTGAAAAGCGGCCAACTAGAGAGCAACAACGGTCATGAACATGCATTATGTATAAGTAACATTGGACACTAGCATGAGTAGGATATGATCACCATGAACATAAATATCATAGAGGTTATGTTGGTTTTGATTCAACTACATGCATGAACATGTGCCAAGTCAAGCCACTCGAACATTCATAGGAGGATACCATATCATCATACTACATCACAATCATTTTAACGCAATGTTGATATCCAAGATAAATCATTATTCACTCCTAGCTACTTATGCATGGCATGAGAAACTACAATCTCTAATTGTCATTGCAAACATGTTTAATCATAATGGGCTTAATCATGGATCCTAGGTTAAACATATTTACACAAATAGAACAAGTCGAGTTTATACCAGTTTCTCTCTACCACGACCAGTTCATCAAATATCGTCATTATTACCTTTCACTTGCACGACCGAACGATATGAAAATAATAATAGTGCAAGAGTGCCATGGACTAAGCTGGAATCTCCAAACATTTTATTCAACAGGAGAAGACAAGGTAAAATGCGCTCTTTATTAGTTCAACAGTTATTCATATGAGAGCCACTCAACATTTTCATCGTGGTCTTCTCCTTGATACAACTCGAATAAAAAGAAAAGAAATTAAGAGAAACACATTGGAATATTTTTGGAGTTTTTGGTTTTCCTGAACCAGCAAATAAAAGGGAAAAGCAAAAACGAGAAAAACTATTTACACGGGAAAGCTCCCAACAAGCAAAAGAAGAACAAGGAAATCTTTTTGGGTTTTCTTTTTAATATTACATCTAAGCATGCATAGAAAGTGAACTAGCTACAACTATTTTTTTGGTTTTTTCTAAGGTTTTTCAAATACACAAGAAGAAAGCAAGAAAATAAATTAAGCATGGAAGATCAACAGGTGGTTCTATCTCAACATCATTGTCTGGTTCTTTATTATTGTTAGGTTGTGAGTCTTCATGAACCTCATCATTATCTTTTTCATTATCACTAGGTGAATGTTCATTACCAGACTGAGTTTCAGCATCAGAGATATAAACTTCATTATCATTGTCAGGAGGTTTTTCTATTTCAGGTTCACTAGGAGCATTCAAAGTCCTATCATTTTTCTTCTTCTTTTTATTTTTAGAAGGACTAGGAGCACTAGTGTTATTTCTCTGTGAGTCTTGTTCTATTCTTTTTGGGTGTCCCTCTGGATAAAGTGGTTCCTGAGTCATTTTACCTACTCTAGTTGCAACTCTAATAGGAAAGGCATGTATATTATTGTTCATTTCATCTAGCAATTCTATTTGTGATTTAGCAACTTGTTCTAATTGAGTTTGAACCATAGAAACATGTTTTCCAACACCTCTAACATCATTTGAGATTCTAAATAACAATTCACTCAAGCGAGCAATCATATCAAAATTGTATTTCAACTGTTTCATAACATTTGCATTGAAGTGATCTTGTTTTCCGATATAGTTCTCAAACTCATAAAGCATTGACTAGGGTGCATATTGTGAGGATTGTCATTATCATTGAAATTCATAAGAGATTTTACCTCTACCACCTTAGGCAGTGGTGGTGTATTAAGCCCATGTATTTCTTCAATAGGAGGTAAATTTTTAACATCCTTAGCTTTAATACATTTTTCCTTCATAGATTTCTTTGCCTCTTGCATATCGACTGGGATATAATATACCCCTCTTCTCTGGAGTGGGTTTAACCGCTTGTTCAGGAAGAGTTCAATCATCATAATTTTTCAATATATTATTCAATAGTTCTTCAGCTTGACCAATAATTCGTTCCCTGAAAACACAACTAGCACAACTATCTAGGAAATCCTTGGAAGCATCGGTTAGTCCATTATATAAGATATCAAGTATTTCATTTTTCTTAAGAGGATGATCAGGCAAAGCATTAAGTAATTGGCAAATCCTCCCCCAAGCTTGTGGGAGACTCTCTTCTTTAATTTGAACAAAGTTAAACATTTCCTACAAGGCAGCTTGTTTCTTATGAGCAGGGAAATATTTTTCAGAGAAGTAATAAATCATATCCCGGGGACCATGCACACAACCAGGAGCAAGAGTATTATACCAAGCTTTAGCATCACCCTTTAATGAGAACGGAAATAATTTGAGAATAAAGTAATAGCGAGTTTTCTCATCATGAGTAAAAAGGGTGGCTATGTCATTCAACTTAGTAAGATGTGCCACAACAGTTTCAGTTTCATAACCATGGAAAGGATCAGATTCAACCAAAGTAATTAACTCTGGGTTGACAGATAATTCATAATCCTTATCATCAATAAAGATCGGTGAAGTAGCAAACTTAGGATCATATTTCATTCTAGCATTCAGAGATTTTTCTTTATACTTGCATAATAATTTCTCTAGATCCTCTCTATCTCTACAAGCAAGAATATCTCTAGTTGTCTCCTCATTCATAAGATAACCTTCCGGTACCTTAGCAATTCATAGCTAGGAAGAGTAGTTCTAGCAGGTGTTTCAGGAGATTCAGTTTCAAGCTCATTATCAGATTCAATAGCATCATGTTGTATTACTCTAGCAATTTGTTTATCAAGAAATTCACCAACTGGCACATCATCATTATCAAGCAAGGTACTAGCATCACAATAAGCATTATCCATAGCAGAAGTAGCATCATCAATAACTTGCGACATATCAGAATTAATAGCATGTGGTGGTGTTCCAAGTTTACTTATAACAGAAGGTGAATCTAAAGCAGAACTGGATGGCAGTTCCTTACCTCCCCTCGTCTTAGAGGGAAAAATCTTAGTCTTAGCATCCTTCAGATTCTTCATAGTGATAAATTGATAATAATCCCAAGTGACTCAACAAATATAGCTATGCTCCCTAGCAACGTCGCCAGAAAAAGGTCTTGATAACCCATAAGTATAGGGGATCAGAACAATTTTCGAGGGTAGAGTATTCAACCCAAATTTATAGATTCGACACAAGGGGATCCAAAGAATATTTGAAGGTATTAGCAGCTGAGTTGTCAATTCAACCACACCTGGAGATTAATTATCTACAACAAAGTGATCAGTAGCAAAGTAATATGATAGTTTTGATAATAGTAGCAGCAACAACGGTAATGGTAACATTGATAGCAGTATTTTTGTAGCAAGTGCAACAATAATGATAGCAATAGTAACTTAGCAGAAACAATATAGGATAAATTCGTAGGCATTGGATCGGTGACTTGTTGGATGATATTCATCATGAGTCAGTTATAACCTAGGGCGATACGGCACTAGCTCCAGTTCATCAATATAATGTAGGCATGTATTCCGTAAATAGTCATACGTGCTTATGGAAAGAACTTGCATGACATCTTTTGTCCTACCCTCCCGTGGCAGCGGGGTCCTATTGGAAACTAAGGGATATTAAGGCCTCCTTTTAATAGAGAACTGGAACAAAGCATTAACACAAGGTGAATACATGAACTCCTCAAACTACGGTCATCAACGGGAGTGGTCCCGACTATTGTCACTCCGGGGTTGCCGGATCATAACACGTAGTAGGTGACTATAACTTGCAAGATCGGATCTAGAACATGGATATGATGGTTGGTACGTCTCCAACGTATCTACTTTTCCAAACACTTTTGCACTTGTTTTGGACTCTAACTTGCATGGTTTAAATGGAACTAGCCAGACTGACGCTGTTTTCAGTAGAATTACCATGGTGTTATTTATGTGCAGGAGCAAACGTTCTCGGAATGTCCTGAAACTTCATGGAGCCACTTTTCAGAAAATAAGAAAAATACCTGCCAAAGATGAAGGCCAGGGGGCCCACCGTCTCTCCATGAGGGTGGGGGCGCGCCTGCCCCCCTAGGGCGTGCCCCCTACCTCGTGGCCCCCCTGTTGCCTCTCCGACTCCAACTTCACCTCCATATATTGAGTTTCGAGGAGAAAAAAATCAGAGAGAAGAAATCATCGCGTTTTACGATATGGAGCTGCCGCCAAGCCCTAAAACCTCCTGGGAGGGCTGATCGGGAGTCCATTCGGGGCTCCGGAGAGGGGAATCCATCGCCATCGTCATCATCAACCATCCTCCATCACCAATTTCATGATGCTCACCTCCGTGCGTGAGTAATTCCATCATAGGCTTGCTGGACGGTGATGGGTTGGATGGGATCTATCATGTAATCGAGTTAGTTTTGTTAGGGTTTGATCCCTAGT